>NC_048299.1:124839757-125006827 GCF_013100865.1 Trachemys scripta elegans | reverse complement strand
TTACAACAGAAAAACTTCAAAAACAGACTCCAACGAGAGACTGCTGAGCTGGAATTGATATGCAAACTAGACACAATCAACTCCGGGTTTGAATAAGGACTGGGAATGGCTGAGCCATTACAAACATTGACTCTATCTCCCCTTGTAGGTGTTCTCACACTTCTTATCAAACTGTCTGTACTGGGCTATCTTGATTATCACTTCAAAAGTTTTTTTTCTCTTACTTAATTGGCCTCTCAGAGTTGGTAAGACAACTCCCACCTGTTTATGCTCTCTGTATGTGTGTATATATATCGCCTCAATATTTATTCCACTCTGTATGCATCCGAAGAAGTGGGCTGTAGTCCACGAAAGCTTATGCTCTAATAAATTTGTTAGTCTCTAAGGTGCCACAAGTACTCCTGTTCTTTTTACGGATACAGACTAACACGGCTGCTACTCTGAAACCCGTTCATAGGTGATGAAATTTTTGACAGTGGAATAAAACCGTTTTATGAGGGAAAGCTCTGAGGGAGTTGGGAAATATATCCCTATAATTTGTTTTCCATTTCAGAACATAATGGGTTTTATCATCTCCTCAGCTGGCAGATATATACTATGTCAGTTGTGCATCCAAAATGACTAATGTTAGCCAAAAGAGGGCCACTAGCATGAGGCCTCCATTTTACGTGTAATATCATCATGAGGAAAACAATTTTTAATGTACCTTTAAAAATCATTTTAATCTAATCTGGGACTTCAAGCACTAATTTGCATCAATCATAACTGTATTGTTATTGCATGGCATCAGCAAAAAGGCAGATTTAAGGTTGTTTGGGTGTGTTAACTGTGCAATTCCATACCTTGACATGTTTGAATTTCTGTTAAATTTCACCATAATTAAGTTCATAGAACTTGTTTTGGTGATAATTACAACATCCTTGTAACAGTTTTTACACTAAATTACTGATATGAATGCGCAACCTTACCTCCAGTGTATAGACCTGACAGCTCTGTACAGGAAGAGTGAGATGTTCCTGCCCTCCACAAGTCTTGGAGTCACACCTTGGGTAAGTGTGAGTAACCCCTAAACTCCCCTACCAGGGTCACGGTAAAGTCTTCATTGACAGACAGTGTGGAAGAACACATTAGTGTCAATGGAGAGGATGGTGATGAAGCATATGCCTTGTGATGGCATATAAGGGCAACCTGCACAGTATACACAGTCATTGGCCAATCACTTCACCCAGGGACAGATGAAGCTTGTTAGCTCACATTGGCAACTTATCTAGGAGAAGGACACCTCTGAATACAAATCCTGCACCCATGTCAACTGCGGCACATCAGCGGAGCAACAGCTGCTTCGGGGAGAGAGTGAGAGAGGCTCTGCACAAAACTCTCTCACTTAAATCCATTCATAGTGCAGGTTGTTCAGCCTCATTCAACTCATTTAACACATTTAACCCAATCAATTTACCAGAGTCCTGTGGTGATGGGGAAGTGGCGACAAGGAAAGGCAGAGGATACTGCTGGCAGGCCTTAGTCACAACCCTGCAGCGTTAGGGTGATGGTCACTGTCCACAGACAAGGGCAGACATGGAGCTTGGATCCTCCTGAGGTGGCAGACCAGACCTTTTTAGGCATAGTGCTGCTGTCCTCAGCCCAGGAAAAGGGGACTGGAAAGGAACCCTAAACACAGCTTCCCCTTTCCGTGCCTGTCAGGCTACTGCTCCTGGCTGATCATCCAAATGAGCAGTTGAAATAAAACAGATACACAGACTGACATTTGGATCATGGAGTGTCAGAACTCTTCTTGACAATGGCCAAAGACTGGAATAAAGAACAGCCATTATTGCCAAAACACTGAAGAGATATAATGTAATCATCACTGACCATAGTGAAACTAGACTCACTGATGAGTCCAACCTTGAGAAGGAGGGAGCAGGCGAGCCAAGAAAATCGGGGGTAGGAGTTGCCACAAGGTCTGATATTGCCCACAAGCTTGACTCACTTCCCAAGGGAGTCAATCCAATGTATGGTTCTCCACATAAACTTTTCCAGAGTACGCCGCCATTAACAGTGCCTAAATGCCGACAGTGACTCATACAGATGAGGTCAAGGGGGTGTTGCATGAAGATCTTATCAGGGTCATTAGAGGTGTTCCACTTCAGGACAAACTCATTGTCCTTAGAGCTGACTCTGACATCTGGAGCAGGATGTTAGACCATCATGGCATTGGAAGGTCAAACACCAATGGACCACTACTACTCTGCAAAGTGTATCGAGTTCAGTCTCACTATTACCAACACACTCTTTTAAAAGGACAAAAAATATAAGACAACATGAATGCATCCCAGGTCAGAACAGTGGCACATGCTGGACTATGTCATTGTACGGTCTAGAGTCTTTAAGAATGTACGTGTCACCCGCTCTTTGAGAGGTGTCATATGCTGGGGTCAGATCACTAAAGAAGATCAATTTGGTGGTCATGGAAAAAGACCCCAGCAAACAAGAAAAGATAGAACAGACACTGGAGACTGCATTAGCTGAGGTGCCAGATAACTCCTCAGACATTGAGGCAATTTGTCAGAAGCTCAGAGATGTCACAAATAATATGGCATCCACGATCCTTGGCTTTGTAAGGTGGAAACACCAAAACTGGTTCGATGAGAATGACCCTGAGATAGACCGGCTACTGGAGACCATGTCCTAGTCCTATAAAGAAGGTCAGGTACCATCAGGCTAAACATATACTACAAACCCAATTAAGGCTAATGAAGTACCATTGATGGGGGCAGAAGGCTTCAGAACTGCAGGAAGCAGCTAAAAAGCATGACACGAAGGCCTTCTATGAAGGTCTCCATGTTGTTTATGGCACAAAATCCAGTAGTACAGACCTTGTCCTCACAGCAGATAGTAACTGGCTGCACACAGACAAAGGCGATATTCTTTCTCATTGGGCAGAGCACTTTGGTAGTCTCCTGAACTGTCACTATGTCTAACAAAGCCATCAACTTGCTACTTCAGTGTCCTCTCCTAGAGGAGCTGTGTGTGGACCTTTCTTTAGATAAGATTACTAAGGCCATCAAACAGCTGTCCATGGGCAAGTCTCCAGGCCTGATGGCATTCCACCTGAAACATACAAATGTGGAGGTGCTCACCTGGCCAGGAAACTCACCTGCCTTTTCAAGACTATATGGAAACAGGATACCATGCCCCAGGAATATAAGGATGCTTTCATAGTTCATCTATACAAAAGGAAGGGAAGCATATCTAGCTGGGACAACCACTGTGGAATATCACTGCTGTCTATAGCAGGGAAGCTCCTTTCACGGGTGTTGTCAAGGCTGCTTCCCCGCTCTAAACTTTAGGGTACAAATGTGGGGGCCTGCATGAAAACTTCTAAGCTTAATTACCAGCTTAGATCTGGTCCGCTGCCACCATTTCCAAAGCTAATTCCCTTCCCTGGGAAGCCTTGAGAAACTCTTCACCAATTCCCCGGTGAATACAGATCCAAACCCCTTGGATCTAAAAACAAGGAAAAATCAATCAGGTTCTTAAAAAGAAGGCTTTTAATTAAAGAAAAAGGTAAAAATCATCTATGTAAAATCAGGATGGAAAATAACTTTACAGGGTAATCAAACTTAAAGAGCTCAGAGGACCCCCCTCTAGCCTTAGGTTCAAAGTACAGCAAACAGAGATAAACACTCTAGTAAAAGGTACATTTACAAGTTGAGAAAACAAAGATAAACTAACACGCCTTGCCTGGCTGTTTACTTACAAGTCTGAAATATGAGAGACTTGTTCAGAAAGATTTGGAGAACCTGGATTGATGTCTGGTCCCTCTCAGTCCCAAGAGCGAACGACTTCCCAAACAAAGAGCACAAACAAAAGCCTTTCCCCTGCCAAGATTTGAAAGTATCTTGTCCCCTTATTGGTCCTTTGGGTCAGGTGTCAGCCAGGTTACCTGAGCTTCTTAACCCTTTACAGGTAAAAGGATTTTGGAGTCTCTGGCCAGGAGGGATTTTATACTACTGTACACAGGAGAGCTGTTACCCTTCCCTTTATAGTTATGACAGGTGTCATCAACCGGCTCGTTTCTCACCTTGTGGACTCAGTGTATCCAGAGTCAGTGTGGGTTTCGTGGTGGCCGTGGCACCATGGACCTGATTTTTGCAGCTCAACAAATACAAGAGAAAACTTGTGAACAGAACAAGGACCTGTACATGGTTTTTGTTGACCTGATCAAGGCTTTTGGCACAGTGAATCATGAATGCCTATGGAAACTCATAAATTTGGCTGCCCAGAGAAGATGATTGCTGTCATCTGCTCATTTCACAATGGCATGATGGCCAGGATGATGGAATGTGGTGACTCACCAGAAGCCTTCCCTGTCACCAATAGCACCAAACAAAGATGTGTAATGGCATGAGCCTTCTTTGCTGTAGGCTTTTAATCCATGCACTTGTTCACATTCCAGGACTTTGATAGATCTGTAACCATCTGGTTTAGATTGGATGGGGATCTATTCAATCTACAGCAACTCAGGGTCCACACTAATGTAACTGAACGGCTGTTAAGAGAGCTCCTGTTTGCTGATAACTGTGAGAAGCCATAAAAATCAATAAACCCAGAACTGACGTCAATTCTAGCTGAACACTCATCCATTAAAGCAACGGGAGATTCCATCATCATCAGATTTCATCACCTCCATTTTAACACAGTTTTTGTCTTGGAATAATTTAATCTGCTCCTGTATCTTTTCCAGCATTTCATTAATAGTTGGTATATATGAATATTGCCTCTAGCACATTGGAAGGTGGGAGATAAGTTCATTTGTTTTGATAGAAGTGGGTTACGAGGGTAAAAAACTTGAGAACCACATGTCCAGTCGGAAATATTAAAATATGCAAGGAGGAAAGGAGTGGGAAATGCACCGCAGATGGATAATTGTCAGTTCTGTGCGCATTCTTGCAGCTTGTGCACTTTTCTGGAATCTGGGGGGATGGTCAGGGCCCGTTTCTGCATGGCACAGACAGTCAGATTGAGCTGTAACAATGCTATGCTTTGGGATAAGTACATTTGTTTTCTCTCTATCATGTAATATCAAATTCTTCTTCCTTTCTTAAAGTACTAAGTTCTAAGAGCAGAGTGATTTTTTTTCATCAGTTTACCTATATTTTCTTAAGGAAATATTCTCCATAATATTTAGTTAGGATTTCCATACAGCGTTGATAGATATTTCTATCACTCTCCTCTACAACCTGATTCCCTCAGCCATTTTTTCTACTTCTGGTGGTTCTGGAGAGCTTATTGCCACATGGATTAGATCTGCTGAGTGACAGACATTTCTTTCCTTCCTACATAATTGCTGTGAGCTTTTAGAAATACCAGAATTCTAGATGTGCTTGAGCAAAAGACATCTCTTCCCATCCTGCCTTAGTAAACCAAATCTGCAGTTTCAGTACTTTTTTTGTTTGTTTGTTTCAGTTCATGTCACTAATGTACTTAAAGGCATTCCCATTCCCAATAAGACATGCTTTCTGTTGGGCAATTTACTGCAATTAGGTTTAAATAGAATTGATTGTACTACTCAGTTGTGAGTTGCCATTTATATCATGAGCTTTGTTGAATGAATTGTCAAGGATAATGAGAACTAATGCCAACAGAAACACAAGATAACATGTCCATTATAAAGAGGACCTCAGTTATAGTGCGATTACATGGCTGCATATCTACCTGGATGCCAAAAGCTCAAACTTTCCTCAACTGGGATGTCAAAACTCCTGTTAAGAGATAGGTAAATAGCTGCCCTCTCTCCTGTTGGAGAGAAAGCCTGTGTCTTCTTTTGTTCGGGTAACAGACTGGAAAGCCTAATATCAATGAGTATCCATAATTTCTTATAGAGGGATGCTTAGTGTTGCATCATGGATCTTGGAAGGCATATTGTGTGTGGAAGGAGATGACTGAACATCATAGAAGTAGAAATGTCTGCAGGTTTTGTGTCTGTTGTTGTGGCAAGGTCTGATGCTGCTTTGAGTTTTGAATAGATTGTGGTCTGTGAGGAGCTTGCTTCTGACGGTGAGCTTAGCAAGGAAGGCCAGAAGAGGATGGCTGGGAAAGATTTCTATCAGGATGTGGTCACCATACAGCATGGGTTTTAATTGTTTAAAGATACCCTGTAGGGTTCCAGTGTGATGTGGGAGGTGACAACTAGGGGCATATGGTTGGAGTTGTTTTTTTCTTGCCCCGTATTGAATCAGGTTCTCTTGGGGTATGTGGGTTACCCATTCCAAGATGCAATCTACTTCTTGTTTGGTGAAGGGAGTTTAAAGTGGGTTAACGTGTGTATCCCAGTCTTTTCCCCAGATCATATTCTGTGGTATCTGAGTGCCTGGCTGTAGATAACAGATTTCTTGGTGTGTTTGGGGTGGTTACTGGATCCGTGAAGGAAAGTGTGGTGATCTGTGGGTTTCTTGTATATAATTGTCTACAGAGTTTGATTGTTGAAGCTGATTGTGGTATCCGGGAAGTTGATGCTGGTGTGAGAGTCTTCTGGAGAGAGTTTGATGTGATGATTGCTGAACTTGTGATGGAAATCTATGTGGGAGATTAAGGCTAGGTCTACACTACAGGGATGGGGTCGACCTAAGATACGCAACTTCAGCTATGTGAATAGCGTAGCTGAAGTTGCATATTTTCGGTCGACTTACCTGGCTGTGAGGATGGCAGCGAGTCGATCGCTGCCGCGCCGCCATCGACTCCTCTTCCGCCTCTTGCCGCAGTGGATTTCCGGAGTCGACGGCAGAGCCATTGGGGATCGATTTTATTGAATCTTCACTAGACGCGATAAGTCGATCCCCCGATTGCTACCCACCGATCCGGCGGGTAGTGAAGACGTGCCCTAAGTCATCTGTCCAGAGACTGAAAATATCATTGACATATCTCAGGTATATCATTGGTTTCATGGTGCATTTGTCCAGAAATTCTTCCTCAAGGTGGCCAATGAAGATGTTGGCATGTTGGGGAGCCTTCCTGGTATCTATGGCTGTTCCCATGGTTTGGATAATGCGTTTGTTGTTGAATGTAAAAGTGTTATAGGTGAGGATGAAATAGATGAGTTTGGGAATGAGCTTGGGATCAATATCTGAGTGTTGTCCTTTGTCTTGTAGATATTTGAGGCAGGTAGCGATGTCATCATGTTGAGGGATTTTGGTGTATAGAGTGATGACATGCATGGTGGCAAGGATGGTGTTCTGAGGCAGGTTGTTAATGTTGCAGAGTTTCGGAAGAAATCATTTTTGTCCTGGAGAAATCTGGCCCTTTGTGTGGTGAGTGGTTTGAGAATGGTTTCTGTGAATCCTGATATTCCTTCAGTAAGAGTGCTGTGGCCAGATAGGATGGGTCTGTCTGGGTTCTCTTGTCTATGTATCTTGAGAAGCATGTAGAAGTCCCTCGGGTGGGTTTGTGGGGAATGAGGTTGTAGAGTTTCTTTTGGAGTTGTTTGGGAAAACATTTGATGATATCCTTTAATTCCTGGGTGATCTGTGGTCTGGGGCCTTCTTTGAGTTCTCTATAGTAGGTGGTATTGAAAAGTTCTTTAGATGGCCTCATTGACACCAGGAACGCCGCCAGCTTTTCTGTCGCCCTAGGTGGCGGAAGGTCCCGCCCCGAAATGCTGCCCCCACAGAGGCAGCGGAAAGTCACGCCGCCGAAATACCGCCACGGTCGCCACCCCCCAAATTGTAGTGCCCTAGGCGACTGCCTAGGTCGCCTAATGGGTTGCGCCGGCCCTGGTTGACACAGTCATCATGGTTAAGGACTGCAATGGTGGCCCTTTGTCTGCTGGTTTGATCACTATCTGGTGGTTGGATTTCAGAGACTTTATCGCTGTCCTCTCAGATGTGGAGAGGTTGTGCTGGTGTGATGTTTGTTGAGGTTTTCATAGTCACTTTTCATCCTGAAATTGTATTTGAAGGCATTATGTGTTGTAAAGTTACACGTTTTTTATTTTGCCATCAAAGAGGGTTCCAGCATGTTTAGGGAAAGATTACTATAAAATATTTAAAGGCTCACTGATGCATTCTCAAAAAGCAAAATTCATCCCCTTCCCCTTCCAAAATTGGACCCTGGACCAAATGCATCTCTGGGGTAAGTCCATTCAAGTCAGTGGAGGTACACCAGTGATGAATTTGGCCTCCTATCTTTTAAATGAGGTGGATACACTCCATTGTTTAAATATTTTTGCAGCATTTAAACTAACAAAGTGGATAAGCCAGCTTGTGGAACATACTGACTCACATGAAACCTGGCTCAGATGTTAAACACTGAACATTTTTAATGGCTTTTTGTTTGTGCGTTATTACTTCAGCTGTACAATTATGGGAGTCTGCTGCATATGACCAGATGCTTTCTTCATAACCTCAAGCTATATATACTCTGTTTTTTTCTCCTTCAAATTATCCTCTAGGATTCTGCCAGACAACATATCATTTTCCCCCCAGCAGTGCATACTGGAGGCAGTAGTGGGTGTGATGCTTTCTGCGTTGTTAGGCAATGAGCTTTATAAGCAGCTGCAATTTTCAGGATTAGTCCCTTCATTATTATTTGTAATCTGCAGTACCTGCATGAATCTGTTCAGTCTTGTTTTGCAGCAGTCTGGGCTCTGACTGAGATACTGTGAAGTCACTTTTCTTTATTTCACTATATTATTATTTTAACAAAGATTCACTCTAACTTGAATTGTGGTTTTCACATTGCAGTGCATTGAAACAATTTGGAACTTGAGTCTATTTAATTATAACTGGAGTTTAATTACACCTCTACCCCGATATAACGCGACCCGATATAACATGAATTCGGATATAACGCGGTAAAGCAGTGCTCCGGGGAGGTGGGGCTGCACACTCCGGCGGATCAAAGGAAGTTCGATATAATGCGTTTCACCTATAACGCGGTAAGATTTTTTGGCTCCCCAGGCCAGCGTTATATCGGGGTAGAGGTGTATATTCAAGTTCAGGTTAAGCAGATTCCACTGTATCTGAAAGCTTCAGCTCTGACATACTATCACTCATTTGTATGCATGTATTTGATTTTAAGCTCCTCAGGGCTGGGACCGTGTCTTCCTATGTTTGTATAGTGCCAGCACAATGGGGCCGAGTCCTAATTGGGACCTTTGGGTAGGGACACAATTCAAATAATAAATGCTATTCACTTTTGGGCTGTCAGCACTGCTCTTCACCAGGCATTTCAAAACACATATACCTAGGGTTGTCATACAGCTGGTATTTTAATGTCACAGTCTAGTCTTCTAACTTAATAACAATAACATGCACCAATAGTGCTTTGTACCTGTAGATTTTAGAGTACTTAAAGTTGTGTGAACGTTATTGTCCAGAGGTACAGCAAGGTAATAGAGATGCTCAAGATCAGACTACAAATCAGCAACATAACTTGGAATATTATCCAGGTCTCCTCAGTCTACTTGTCAAAAGCTGTCCCTTAATTAAGCGTGCTACAGATAATTTAACAGCAATAGCCCAACTGGTATTTTTCAGCACAAAAATACCAAATATTTATTTCAAAATGGTAAATTAACTGATATAGGAATATGTAGGACCGTATAAAATCTATTTTATTATTGTGGATTTTAGGATTTGTTGTTTTCTGATATTTTTTTCCATTTAAAAAAAAATTAATTCCATCTTCATGGGTTTTTTAATCAAAATTGTTTGATACATTGACAACAATTAAGTAGCCTTACTATTAATGCATAAAAATGTTCAGAATTGGATTTCAATGGGAAAAATTGATTTTACAAAAAAATCCTACAATTTAAACAAAACATCCTGCAGATATAAAATACACGGTAAAAGTAACACATTTTAAATCACTTTTTAAAGTGCACTCGGTTATATGACCAAAATGTCATTACTGAACAGTAACACAATAAATTCACAGAAGTAAGAGCCTCTTACCGTGTTAATTTAACTGCCAATATAATTTATATTAGAATAATTTAAAAAATAAAAACAATGCAATAAACAAAATAATCCATCCTTGCAGCAGTCCTTGTTGCCATTTTAAATTAAGCTCAGTATTTTCAAGCTTCCTATAGTCTGAAGGAATGCTTCAATTCATTTCAAATGTGATTAAATAATTTCAAACTATCAAATCAACACCTTATTGCTGAGTAACATTAGAAACTGACAAACTTAAATGTCATTATTTTTACCATCTCTGGCAGGCATCTCCATTGTGGTACATTATGGCTAGCCTTTTAGTGTTTTCCTCAGAAAGTGATTCCCTCTTGTCTGTAAGTAGATTTTTATAGTTACTAAAGCTTCTCTGTGTCTACAGAACTGACAGGGAAGAAGATGTAAGGTAGGGCAACCTCTGCTCCTTTAGGCATTCATCCCTTCATAACCTTCCAGTAAGTGCAAAGATCCAGTGGATCTGGGATCGGCTCATTCTGAGTGCTGTGCAGAAACAACAGCCATTGTTCACACAGTTCTGGTGAGGGATGGGGGAGAGGTGGTGGTTTGCTGTACTGATCAATGTTTTGTTGCATGGCTGGAACCTGCCTGGAAGCTGCAACTCCCGACATGAAACTGACATAGCAAAGAACTGAGTTCTCAGAAGCTGACCTTAAATTCCAGATGCAGAGTGGGGGAAAACAAATACTAAATAAACTTGAAGAAAGGGAGGGGAGGAGCATGGCACCAGCCCATAATACTCTGAGTAACCCAGTAAGTCCCCTGATCACCACTTCACTACACTTTCCTTATGTCTTTTACTGGCTGAAAAAGTCCATTACACAAAGTGCACCCTCATAGAATCATAGAATATCAGGGTTGGAAGGGACCTCAAGAGGTCATCTAGTCCAACCCCCTGCTCAAAGCAGGACCAATTCCCAACTAAATCATCCCAGCCAGGGCTTTGTCAAGCCGGGCCTTAAAAACCTCCAAGGAAGGAGAGTCCACCACTTCCCTAGGTAACGCATTCCAGTGCTTCACCACCCTCCTAGTGAAATAGTTTTTCCTAATATCCAACCTGGACCTCCCCCACTGCAACTTGAGACCATTGCTCCTTGTTCTGTCATCTGCCAACACTGAGAACAGCTGAGCTCCATCCTCTTTGGAACCCCCATTCAGGTAGTTGAAGACTGCTATCAAATCCCCCCTCATTCTTCTTTTTTGGAGACTAAACAATCCCAGTTCCCTCAGCCTCTCCTCATAAGTCATGTGCTCCAGACAGATCAGCAAGGATTTTACTGTTTAGCCAAGCTGGTCGCCTGCCATATTTACTATTCTTTCTACACATCGGGATGGTTTGTTCCTGCAACCACAATAAGGATTCTTTAAAATACAGCCAGCTCTCCTGGACCCCTTTGTCCTTCATGTTATTCTCCCAGGGGATCCTGCCCATCTGTTCCCTGAGGGAGTCAAAGTCTGCTTTTCTGAAGTCCAGGGTCTGTATTCTGCTGCTCTCCTTTCTTCCTTGTGTCATGTTTTGTTTACCAAATCAACATTTTGGGGAAGTTCATGCTTGCTTAGTTAATATTTAGGAATGCCTCATCCCTTTGCATAACATTCTTTGATATAAATGGTTACAAAACTCCTCTGTGCATAATTGGGTTTTGTGTCAGGTGTTTCCGGACCCACATAAGCAAAAGGGCAAATGCCCAACCCGGAGAGGAATAGATGCAGGCTCATTATTTTAGCACATATACCAGCACCTGTGTCCAGCACGGGGGAGGACAGAAGAAAAAAGGGGTTAATTAACTGTTTGGTCTATGTTCCTAATCAAAAACCTCACCTTCTAAAGGGAAAGAAACAATCTGTTATCTTTTCTACCTAAATACCACCAGTTCAACCCCCCCATTATAGCGTGGTGAGGATGGATTTTGGTGGTGTCATACAAGAAGAAATGACAAGACTAGTGAGAGCTTTGGAATAGGGGGAAAAGAGAGTGCCGAGTTGAGGATGTTATTGTGTTTGTGAACTTGAGAGGTAGGGAAGATGGTGGGGTTATATTATGATAAAGAAAGAGTCTGAGGGTAGAGGCTAAGGCTCTGCACAGAGGTGATAGTTGAAATGCTGGAAACAGTAAAGAGGACTCTGAAGGAATAGTCCTCAACAGAGGACGAGAAATATGTGAGCACAATCACAAGAGCCTGGAAAAGAGAGGAAGCAAGAAACGAAAGAGTAACCAACCATGTGAGCAGGTAGATCAGGATGGCCTTTTCACCTCAGTAGGAGGAGTAATTGCCCTTGGTGAGGATAGTGTTGGTGGAGTAGAGAACAGAAAAAAGATTAGAGAAGTTGAAAGGGAGATTTGGAAGAGGGGAAGTCTAGGCAGCCTGTTCAAGAATTGTTGAGACAAAGGGGAAGACAGAGATTGGTTGGGACTTTTAGAGTTCAGAACATTTGATGGAAAATATTTTTCATGATGGAAAATATAAGAGCATGCTTGTAGTGGAAAGGAGTCATAGGATAGAGAGCAGTTAGTGCAAAGGACGGAGTTTGGTAATATAGACCTTTTTCATTATCAATTTTAAGAATAGCAAAGTCAGTGATTCTCCAAACTTATAATTCTTTGAACCCTTTAATATCAGAAAGATCCACTTGTGGATCACCTCCTTCCTAACCTGCTTCCATTGTCTTCCTTGTGGCATTCTGTATCTGTTCTGATGGAAGGAGCTTAGACAAGAGATTGGGAATTGCAATGGTAAATCAAATGACAATGAATGGCCCCTATTATTATTGTTTAAAGTATTTATACAGGAAAAAGGATCTGGAAAAAACCTTAATTGTTTCATTACAGTGTCACAAACCCATGGGTGGAATGCTACAATGCAGGAACTGCAGTTTTCTCAGAAAATCTGTGGCTGGTGTATAAAATTAAACACAGACCATTGAACTGCAAACCGCTCTGTACAAATGAAGAAAGGTGAGGAATTGTGCTGTGTTGACTCTGCATATATGGTAGAGGAGCTGAGGATCAGAGAAGGATGAATGGAGAGAACTTTGTTCCTACCTGCAGTGAATGAACCCCTTTCCTTTAAAGCCTGCTGTGAAAGCTGTAAGATTAATGTAATTCGAAAGTTGGATTTCAACCCCTGGAAGGAAGCCTTAAATAATATGATTTATAATTTGTATCTCTTTGCAGCCTTAATAATCAAGTTAATAATAAACAAAAATATAGGTAGATCTCCTGCTGCTGTAGTCTGAAAGTGTCCTAGGTGTCTTAGCTGCCTGAGCCCTTCACATATCGGTTTCCTTATTTCTGATTCTGAAAATGTTGAAAGAACTAGTAGAAAAGGGCACTGCTTTTGAGGCCTTTGAGGTGTCTCTGGCTGTACAATTTCTCTGTATGTTTTTTTTTTTTTAATGGGACATTGATTTTGTACTGTGTGCATTAACACAGTGCTGGTAATTTAGTTGCTATGGAAGCCTTTCACATGGAGACACTGAATGTGACTGAATTATTTTTACTCAGTTTCAGTTCACATACCCCTGCACTGCAGCTTCCTGCTGCTCTTACAGAGGAACCACATGATCCAGTCTAGGCATGGCTCCTTCATAACCAGGGTTGGCTAGCTCTCGGCCCTCCCGCCCCTAAGCGCAAACCACCCTGTTACAAGTCCAAAAAATGCGAAATGAAAAATGACTGGTCTAAAGCTCTTGAATTAAAAAAAAAATTCAATTTTGGATGTGATGGAGACATCAGAGACACTTTATGTAATTTAGTCTTTGATCAGCTTCTCAGCGGTTGACTGTTTCATAGGAAAGGTGCTATGACTTACAAAGTGGATTTGTCCCTACATCTTTGTTTTGAAAAGTAACCCTATAAAATAGATATTTTCCCCTTAAGGTTTTGAATGCAAGTGATAAAAGGGCAGCCATTTGTAGACATTTAGAGAAAACACTGAAAATGCTAATTAGATGAAAAATAACCAGGATATATCTTCTGAAAGGGGAAAAGAGGAAAAAAAGAAGTTTCTATGCATTGGAACAACATATCAGAAGACACTCAGCCTTTGGTTGTTTGACTTTCCGATTGTTTGTGATATAATAGCTTCACTGGGTACATGCCACCAGTTAGTACCTAAATACTGTTTTGTCGAGTTTTCTTATTTTTAAAAGCTTTTTCACTTTTGTCCTTAGATTTTAACATTGGTGATTGGAAAAAAAATGCATCTCTTTCTCTCAAGGGATATTTTCTCTGTCATGTCATGTTCATTCTATGAATGAATCTATGAATCAATGTGAAGGTAATCATACAAGTCTACAAAATTCTTGATTCCAGACTTGGAGCTACAATAGGAATCTTTTACCAACTTGCAATTTTTCCATGGACAGGGATATCCTTAAAATCCATGAGAGCTCTGCATGTGAAAGGATAGCAGGCTCAGGATCTCAGAAGGATCCTGAATTCATTGTACTCCTTGTGTATTCTGTCCTCAACTTTAGCTAGCTGAATGCGGAATGATTTTTCTAACTGTGGTATACACATAAAAAACTTGAAGTGATGATATTTTTTTAAAAATTGAAATTTTCAATGTATGTTTATTTGTACATAATTTATTTTAGAAAATAATCTGCAGACTTTAAATTTAATCCATTGTAGAAAAGAAGAGAGATCACTATCTGACATCACAATTTCCTGAAAAAGCAATAAAAAGGCCCATGAACTTTCAAAACAACACTATTAGGGCCTAATTCTCCCTTCAGATCCACACCACAGCCTCTGTTGTACTGGTATTCTGACCCCCTCATAAATCTCTTCCACATTTGACTTGGTGTATCTTCAAAAGGGGGCATAGTTTGCCAAAAATTGTGTTTCTAACAAAAAAGTATGTTCTTTAAGTGTTACTATCGGAAATGAGTGGGTGTTAAGACAGTGGAATGAACCTGCTGCTTACATGTTTTCTGTGACATCTGTCAGCTGAATCAGAGAGCCAAAATCTGGTACTGAGGAATGTCATGTAGATTTGTGGGTTCCTTTGGAGGACCTTGGATCCATAAGTCAGTAACTGGGTTAGAATGAATATACAGCAGTGTTTTCATTTGAGACCAGATCCATACATGCTTTGTGTGGCTGGAAGGAAAACCTTAGCCATTTCACTCACTTGAGCAGCCTAACAGATAAGAAGAACTTCTTATTGTAAATGAAACATAAAATATATTTTAAAATAAAGGGCCAAATTCTTACTTCAGTTATAACAATGTAATCCAATTGTCTTCAATGGCAATGAGTGAGGGCAACTGGGGGAAGTTTGGTGCAATGTGTTTAATTTATAGTTGCCATTTCTAAGCCTAGATGGCAATGATCCTAATTAAATAAAGACAAATGATGGTAGCAGTGTGGCAGTCTTATACAGAAAGACTGTTTTAAAAAGTATTTATCTGTTCTAATACTGGATCAACCGTGAAGAGAAACATTTACACATTTAAGTGCAGCTCACCTCTGAAAAGTGATTGAAAAATGGGATTGTGGGATTCCAGGCTTATTGTATCCCAGCGATTTCCATATCACAAGTGCTCAGTTTACAAATGTCAGCCCTTCGCACTCAGTCTGGGTTCTGAGAGCCAAAAGAGGTCTTTTCTTCTTATCACCAGCAATAAAGGTTGTGCAGGGCAAATGTTGCTCTTAGTGATGTCTTGGCTTTCAGTGGGTTTGCACACATGTAAATGGAACTTAGCAGACAATTCTGTTGCTGATGCACAAAGGGTAATATATTCCATTTCACTCTCTTTCTGCTGTTCCAGTTCTGCAAGAACAACAGGAATGTAAAGGAGTAAAACATATTTTGTCATAAATTCAGTAGATATGACTGCTGAAATAAGCTACATTTTTTTTACACTTTTTAGAGTAGGTCGTAATTTATTATTTTAAAATGTTTAATTTCTAGCCATTAATACTTACATGCAGCCATATCAATACACAGGTAAAATCAAAAGTCAGATTTTTTTTTTTAAATCCATCTGGCCTGTGGTCATATGCAGAGAGATTTAATAAACTATGGAAATTAAACATGTGTCTCTTTAAAACAGCAAATTTTTATCCTACCAGAGTGATTTCCTCTAGAGAGAGGACACTCATGTATCCTTTTTCCTGTTGTTCTGTACTGATATCTACTTTTAAAAACAGCGGATGATGCAAGATTTAGTAAAGCTGTTTCAGTTATGCCTTTTGATTCCAAATGTGTACTCTTGTCAGTGTTAAGTCTTTACTAGTTTTATCATTTCTGTTTTCTCTGTTGGATGGCCAGTGGTTTTGCAAAGACATGTGGATCGTGTGAAATGTATTGCTGGTTTCAGGTCACTTCCTAATGATCAAGTGTCACCATCAAGAAAAACACCAACATGTTTGAAACTAATTTGCACCCTTGTTGAAAGTCTTATTTGAGAGGCTAATACTGAATGATCATAAGGGCTAAATTCCCCTTGCACTCTAGAGTTGTTTAGGCAACTTAAGTCAGCAAGACTGCTGGGAGGCTCAGATCTTTTGAAAATTAATCCACTTGTGTAGGAACCTTATTTTAGGTGCTTCTTTTTTTAAAAAAATCTGGACTTTGGTCTCTCAAAGCAAAGTTGAGGCATGTTGGTGAGACAAGGGGTCATCTCACTTGCTAATGCCTGTGCTGTACCTGTTCTGTGGATAAATAAATACAGAGCCAGCCTTAGCATTTCTGGGTGGAGCTGCAAGACAATTATTTTACTTCCTTCCTATTAAACATAAATGACTCCTGTTCTGTCATACACAGTGGCAGATTTAGGATTTTGGGGAGGATCAACAAAATTATTCTGTAGGGAATCCCTGGTTATAATTCACTAATTTTATGTAAAAAGGACAAGGAATTACTTTTTATGTCATCACTAGCCTCCTGCAAAAAGAGCATTGTGCTGTTATTGATGCTGGAATCTATACATAATTTCCATATTCAGAAATGTGTCTCAATTTACAATTTCCAAATCAGATGGAGGACTTGAGGTTCCTAGGTCTCCAGTCACTGGAGAATGTTGTGTACATTTTGGTGAATGATTGTAGTTGAATGAGTCGCACATTACAAATATTAATTAAGCAGTTGTCTCAGCCTACTGTGGAGAAGGTAGATAAGTATTATGCTTCCCATTTTACTGATAGAGATATTGAGGCAGAGAGATTCAAGTCTGATTTTCAGAAGTGCTGATCGTCCAGGACTCTAACTGAAGTCAGTAGGAGTGCCACATTCTCAACTCTTCTGAAATTCAGGCCCTCAGTTTCTCAGACAATACAGTGATGGGGAAATACAGTACCTAAATAGATGGATAGAAAAGGGAATCAGTATCAGAGCCGGAATGAGAACTAGAGTCCCTGCTTTCATCCATGTAATTAATTTACTAAACCCTGCTGCCACTAGAGCTACTGAGCTACACTTCCTTGTAGCCAGAGGCCATATTGTCTGCTCAGTAGAAGAGCCAGCTTAGCTGGCAAGTGTTGGGAGGGAGAATGCGCTTGCCTTGTTTGCATCAGTTGTAGTCTACGGCTATGTATACACTGCCAATGAGCTCAGACTAAGTGAATGGGAATAGCAGTGCGCACCAAAGTGCTGCACTGTAACTCCCCCAGATGATCGCTGCAGGCATGAACTAAAGCAGGGATCAGCAACCTTTGGCACGCGGCTCATCAGGGTAAGCACCCTGGTGGGCCAGGCCGGTTTGTTTACCTGCCGCGTCTGCAGGTTTGTCCGATCGCGGCTCCCACTGGCTGTGGTTTGCTGCTCCAGGCCAATGGGGGCGCGGGCAGAGGGATGTGCTGGCCGCCGCTTCTCACCACCCCCATTGGTCTGGAGCTGTCAAAACGCTTTAATTTCTGAAACGTGCTTAGATCTCAGCCATTTTCCCTGTACATTGTTTTTTACTGGTGGCATGTTAATTCATTGACAATGTGACATAGATGGGAGATCTGCAAATGTTATTCTGTTCCAAATGTGCAAGTTTATCTGTGACAGTGATCTTAAAAGTAGTGTTTCATTCAAAGTGATCACAGGCAGAGCATCTCTTTGAGCCACAGCAGAGAGCCAGCTTTAATGACAAACTATTCTTTGTATCTGTTACCAACAATTTGTAGATATTAGCAAGTTATCAGAAATATGTCACTGCAGATTTACAGATTGCTTTCTCACTGATTTTCTTCCATGATAACTGATGGATAGATGCCTCTTACAACTCTGTGTTTTGATATATCTGCAGTAATGAGAGGTGATATCAAAAACCAGTTAAAGGAACTCCGTGATTGGTTTGTTAATCAAGGATGCTTCCTCCATATTACAGGAAGGCTAGTCTGGTGTACAGGAAACATCTGGGTCCCAGTGATGAGGCATTGCAGATTTTTTTAAATAGAAGCTCCCCACAGCCTACATCTTCATTTTAATGTTTAATGAGCTGGTCTTTGTGCTATTTCTTTAATCAGATAGGAGAGAGATGTATAAATTGTTCCTAGAAAAGCTATATTAAATATAGAGTGTATCTTCAAAGTAATTGTTTTATAAAAGGAGCACACTTTTCATTAGTGCACTCAACAGGAATTTGGTATTCACTGTGGTAAAAACAACATTGATATGATTTTTGTAAAAAAAATAAATGACTGTTGCTATTTATCTCACTGGATAAGTATTCCTTCAGAGGTACAGATAATTAAAAAAATTCTGTGAAAAAGTGAAATGTAAATGTATTGATATTGCTATCCAGCATTCCAAGATTTTTGAGTAGCAGAGCAGAGTGCTTTGTTCAAGATTGACATGGCCCGCAAGAACCAAACTGTGATTTACAATCACCAGAGGCAGATTAGGGTTTTTTGGGGCCCTGGGCCAGAGCAAGTGTGGGCCCCTCCCCACCCTTCCCCCAGTTCCCCCCAGTGCTCCTGCTGGGGAGCGGGGTTGGGGTGTGCCCATTTTTCTGTCCCCCCCCCAATTGACCGAGGCCCATGGGTTGTCTTCAGTGGGGATTGTGGGTGCTTTTGAAAAGCGGGCCACTTTTACTGAGGTGTCAAAAGATGGGTTTAGAATCCTCACTTTAGGAAATTAAATTTGAAAATGGTGGCCTTGGATAACAGTGGTTTTATTGTATATTTAGATGTATTAGTTGTTGATTTGAGCAGTACTACTCTAAATGTTTATCCTAACTGTTTCTTTCTTCCTCCTTCATTATCCATTCTCCAGACAATGAACTTGCTTGAAAGCTCAGGTTTTAGGCTTTCCTGGTCATGGTGCCCCTGTTGAAAGTTATCTTAATGAAGAGGTGACAGTGGTAAGGATGCCCCTCTAATGGAGAGTCTATATGAGCTCTGCTTCCAATAGATTTTTAGCTATTTGAGAAGTCTGGATTCAGTTGTAGTTGTCACATTAATAGAATTTTGGATTGCATCTAAAAAGCTGATGAGCCAAGTCAGAGATGGGGTTTATACTGTGTAGGCTCAAGTTCCATAGCCACTTGATTGCTGACATTCCATTTCAGGATTCACCATTTTGTTAGTGTAACAATACACAAGAGAGTAATTTGATTGCAAATAAAACACACCATCTTGGTGATTTTGGTGATGTTGTCTGCTGGATCCCTTAAAAGCACAGCAATATGCAATAATTTTTCTACTTTTTAAATGCAGAGATAAAGAGATCATGCTACGAATATATACAAATATTTGCAATATAACTTTGCTACAATGAGTTATGAATAACTGCTGCCAATTTATTTATGCTGAGCATCCTACTAAACCAGGGGTGGGCAAACTTTTTGGCCCAAGGTCCACGTTTGGGTGGGGAAATTGCATGCAGGGCCATGAATATAGGGTTGGGGCAGGGGTTTGGGAGGGAATGTGGGGTGGAGGAGAGGGTGCGGGGTGCAGGAGGGGGCTCAGGGCAGGGGGTTGGGGTGCAGGAGGGGTACCGAATGTGGCAGGGGGGTCAGGGCAGGGGGTTGGGGGCTCAGAGCAGGGGGTTGGGTTGCAGGAGGGGTGCGCCGGGGGATCAAGGCAGGGGGTTAGGGGCTCAGGGCAGGGGGTTGGGGTGCGGGGTGCAGAATGGGTTTGGGCTGTGGGCTCCAGCCCAGCACCACTTATCTCGAGTGGCTTTAGGGAGGCAGCGGAGCACAGCAGGGCTAATGCAGGTTCCCTGCCTGTCCTGGTCCTGTGCTGCTCCCGGAAGTGGCCACCATGTCTGGCAGTGGCTACTGGGGTGGAGTGGTGTGGCTCTAGGGGCTGCAGGGTTGTGGTGCCGGCTGCTTCAGGGAGCAGCATGGGGCCAGGGCAGGCAGGGAGCCTGCCTTAGCTCCACTGTGCCATGGGGCTGGCAATCCCGCCGGCTGGATTGAAAGCTCTGACAGGCCGAATTCGGCCCGTAGGCCATAGTTTGCCCTCCCCTTTACTAAACAATGTGCAATTATCGTACAGTGTATAAACCATGCCTTGAGTTAAATAACTTCAAAAATTTAGTTATAGTCACACATATGCCTACATATATACATATACATATTCTTCAAAATTAATATTTTATGCAATAGTAGTCATATTTACAGTTAGTGGATTTTTGGAAGATGGCAATATGTGAACATACATTGTAGTTGCATTAATCAGATATTCAGCACATCTGGTTTTTTAGTGGTGGACAGTCTAATTTCAAAAGTGGGCAAAATTGGCACCAGTGATCAAATAGGTACTATCAAATTAAGGGCAGTATATATATGTGAGTAGTCCTCACTTTTGGAATTTGGTTGTCTCCTGGGTCAGCCAGACCTCCAATCTTCTGGGCCCAACACAATGCTAATTTTTCTTTATTCTTTAGTGCAGTTGAGGAGAGTGTGGAGGATATGTTAATGGGCTGTCCTTTGATTAGGTGTAGGGTTTTTTTTTTTTTTTTTCAATTGATGGGACAGATACCAAGAGCTCTGGAAGGCCTTGTCATAGATATAAAGGAAAGAGTACCATAAAATCCCTCCTTGGCAGCTGTACTGAATGGCTTTACCTGTAAGGGGTTGAAAAGCTCAAGTAAAATAAAATAAAAAGCTGGTGGGCACCTGACCAGAAGGACCAATAAGGAAAGAAGATACTTTCAAATTGGGGGGTTGGGAGGAGGTTTTGTTTGTGCTCTCTTTGTTTGTTCCCTCTCCGGACGGAGAGAGAGGCAGGTACACTATCTCCTGAAAACATACCTGAACTGATCCATCTAAGATTACAAAAATTGTAAGTAAGGCAAGGAAATGTGTTAGGTTATCTTTTGTTTTAGCTTGTGAATTTTCCCTATGATAAGAGGTAGTTTTATTCTTGTTTTTGTAACTGTGAAGCTGAGTCCAGAGGTGAGTCCTCTGTGTTTTAAATCTTTTTATTACCCTGTAAAGTTACCTTCCATCCTGATTTTGCAGGTGTGATTCTTTTACTTTTTTCTTTATAATAAAGTTCTTCTTTTAAGAACCTGGTTGATTTTAGTGTCCTAAAGATAAAGGGTCTGGTCTGTACTTACATTAAAGGCAATTGGTTGGTATATTATTCTCAAGCCTCCCCAGGAAAGAGGGTGAAGGGGTTTGGGGGGATATTTTGGGAGAATAGGGATTCCAAGTGGCCCTTTCCTGAATTTTTGTTTAAATCACTTGGTGGTGGCAGCAATACTATCCAAGTCAAGGAAAGAAATTTGTGCCTCGGGGAAGTTTTTAACCTAAGCTGGTAGAATATAAGCTTAGGGGGTCTTTTATGCACGTCCCCAGAGTTCAGAGTGGGGAGGGAACCCTGACAGGCCTATTGCTGGATTTTTAAAATTTGAAGGAATACATAAACAATAAATAATAATCAAAGGAAGTGCTAGGCAGCAACCAATTGCAAAGGAAAGTGGCTAGCAAATTAGTCAGTTTTGTGTCTCAGTGCTAAATAGCTTATAGAGGAGAACTAACTAGAATTAGTCTGTTTATGCCTACTGCAAGTCATTGATATGTGGAGATGAGTGCAAATGGAAAAAAGCAAGGATCCTCCTGCAGCCAGCTACTTATTAAAGAAGAAAATTGACATATACTTGAGAGAAAGATGGGTGGGCATTGGATACTATCTTTGCCTATGGAGCCCTGAGATTTACACTTCCAACTCATCCACTCCGATAAATTCAATGAAAAATGTCTTAAAACAATCATTTAAGGAAACAATAAAAAATGTCACTTATTGTAGATGGTCTTTTACTAAAGCTTGAGCTGAATTTATTTTCTACACAATAAGGTGATAACTGCCTTAGGAATACCAAAGCGGATGATATGATTTGTAAATGTAAAGATGTGCATTCAAAAATGGAGATTGGGCTGAGGTCTCGGTGAAAATTTGGCTCTCTATCTTCAGTATCAATTTAGATAGTGACTATTAAACCAAAACACATTTTGGCAAATAATGGAAGATCAGAAGTTTGATTTTTTTTTATATTATCAATGAAGGAAATTTTTCAATAATTAGGTACATTTCTGTCTGTAAGTGAAAAAGAGAAGAAAAAACAGAACAGAATGAAAGTGTTTTAAAGCCTGAATCTGAAAGAGGTGCTCTAAAACTTGATACGCATGGACTTAGAAAAAAGAATTTACCATATTGATTAATATCTGAGTATCCATACTACCGGTATATGACTTAGTTGTATGACAACTTGCAATTCCAAAGGCAGATCCAAGACTAATTTGGCACCTACAGCATGCTACTTCAGTCTGATTTGCGATTATCAGTATTTGTACAGTGCTGTAGACATTGTTACTTATAAACTAGTGCAATGCATATGGCAACCCCGTTTTATAGAACAGCTTATTTTAATAAAACAAAACCAATATATTTTGTAATTCAGAGGTGGACTATAATTTAAGTACTGTTATTTTTAACTGAGCTGGAATAACTAATAATTTGATTTCATTTTGGCTATATGACTTTTGTGTCTTGTGAGAATTATCTCAAGATAAATCCTCTAGGACTTGCCAATACAGTTATTCTACCTTGAAGGCTCAGCTACTTAAATTTTTAATTTTTTTCATAGCAATAGCCATCTTTGTTGGCTCAACTAAAATAGAAGTAGATTGAATAAGCTATTGCTCCTTTTTAAAAGCTGCTGACAGATAAAATGAAATATTGCCTTTATGCAAATAATAATTTTATTTAATGGACCTCATTTATTGTTACAGTTCCCCATGGCAAACTGAACCTAAACAAGAAAATGAGAGAAAACATAGATATACAATAAGGTCACTGGGGTGAAACATTATTGAAATATATAAAATAGTTTAATGTATTTTTTTTTCATTTTGTACCATTACGTCATTTTATATAGCTGTAAAATGTAACTTGTCATAACTCTGATATGAACAAAATCTTGGGTAGAAAATTCCTTTGCAGATTCTATTTGTAATACAGTGGATCCAGCAGCACTGCAATAGTTAAAAGGTTGTCAATGTTTCCACTATCAAACTGATTTTGAAGAGTTGGAGTTGGCCATTAAAATTCCTTTTAGACATAGTAGGGGTATGTGAGAGTCAAAAAGCCAAACTCAAACTTTTGGGCTCCCTTTGGCTTCTGTTTGTTAGGCCCCAGGTTCCATATGGCTTCCAGAGATAGTCGCCTCATCAATTGACTTTTAAAACCTATAGAAATTAAATACTTTAAACATTTAAAATTAAATGTTTAAAGTATTTAATTTCTATGGGTTTGCTGAAGAGCATGTCTGTAAGTGTGTGTGTTTGTAACTTTCACACGTCACTGGTTGCTTTGTGTATGCAAGAGCAACAGTGGTGGGCCTAGGGTTGCCAATTTTGGTTGGACGTATTCCTGGCGGTCTCATCACATGACATAATCTTTAATTAAAGATTAATGTTTACTTCCTGGAGACTCCAGTACAGTCCTAGAGAGCTGGCAACCATAGTCCTGGGCCCTAGCAAGCAGTATATGTATTCTGCAATCTAACATGAGCTATGTTATGTAAGCTATTCACATTTTCTTATTTGAGATTCAATTTAGGGACAAATATAAATGAAACAAGGACTAAAATGAAGTAATGTAATTTAGGACACTTCAGGTAAAACTTTGGCAAGAATGACAGTGGAATGACCTATAGAGATCATAGCATTTTGTAAAACTACACTGAACCAAGCAATAAGAATGAAATGCTATAGAGAGGTCATTTCCCTCCATTATATACCTTTATTTTATTATTTTCTTTTCTTATAACAGTAAAATGTTTCTTCTATATCAGTGAATTGGAATTTCTTCTATAGTAACTTTAATGGCGGATAATTATCCCAGTGACTGTAGAAAGGTCATATGAATTGCAGTAGAACATCTTTGTGTCTGTTAGCATTGGATGCCCATTGTGTTCTAAGAATTAGACTGAAGTTTGGACTACATGCCCATGCCGGGAGTAAGATGGAGTAAGAGGCTTTTCCTGATACTTCTGTGTGGTCTATCCTGGGTCCAAGCACACAGGAATAAGTAAAGTAGGTTGACGGGGAAGAACATCTAAACTGGTGCGGGAGTTTAGTAGTAATCTGCAGCTGGTATGAAACAGCTGCAAATTACTAATCCCACCTTCCCTGGAGCAACTGGGAAGCAGAGAGGGGATTGTACCTCAGATAGGCACAATCTCCAATGCACAATAGCTCTTGTGGGGGCTCAGGGATGTGCCAAAAAGAACAATCTAGCCTCTAAATGTTCTATGAAGAAAGATTCCAAGGAAAGCTGCTTGTATTTGTAGTTTACTACTGAGAACAGATATTGTTATGAACAGGTTTACTGCTTGAGTGGCTCTATATTGGATTGAGTTCCCCTATACAGTATGTGAGAAACATTTGTAATGCAACATATAAGGTAAGAGTTCAACTCTGTAAATGCTTACCGTATTGTATGCATGCACAGTTAGATAACCAGTGCACTGACCCTTTACGAGAGGCATGGAAAGTGACTTTGAGACTGGTCTCCTGCTGAGGTAGGCTGTTGAGACAAGAGTGTGTTTGAAAGCCTTGTTAATAAAAGCCAGCTTAGTGCACCCTGTCCTGTAGGGACCTCCATTCCTTTGAGGAGTCTGAACAAAGACAATACGTGGTGTCCAAAGTAAAAAAACAAAACAAAAGAAAAAACAACAAAAAAAAACTAACTATGGCTTTCATGTAGAACAAATGCCAGAAATATGCCATTTTGGACTTTGAAACAAGAACTATGGACATGATTGGATTAGGTAAAAGGAGTTAATGGAGCTTCTTTATGCAGGAACTGAGGCAGAAAGTGGTCTGCAGCCCAGAAAGCTGCTAATTTTCTAGTACACATTGAGCAAAAAGCAGAGTTGTCATAAATACTGATTAAAAGGACTTAAGTATCAGTGCCAAGTACACCCTTTAGCAAAGTACTTATAAATACAAGTATAAGTATGCGGTGAAAATAGCACATAGGTATTTGTAAGTAAAAATACAAGTATAAGCACAGATACTTTCAAATCCCATATTCCCTATAATTTTCTGGTCAATAGCAGGACAATTCCTAAATAATATAAGCAAATAATGAAAGAGAGAAAAAAGAGCAATAATGAAATGTTAATCATATACAAAAATAAGTATGGAATTACAATGAAAAACATTCTTATAAATGTAAATAAATTTATAAAATTTCTTTCCATGTATTTATATATAATGATATTATGTACAGAGAGCATATAATTCAATGAAATGGGCATTTTTCTAAAACAACAGCATGCACTTGAACATATCATCCTGAAGATGGTTTTTTTCTTAGAAAGAGGATTTGTCCAGCACTACTGACTAGTCTTTCCACAAGGAGCAGAGCTTGGCAGTGTGGTATTAAATTTGATAAGAGCCTTAGCAACTGCTTTTCAGTTGATCCAGGTCATGCAGTGGATCATTGAGGAATTGCATCCCAACAATTCTTAAGTCAGAATCAGATTCAGATGCCCATTAATCATCAAAACCATAGAAATTAGTTGCAGCTTTGGATGTTGTAGATTGAGCTATAGCTTTGGAAGGGTGTTACAATAAACCAGATCTTATTAAAAAATGTTCCTCTGCAATTTTTCTCTGATCCTGATTGTGCTGCCAATACAGCTTAAAAATGGGTATGACACAGAAGCAACGATGAATGTCTTTATACTGTTGTTACTTACAGCTGCATCAAAGGTCAAAATATTCCCAAACCATTTTCTAAGTGTATCCTTCAAATTATCTACCAAGCAAGAACTGTATTTTGGAGAAAATGAGTCAAATTTGGATGTTAGCATAAATACAGAAGGCAGAATTGCACCATAGAAAGACTCTACGTTCTCTTCCCCAGGAAGCTTGTCAAATGCATTGACAACTGGGGACATCACCTCTTACCACTCACATAGAAATTCCAACTCTCGGTTGGAGAATTTTGGCAGCTCCATCACAATTTTAATCCTATCACACATGTCATCAATGTGGTGAAAGCAATGTAACTTTGAATTCCATTGGATAGAGGTAGGTTTGGGGATTGTTTTTCCCTGCGTGTCATTCACATCAGCACTCTGAGCTTAGGTGTGCAGCATTGCTTAATCTAGAGCACCTACCCATCACACTTCTGAAAAGAGACTTGTATTGAGAGTTTTTGGCAAGAGCCCAGTAGTTGCCACCAAGTTCAGTGTGTGTGAAAAACTGGTCATATGTGGTGGCAAGTAAAGTATACGTGAACACTCAGCAGTATTGCTTAACAATACTGACATAGCTACATATATCAGAATCTGGGGTGTCTGCTTCCTTATCAGCATCAATCTCCACTTGATTACCAACATCAGTCATCCAGGTCCTGAAAACAGCTTGAAGGCTTTCACAAAATTGCTACTATTGTCTATAACCATGTGTTATTTTTGTTGAGTCCAGATCAAACTGTGAGTGGATCTCAGTCAATAGAGAAGCGATCTTGTTGTACGAATGTGTTCTAACAAAGTGTCAGAAGTCTAAGGCTGATGAGTCTTTTGTTAGGTTATCAGAGTCAGTCCAGTGACAGGTGACACCCGTGTATCTTCTCGCTTGATGTGTCCACACTCCTGCAGTTGTAAAAACAGAAAGAACTGAAGTCAGTTTATTTTTAATTCTTTCAAGAACCAAGTTGTCCTGTCCCACTAGTTTATTTTGTAACATTTCTGTACACATAACATTGGCCTTGGGAATAATTCCGTTAAGAAAATGTGAAAGCCACTCTCTTTAGCAAATAGGGGCAGAATATCACTATCAAATTAAGAATTAGCTTATCTGTTTTTTCTTTAGACCCTGGTCCATCACAGAGACATTGCTGCTGAAAAGTATCCAAACAGGGTTTCATGCTGTCTGGAGTGGCTCATGACCATGGGTGCCAACCTCAGGGCAGACTGTCAAAAAGCAGGACAGACACCCCAAACTGGTTGTATATATGTCATCTGCAAACTTATTAGTGCTAATTTTATGTTTTCTTCTAGGTCATTAATGAACATTTTAAATAGTGTAGGCCCAAGAGCCAATCCTCCTGAGACCCCACTAAAAATTCTATGATGATTCCCCATGTATAATTACATTACAGTTGCATTTGAGACCTATTCGTTAATCAGCTTTTAATCAATTTAAAGTGTGACATGTTAATTTTATATTGTTCTAGTTTTTTAATCAAAATGTCATGTGGCACCAAATCAAGTGCCTGACAGAAATCTAAGTATATTACATGAACACTATTATCGTTAGCAATCAAACTTGTAATCTCTTCAAGAAAATATATCAAGTTATTTTTACAGGATCTATTTTCCATAAACCCATGTTGATTGGCATTAATTACATTACCCTCCTTAATTCTTTATTAATCGAGTCTTGTATCAGCCATTCCATTATCTGACCTGGGATTGATGTCAGACTGACAGGCCTTTAATTACCCGGGTCATCCCATTTACCCTTTTAAAATATTGACACAATATTAGCTTTCTTCCAGTTTTCTAGAACTTTCCAGGTGTTCCAAGATTTATTGAAAATCAACATTCATGATCCAGTAAGATCATCAGCCAGCTCTTTTAAAACTCTTAGCTGCAAGTTAGCCAGACCTGCTGATTTAAAAATGTCTACCTTTAGTTGCTGCTGTTTAACAGCATCTGGAGATACTAGTGGAATGGAAAAAGTGTTATTTATTTTTTCCCCAAATACAGAACAGAACATATTTACATTAGGCATTATTATTGATAATTCTACATTTCCATCTAGTAATGGACCAATACCATTGTTATGATTCTTTTTGTTCCTAACATACTTTAAAAAATCCTTGGTATTGTCTTTAACTGTGCTAGCCATAGATTTTGCCTTTGCTTCCCTTATCAATTTTGTACAATTCCTTGCTTCTGATTTATATTCATAACTACTGACTTCCCCTTTCTCCCATTTGTTTATATAATTTTTATAGCTGCCTTCACTTGCCCTCTAAATCAAGTCAGTTTTTTAACCTATATGGACTTCTTCCTCGCTTGTGTTTTTTTGGGCATCTAGTAAAGTGGTCTTATGCAGATCTCAGTTATCATTCACATTTTTCTGATTAAATTCTTCCTCCTAGCTGCTTTGGCTTATAATTGTTTTCATCTTTGTGAAATTGGCCCTTTCAAAGCACAAAGCTTATATATACTTGGTGCTTTGAAAGGGCCAATTTCACAAAGATGAAAACAATTATAAGCCAAAGCAGCTAGGAGGAAGATCTATATATATCATTAGTCTGGACTTTATTCTGTTTGCACATTATAAATGTGATCCACCCATGATCTATTGTACCTAAGTTTCCATTAATTTTTAGTTCCGTGATCAGTCCTATTCATTCTTTAACGCTCCCCTTTTTTATCCCTCATGAGAAGGTCTAATACAGAATTCCCTTGTGTTGAATGCAACCCTTCTTGAGGTAGAAAATTGTCATGTATAATATAGGGTTACCATATTCAAACATTTAAAAAAGAGGACACTCCACGGGGCCCCGGTCCCACCCCCGGCCCTGCCCCAACTCCGCCCCCACCCCACCCCAGCCCCGCCCCTTCTCCGCCCCCATTACAACCCCTTCCCCAAAGTCCCTGCCCCAACTCTGCCCCCTCCTCTGAACACCCCACATTCCCCCTCCTCCCTCCTGCTCTGATCTTGGTTGGGGGTTGCTAAGTGCTTCCCTGCTCCCCACTCGCCCTGCAGCCTCTATGCCCCTGCCTGCCCTGGTCCTCCTTGCCCTGCAGCCTCTGCACCCCCCCATCCCTGCAGTGTCTGTGCCCCCTGCTCCCCACTTGTCCTGCAGCCTCTGCACCCCCCCACCCCTGCAGCGTCTGTGCCCCCTGCTCCCCACTCGCCCTGCAGCCTCTGCACCCCCCACCCCTGCAGCATCTGTGCCCCCTGCTCCCCACTCGCCCTGCAGCCTCTATGCCCCTGCCTGCCCTGCTCCTCCTTGCCCTGCAGCCTCTGCACCCCCCCACCCCTGTAGCATCTGTGCCCCCTGCTCCCCACTCGCCCTGCAGCCTCTGCACCCCCCCACCCCTGCAGCCCCCCACCCCTGCCACCTCTGTGCCCTCTGCTCCCCACTCGCCCTGCAGCCTCTACACCCCCCCGCCGCCTGCCCTGCCCCTGCAGCCTCTACACCCCCCCCGCCGCCTGCCCTGCTTCCCCCCCCCCCCCCGCGCTCACCAGGCAGAGGGAGACTGCAGGCTCCACGTGGACTCAAACACTGCTGCGCTGCTCTGTGGGGGAGGAGAGAGCGGGGGAGGGACTCTGGCTGCTAGAGGCCCTAGTGGCTGCGAGCGGCTTTCAATCAGGCCAGGCGTCCAATCAGCCGCTCCGCACTCTGCATGAGGGGAAGGGGGAAATCCCGGACATTTCTACTTGATTAGAAATCCCCCCTGGATGGCCATTTAAAGCTGAAAAACCCGGACGTGTCCGGGGAAACCCAGACGGATGGTAACCCTAGTATAATATTTCAAAATACCAAGAGTATTTTAGTACTGTCAGCATGAGGCCTCCAGCATATGTCAGTCAAATTGAAGTCTCCCATGATCACATTGATTCCCCCCCGCCCCTACACATTATAGATAGGTGTTTAAGGAGGTGGTCATTCTGTTCCCTGGTATGATTTGATGGTTCACAGCGGACACCAACTGATACCCCATCTTGTGCTTTATTGACATTGATTCATAAGGATTCAAAATCATTTTCTTGCAAGTTATCAGTGACTCGGAATACAAGAAGTAACACTCACTCCAGATGGAAAATATTTAAACCCAAAGAGTGGAATGTCCTAATGCTGTTATTAAGCAGGAATATTAGGTATGGCATCCCAATCTTATTTTTGTTTACAGGGAGATGTATTATATTCATGCATAGTTAGAGAACTGGTGCATTGCCCCTTTAAGAGATGTACAGGAAGTGGGTCTGAGACTGGCTGGGCTGTTGAGACCAGAATGTGTATTTGAAAGTCTTGTTATAAAAGTCTGTTTAGTTTATCCTATCTTGTATAGATTTCCATTTCTGTGAGCAGTCTGAATGGACAGTACAGTTACTACCATGAATAAATACATTAAAGTCAATAATCTTAGTGTCATAGAATATCAGGGTTAGAAGGGATCTCAGGAGGTCATCTAGTCCAACCCCCTGCTCAAAGCAGGACCAATCCCCAACTGGCCCCTTCAAGGATTGAACTCACAATGCTAAGTTTAAGAGGCCAGTGCTCAAACCACTGAGCTATCTCTCCCCCCTAAATACAAGATTGATCCTATTATACAATACATGTAATGTGTACACATTACATGTATAAGTATGTATAATAGGATCCTATTATACATATTATACATAGTCCAGCCTGTTTTTAAAAACCTTCATTGATGGGGATTTGACAGCCTCCCTTGGAAGTCTATTCCAGTGCTTAACTACCCTTATAGTTACAATTTTTTCCCCAATATCTAACCTAAATCTCCCTTGCTGCAGATTAAACCCATTGCTTCTAGTCCTACCTTCAGTGGACATGGAGAACAATAGGTCACGGTCCTATTTAGAACAGCCCTTAACATATTAGAAGTCTGTTATTGCCCCCTCCCCCCAGTCTTCTATTCTGAAGACTAAACATGCCCCCCCTTTTTTTTTTAACCATTCCTCATAGATCAGGTTTTCTAAGCCTTTATCAGTTTTGTTCCTGTCCTCTGGACTCCCTCCAGTTTATCCACAATTTTCCTACAGTGTGGCACCCAGGATTGGACACGGCACTCCAGTTGAGGCCTCACAAGTGCTGTGTAGAGCAGGACAATTATGTCCCATATTTTACAAACAACACTCCTGTTCATGCATTGTAGAATATTAGCCTTATTTGCAACTGCATCACATTGTTGACTCATACTCAATTTGTGATCCACTATTTCCCCCAGATCCATTTCAGCAGTACTACCACCTAGTCAGTTATTCCCCATTTTATGGCTGTTTATTTGATTTTTTCTTCCCAAGTGTAGTACTTTGCATTTGTCCTTATTGAATTTCATCTTGTTGATTTCAGACTAATTCTTTAATTTGTCAAGGTTATTTTTACTTCTAATGCTGTCCTCTAAAGGGCTTGCAGTCCCTTGCAGCTTGGTGTCATCTGCAAATTTTATAAGCATACTCTTCACTCCATTATACAGTTCATTAATGAAAATAGAGAATAGTACTGGACCCAGGAGTAAGCCTGCAGGATTACACTAGATATGTCCTCCCAGTTTGACAGCAAAACATTTATAATTATTCTTTGAAGATGGTCTTTCAACCAGCTGTGGACCAATCTTACAGTAATTTCATCTAGACAACACTTCCCTAGGATGTCATGTGGGACTTTGTCAAAAGTCTTACTAAAATCAAGATAGATCATGTCTGATGCATCTCCTCTACCATTAGGCCAGTAAACCTTTCAAAGAAGTAAATTAGGTTGGTCTGACATAATTTGTTCTTGACAAATCCATACTGGCCTTATAACTATATTATCCTCTAGGGGCTTACAAATAGATTGTTTAATAATTTGTTCCTGTATCTTTCCACGTATCCATGTTAGGCTGACTGGTCTACAACTCCGTGGGCCTCTTTGTTCCGCCTTGTAAAGATAAGTATTATGTGACCTTCTCTAGTCCCTGAAACCTCACCAGTCTTTATGAGTTCTCAACGATAGTTGCTAATGGTTCCAAGATTGCTTCAGCTAGATCCTTAAATATCATAGGATGAATTTAATCAGACCCTGCCACTTTAATACATTTAACTTATCTAAATATTCTTTAACCTGTTATTTCCCTATTTTGAATTGTGTTCCTTTTCCCTTGATGTTAATATTGTGTTAAGTATCTGATCACCATTAACCTTTTTAGTGAAGACTGAAGCAAAATAGATATTTAACACCTCTATCTTAAATAGATATTTAAGACCTTACTACCAGGTCTTGTATTTTGGATATTTCTTTAATTTGTTCTAGAAATGCCTCATACACTCCCTCTTCCTGATTTAGTGGTCTATGATGGACTCCCACTATCACATTACTCCTATTTTTGCCCCTTTTATCTTTGCCCAGAAACTTTCAACTGGTCTGCCTCTTGCCTTCTTCAGGATCTCAGAACAAGTTTATTTATTCTTGATGTATAATGCAACACCTTCCTTTTCCCCCTGCCTACCGTCCCTGAACAATCTATAGCCCTCCATGCCAATATTTCCAGTCATGAGATTTATGCCACCAAGTCTCTGTGACACCAATGAAGTCATAATTTAGTGTATGTACTAATACTTTCAGTTCATCCTATGTATTCCCCATACTCCCTAGATTTGTGTATTATGATTATGATCTCTCTGGAAAAGCATGTTGAAACAAGTGTAACCAAATATTGCTGACCATGGACAACAGGAATATCAGTGAGTACATAGCTGCATCAAAACATGGCACCATAGGGCAAACATACCAGAAATGAGTGAAGTTTAGTTCAAACTACATGTTTTACATTTTCCTTGTAAAGCAAGCAATTGGACAAAGAGGCTAAATTTGACTGTTCAAAACCAGTTCAGTTCAGTTATGTCTGCAGCTATACTATCTCCAGTTGTGATCTAAATTAATTAGGGTTAGACTTTGTCAGCACATAGAGAGCAAGCTTCTTAAGAACACTAGAATCCTGCAGGAAATAGTGTGGGTGATTCAGTTAGGATGCTCTTCCCCATGAATGTGTACTCAACTAATGATAATGTGTATTGGTAGAGTACACTGTGTTGCTGGTCAAACCATCTTTCAGATAAGGCTCTAAAACTTTTGGCCTGATTACAGTATTTCTGTTCATGAAAGATCTCATGGCACATTTGGTAAATGCAGAAGTTTTAGGTCTGCTTTCCACATAAGTCTTCACTTCCTTGCCTAAACTGGATTGTTGCCATGTTCCTGTATGGTATCACCAGCCATGATCCACTAGCAGGTGCATTGGGATGGTGGGTATAGTGAAACCTGCATGCTGGGGTTTAAAAAAATGCTATGGATTCTTTCCTCAGAAAAAATCCTGTTGAGACGAAGGTTTGGGGAATACAGCCCAGGTTAGAATAGTGATTTATGTCTTTGAGAGGAACACAACTAGGGTCCTGTCCTGTACAGATGCTTAGTGCTTCTTGAAAGGTCCTGAATGCCTTCAAACTGCCACTGAAATCAGAGGAACTGAAGACACTCTGCACCTCATAGAATCTGGTCTGTGTTAGAATTTTATTTCTAACAAAGTATGATTTTGAACATAATCAGTGTTTTTACTTCCACTTACCGTAAGCATTTTAACTAAGTGAAAAATTTGATTGGAATGATTTTGCTTGCATGAATTTAAAGGCATCTTTTAAAATGATCTTCATTTGTTTCTAAAAGGTTGCAAAGTGTTTTAAAATTATATGGTTTGTCCTTTTAAAAATAATTTCTGCTAAATGCTGCACAAATGTAGTGGGATACTCTGTTATAATTTTATTGTAGGAAGCCTTTGTATTAGGGATAATAGAGTGAATTTAATTCCTTTTTAAAAGAAACAAATGTACTCATGTAGGCTCACCAAAATATGCTTACAATGCAGTGGTGACAAATGTTAATTGTATCAATAGTCCATGATTAAATAATGTCTAAGACATGTGATAGATAGACTTTTATAAAATAAATTATACCTAGATATTCTGTTAACGATTTGTGATCTTTAACTTCCCACAATGCTAAAGATATTTATTCTTAACCATACTGTATCTCCCTATTTGACATTTCCCCCCTTATTTAATTTCCTTTAAAACCAGCAAGAATGCTTCTTTGAAGTCTGATCTCATTCTTTGCTTCCCTGCCCTCCCCCCCAAAGTCTGAGGTCAAACTTTTCCTAATTTTACCTATTGCTGTTCATCCACTAGTCGTATTTAAAAATAAAACAAATCCTAATACAGTACAGTTAGCTTACTGCACCCAGAGAGATAGATGCTTCTCTTGATATGTGTGCATAACTCTTATTAGTGATAATGGGAGTTATGCATGTATGCACATCACAGGAAGGATATTTTCATAAATATGTATTTGTTTGATATGGTTTGTATCATATAAATCAGAAACGTTTATGCGTTATCTTTTATTAAACTATGCAGAGCAGCTCAATGAAATCACACATGCTATATGCCAGTTCTTAGCATTGTCACCAATGATTAATTTTGGTGAATGGCTCAGTTAAGCTGCCTGCAGCACAAGATCTTTGAGTTATTGTGTTAAGTTGTTAGTGCTTGGAATATTTACTTATGGTAGATCTAATAGAATTGGATTTGATCCTGAATACATTTAGTCTTGTGAGTATTCTGCCAGTTACAAAATACAATCTGTGGTTAGTGGATGTTTCGAGGGATTATTAATTACTGTAATATGGGGCTTCTCACTTGTAGGTCACTAGCTTGAATTTGACCCAAATGGGTACTGACTGAAAGTCATCACTGTTTGGTGGTCTGTGTAAAACAAGTTGTTGATCTCTGTCCAGATCTTATTAGAAAGGTGTTCTCACTGTTAGAACATCATCACAATAGGCAATCTTGTGGGCAGTCTCATCAAAGCAGTCAGGGATTGACTAAACATGGAGACTGAACAAATCTCACATGCCTAGAGATATACCTGTAGGCTGAGCCACCTTGCCCTGCTGGTGCCTGTGATATAGAATTCTGTGGACAGGCAGAAAATACATCCTGCCAGGGTTGTCAGTCTGGCAAATTTCACAAGCAATATATTGAGTAAAATGAAAGTAGAATGTCTTTTCTTTGATATGCTTAGTATGGGGCTGTAAGAGGTTAGCTGGGGCTCAACCCTCTCTGGGGTGGCAGGGAGCCACCCCCGCTCACTACACGTAGTTGATGTTTGGGGGGAATTAGTCCGGCTGCGGGAGTCTCCCTCAGCAGCTCTTGCGGTAACTGGAATAAGCACCGTAAACCCAGGCTCTGGGTCAGGGTGGGGCAACAATGAGTCAGGTGCTCAGGCCCTCAGGCAGAAGCTGAGCAGTGGCAGTATAAACAGTCTCAATAAGCCCAGGCCCTGTGACAGGGCGGGGCAATAATGATGAGTCAGGAGCTCAGGCAGGGCTGAGCAGTGACAGTACAAGCAATAGGGAGGCCAGGCCCTAGGTCAGGGTGGGGCAACAATGAGTCAGGTGCTCAGGCCCTCAGGCAGGGCTGAGCAGTAACAGTACAAACAGTAATGAGCCAGGAGCTCAGGCAGGGCTGAGCAATGACAGGAGGCCCAAGCCTCCAAAAGGCCTGGGAGAGGGGGAGACGGCCACCCATGAGTTGGGTGGCGGGGGGGACACAGGCCCTCCCACCCCACTGCGTCCCAGCCCGGGGCCCTAGCAGCGGCAGAAGACCTGCTACTGTGTCAGTGGGGATCCTGGCCGCAACACACTGACATGGGCTCTGGCAGTGCTGCAGCCAGACTAGGGTCGGCTGCCCCCGGGCTACTTCCAGACTCTCCCTTGGGTAGTACCTGGGTCAGGGTGTTGTCCTCTGGGGGGTCCAGTACCATGGGTTCCTCGGGATAGTGGGCGAGCAGCAGGCCCGGCAACTCCTCTGGGTAGTGAGCACAGGGCAAGTCAGGCCAGTCCTGGCCTACACATTGGGCCGCAGGGGTTTCCCAGTCGCGGGGTAGGCTGGAGGCATCTGGCCTATACTGACACTAGAAAAGGTTCAGAGAAGAGCAACTAAAATGATTAGGGGTTTGGAAAGGGTCCCATATGAGGAGAGATTAAAAAGGATAGGATTTTTCAGCTTGGAAAAGAGGAGACTAAGGGGGGATATGATAGAGGTATATAAAATTATGAGTGATGTGGAGAAAGTAGATAAGGAAAAGTTATTTACTTATTCCCATAATACAAGAACTAGGGGTCACCAAATGAAATTAATAGGCAGCAGGTTTAAAACAAATAAAAGGAAGTTCTTCTTCACACAGTGCACAGTCAGCTTGTGGAACTCCTTTCCTGAGGAGGTTGTGAAGGCTAGGACTATAACAGCATTTAAAAGAGAATGGGATAAATTCATGGAGGTTAAGTCCTTTAATGGCTATTAGCCACGATGGGTAAGGAATGGTGTCTCTAGCCTCTGTTTGTCAGAGGGTGGAGATGGCTGGCTGGAGAGAGATCACTTGCTCGTTACCTGTTAGATTCACTCCCTCTGGGGCACCTGGCATTGGCCACTGTCGGTAGACAGGATACTGGCTAGATGGATCTTTAGTCTGACCCAGTACAGCATTCTTATGTTCTTATGGTCTCCCCGGCGGCTGGCCCTCCAGTGAGCTCTGAGGCTGAGCCTTTATACTTCCGCGTCACCGCCTGACCCTCTGAGGGGCGGGCTCAGAGCTCCCTAGCTCTGCCCACTCCGGCCTCTGGATGGGCTTGTCCCTCTCCGGGGCGGCGGGGAGCCACACCGCCTCACTACAGGGGCAAATGCTCCTCTTTGCTTTAGTGAGAAGAGTGGACCAAGCAGCAGTGGATCTAAGTGAGGGTGAGGCAGTAGCCGCTCTGTGTCAGTCACCAGAAGGTTTGGGGGCTGGGAGGTTGCTGGGATAGGGTAGTGGTGGAGGAGAAAATGGCTACAATGTAGCATCTCATCCCTCCCCGCAGCCCTATGGGGATAACTTGTGTAACTACTGACCTCATCAGCATTAACTTATACTAGGTCTCCCTTCACTGAGCACAGCCAAAACCCACTTTCAGAGAGCTTTGGAGGGCAATGGCCAGTGTGCTAAACTCATGGGAGCATGATTTCTTTAGGAGCTGGATGCCATGGAATTCAGTGGGTAGGAGGTAACAAAGAAGTTCTTTGGTACAGCCCTTGAGATCTCTGCAGGTCTCTGGAAAATAATGTGTTTTTTTGGCGGGGGGGGGGTGGTGTGGTGGGTGACACTTCTTTGGGTTCTGCAGGATAGTAAATCTGACTGTCACATGGAAACAATCAGATGAAAACTGTGGGTCTGTTTCCATTGAAGTTGCTGGCAAGATTCCTATTGACTTGAGTGGTGCAGAATTGAGCCTTGTGTGAGTGCAAACTTGATTTCCAGTATCTTTTGTGGAAATAGCCTTGGCATGGAATGGTTTAGCCCAGAACACATAAGTAATTTGACTAGGTTACATGAGTTGTTTTAAAAGACTGCTTGGGTTATAGTTTCTAAAGCTGATTTAATAAATATAGCATATTCTAACTTAAGAAAATACTGCTGTTTTGCTTCTAAAAGAAAATGTTATATGTGTAAACCTCTCCTCCCGCACATGTCACAAAGTGGGAAAAATATAAATTTAAAATACAAGAAAACAAAATTTATCTGCATGCAAATGGTAGATAAGAACATGTCTTTTTCATTAATTCCCAAGTTCATGGAAATGTAATTGACAATTTTCTGATGTAAAATTACAAAAAGTTGTCATTCATTTTTGAGAAGTCAAACTCCACAGGGAAGGAAAACAAAGGATTATTTTCCATTTCAAACCTAACCGATGGTTTTGTTTTCTATTAGCCGTCTTCGGTGTCATTGAATTCTTTTCTTTGCATTCTTCAGGTTCTTTCCACACATGAACACAAGGAGAGTTGCCAGTTAAAGGAAAAGTGACTAGTGCAAAGGACGACATGACCACCATGAAGGGAAATGGTCTGGTTGCATTGCTGGTTGCAGGTGTGGGAGTCATAGGAATCTTAGTGTCAGCTGCTACAGAAGATTCCCAGTGCCAGCGAGCTGAGCACCCTGTTATAATGTATAAAGGTAAGGAGCATTTTCCCTCCTCTTCCAAACAAATTTTCCAAAAAAAGGGAAAAAATACCACACAAGCCCTTTACTTCTGGAAGTTTTTGTTTATATCACACATTTGCATCAAGTGAAAATGAATGTATTGCCCTCTGCCTGGTTGCCTATCAATATTTGTCCAGAAATCAATAGACAGTTTGATTGATTGTACAACTGGCAATTTCAGCTCAGAAGAGTCCCAGGTCTGGAACGATAGCAATATTAAAGGTCGAGAAGGATTAAAGTGCATTGGCGGAGCTCTGTGTTGAAACTTGCCCAGTGTTTGACCTCACTATACTATACTCTTTTCAGTGCAGTTAGTCTCTCTCTTTCATGAACTGTGAACTGACTCACATGGTTTAAAAATATAATAAAATAAAAAGCTTTCCACTGCTACTCAGCATGGGCACTGAGTGATGCCACAAACTATTAAACCAGCAGAACATGTATCTGACCATCCTCAGCTGCAGGATGAACACTGCTGCATTCTCATCAGTCAGTGTCAGGCCTCTAGAATACCTCTGCTGTTCTTAAAATCTGCCATGCTGTCTGGGAGATCTTATAGGACAGCTCTAATTCTGAATTAAATAGACAGAGGCAGGGAGCAGAAACGAGATGAAATACATCTCAGACAGGCTAATACAAACAAGTGTACAAACTTTGCTCACAGTTATCCTCTGAATGTGTCATTGAAGGTGCTAACAGCATTAGATCTCTCATTTTCATTTGTAATTAAAACACAAAATGGATGAGCTCGCCTTCTGTAAATACTGCACTTTCTGTCCTTTTGGTTACCACTGCAATCATTACAGTGCTGAGAGTGACATATACATAAATCAGAATACATGTTAATCAGGTCTTACTCTCCCTTTCATCCTGCAGTAGGGAGGATGCTGGTTGCATTGCTTTTTCAGTGTAGAAGTAGTATTTGCCACGACAGGATCCAAGCTAGCGGAGTTGTCAGCGCTCAACATGATCCCCTGGGTTGAGCCCCTGCATTGTTTGCAAAATTGTTTACTTGATTACTTACTTTCTGGATTCATGGGGTGATTGCTATTAAAACCTCCTGCTCATTAGGCTTACGACTTAACTCAGCTTTTATTGTAATTCTTAACAAAATGACTGCACCAGGAAAAAAATGGCAGCCCTGTGGACAACAAGTTTTACAATTAGCTTATTGAGTTTCATCACCATCTGAATTTAATTTTAAATATTTGTTGTCTAAAGTAATTATGCTAATAATACCATACAATCTTTATAAATTGGGACCAATGACCCTGTTTTGGAAAAACAAAATTTGTTATAGAAATTGCTTTTGGAAAATTTGGAGCAATTAATCTTTGTGTGTTCATAGAATCATAGAATCATAGAATATCAGAGTTGGAAGGGACCTCAAGAGGTCATCTAGTCCAACCCCCTGCTCAAAGCAGGACCAATTCCCAGCTAAATCATCCCAGCCAGGGCTTTGTCAAGCCGGGCCTTAAAAACCTCCAGAACAGAAAGTGGCTTTTGACAGGCTTTATTAGTACAGTTGCTAAGTATAATGAATCAAATGATGGATTTTCATAAATAATTATTATAAATTATTGTTAACATCTGATGTAATGTATTTATTCCGGTAAGATATAGAGGAAATGATTCTGAAATCCAGTATTTGAAAGTGAACTGTGATTCAAAGAAATTAATTTTAACACCAAATTGTACCTTATTCAATGGGACTATACAAGGAGTAAATTACTACTCAGTATGAGTGAGTATCAGAATCTAGCTATATTACAAGTGGAGCTTGTAGCACCACTTGTAGATAAGGTTACCTGAGCCTTCCCATTATATAGTTGCCAACTCTTGTAAATTCATAGTTTGTGACATGATTTTAGTCCCAGTCTTGCATCATCTCCAGAAGGACCAGCTTTCAAGTGATTTCCAGCCCTGCCAGGGGACAAACTCCATCTGATTGACTGTTTTCTCCATTTCCCTGCCTCTTGGGCAAGAAGAGCCAATCAGGGCTGCTGCAGGAGGCAAGCAGATCTCTCTGCTCTCCTCTCAGAAGTGAAAGGAGTTTTTGGATAGGAGAGAAGGCGAAGGAGCAGCTGATCCCATTCTGACAGGAGGAAAGGGGGCATGAGGTAGCAGAAAGTACTGAACAGCTCAGGGGGCTCCACTCTTTTGTCCCCCCTCTCCTCCTGTGAATAATGGGTCAGTCTGCTCTTTGCTTCTCCCACCCTTGCTTCCAGGCCCAGCTCCATTCCTGCGACACCATGGCAAGCCTGGGAAGAAGGAGAAAAGGACTTTCCTGCAACTGTCACCCAGGTCAGGTGGACTGGGTGTGAAGAATACTGTGAGCGGCAAGAAGAACAGAAGTGCACTCACAAGTCTAAGGGAAAAAAGAGTTCAGGAGAGTTGGTGGTTTTTAAAGAGACATCATTTAGGGCACAAAAGCAGACTATCCCAGTGCATAGGAAAGTATGGTATGATACCATCTTGGCTTAACAAGGAGATCTTCTTTGACTTCAAACTCAAAAGAAGTCATGCAAAAAGTAGGAACTAGGTCAAATTATGAAAGATTAATATGAAAAAACCCACAAACATGTAGGGAAAAAGTTAGAAAAACCAAAGCACAAAATGTACTTAAACTAGCTAGGGACATAAAGGGTAACAAGAAAACATTTTGCAAATACATTGGAAGCAAGAGGAATACTGAGGACAGGGTAGGCTCATTACTCAATGAGGAAGGAAAGACAGTAACAGAAAATGCAGATGGCTGAAGGGTTAAATGCCCTTTTTTGTTTCAGTTTTCACCAAAAAGGATAGCAGTAATTGGAAAACTGACATAGTAAACATCAGTGTAAATTGGGTAGGATCTGAGGCTAAAGTGGGGGAAAGAACAAGTTAAGAATTATTTAGACAAGTTAAATGTCTTCAAGTCAGCAGGGCCTGATGAAATACACCCCTAGAATACTTAAGGAACTGGCTGGTGAGATCTCTGATCCACTAGTGATTATCTCTGAGAACTCATGGAGGACGGGAGAGATCCCAGAGGAGTGGAAAAGGCCAAATATGGTACCTATCCATAAAAAGGGGAATCAAGACAACCCAGGGAATTATAGGCCAGTCAGCCTAACTTTGTTACCCGGAAAGATAATGGAGCAAATAATCACACAATCAGTATGTGAGCACCTAGAAGATAAAAAGGTGATACCTAACAGACAAGATGGATTTGTCATGAACAAATCATGTCAAACCAACCTATATGCTTCTTTTACAGGGTAACAAGCTTTGTGGGTAGGGGAGAAGCAGTAAATGTGATATGTCTCAACTTTAGTAAAGTTTTTGATACTGTCTCACATGACCTTCCCATTAGCAAATTAGGGAAATATAGCCTAGATGAACCTATTGTGAGGTGGGTCCATAACTGGTTGGAAAACCATTCTCAGATAGTTGTTATCAATGGTTCACAGTGAAGCCGGAAGGGCATATTGAGTGGGGTCCCTTTAGGGATCTGTCCTGGGTCTGGTTCCATTCAATATCTTCATAAATGGTTTGGATAATGGCTTATAATGTTTTCAGTTGATACTAAGTTGGGAGTTGTTGAGTATTTTTTGGGACAGGGTTCGAATCCAAAATGATCTTGACAAACTTGAGAAATGATCTGAAATAAATAGGATGGAATTCAATGTGGCCAAATGCAAGTTACTACATGTAGGAAGTAATAATCATTCCCATAAATACAAAGTGGGAAATGACTTCCTAGAAACGAGAACTGCAGAAGAGGATCTGGGGGTGATCGTGGATCACAAATGAAATATGACTCCACAATGTAATACTGTTGCAAAACGAGCAAACATCATTCTAGGATGTATTAACAGGAGTGTTGTAAACAAGACAGGAGAAGTAATTCTTCTCTACTCCGCACTGATAAGGCCTCAGCTAGAGTACTGTGTCCAGTTCTGGGCACCACACTTTGGGAAAAATGTGAACAGACTGAAGACTGTCCAGAGGAAAGCAACAAAAATTATTAAAGATCTAAAAAATATGACCTACAAGGAAAGATTGAAAAAAGTGGGTTTGTTTAGTTTGGGGGGAGGGGAGGGGAGAGGAAGAAAGGAACATGATAACAGTCTTCAAGTATGTAAAAAGTTCTTACAAAGAGGAAGGTGATAAATTGTTCTCCTTATCTAGTGAGGACAGGACAAGAAACAATGGGTTTAAATTGCAGCAAGGAAGCTTTAGGTTAGATATTAGGAAAAGTTCCGTAACTGTAAGTTTAATAAAGCACTGGAACAAATTACCTAGAAAAGTTGTGGAATCTCTGTGACAGTGTACCCCATAAGGCTTTATGGGGAGGGGGTGCTTATAAATGTATGGATGACATAGCTGGAATATGTTTTGTGCTGCCTGTGCCATGTAACATATCTCCGTAAAGGTTATGGTCTACTATATCTATTCATCCAATTTGTACATATATATCATTTTCTACTCGAGGTTAAGAATATGGGCTGTATGCTTGCTTGATTTCTAAGTAAGCTTTGTGAGGCATTTGGTCAGCTTCTTTAGGAAGGAATGCGCCAGGTTAAGTACCTGATCAGGAGACACTTGGGGAACAATGCATCTTGGAATGCGCCAATCCACATGAGAAGTCTTCCTGGAGACATGCAAGATGCCATGTAAACAATGGCGTCGGCCTGCAAAGACTAAGTCATGCAGGGGCATGTGACTTGCCCAGGTGACTCCAAAACTCCATCTTGAAGCTGGACTTTGCATAGGAGGGAGGAGGGGGGTCTCCACCCACAAGAGAGAGTCTATTTAAACCTGTGGGAGACCCCTCCATTTTGTCTTCAGCTGGCTAAAGAAGGAGCCTCTCCACCCCTCCCCCCCAGGATACTTGAAGGAGACTGAAACAAAGGACAGTAACTACAGGGGGTGTGAGTGATTGCTGGACCCAGGCTAAAAGGAGATTAGCCTGTAAAAGGGAGCACTCTGGAACTGGTGAGGAAATTATCTGTATTCAGTTTGATTAGGCATAGGTTTGCGCATTTTATTTTATTTTGCTTGGTGACTTACTTTGTTCTGTCTGTTACTACTTTGAACCACTTAAATCCTACTGTCTGTATTTAATAAAATCACTTTTTATTTAGTAATTTACTCAGAGTATGTATTAATACCTGGGGGAGCAAACAACTGTGCATATCTCTCTATCAGTGTTATAGAGGGCGAACAATTTATGAGTTTACCCTGCATAAGCTTTATGCAGGGTAAAACGGATTTATCTGGGTTTAGACCCCATTGGGAGTTGGGCATCTGAGTGCTAAAGACAAGCACACTACTGTGAACTGTTTTCAGGTAAACTTGCAGCTTTGGGACAGGAGATTCAAACCCTGGATCTGTGTTAGAGCCAGACAGGAGTGGCTGGCTCAGCAAGACAGGGTGCTGGAGTCCTGAGCTGGCAGGGAAAACAGAAGCAGGGGTAGTCTTTGCACATCTGGTGGCAGCTCCCAAGGGGGTTTCTGTGATCCAGCCCATCACAATCTCCATTACTGGAAGTTTTTAAGAACAGATTAGACAAACAGCTGTCATAGATGGTCTTGATCAGTGTTTCTCAACAGCCAATTCATGGACTGGTGCAGGTGCCTGATATCTCCCAGATACAGTTTAGGAAGGCAGCAAGCAGGTCCCTAGTATCAAAAAGGTTGAGAAACACTGGTCTAGATAATACTTAATCCTGATTCAGAGCAGGGGACTGGACTATATCTCTTGAGGTCCCTTCCAGTCTTACATTTCTATGATTTTATGAGAGACAAGGGACAGATGTTGGATCAGCAGGTTAAAATTGGGAGTTGGGGGGTTCATAATTCATTGCTGGGCTGGGGGACAGACAGTTGTGGGGGTAGGAACAGAATTAATTATTTAGATATTTTGTGCTTGAGGATAAGCTGCAAGCTTCTATCAGGCAGCATTTTATATACATCTTTATAATTTAAACTCATTTGGGTCCTCCACCCACAGCTCCCAAAGGCGGCCAAAATCATGTTACTGTTTAAATTTGGGAGAATTGTTAACACTGTTAAATTGCTATACACAAATTGGGGATGGAGGGAGGGAGTTCAAAAATCAAAAGGCATAGCAATCTCATTATTTTTGGGGTCTGGCTCATGATTTTTGAAGGTTAGGTTAGCAATACTGCCATTATATTACTTTGTTTTCAGTTGCTTATAACTTTGCCAAACTTTAGCCATTCAGGATGAACCATTTCCATCTCGGTTTCCACATGCTCAGTAGAAACTTGTTGGAGTTTGAAAGCTAAATTCTCTTAAAATTCCATCAGCACGTAGCATGATCCATTCTAGGAGTGCAGGGGCTGAGCAGGACTTGCCTTGAAATTGCTTCTCCTGGCTGCCAGGGGCTGCTGTGGGACCAGGCATAGAAACAGAGAGCAGAGAGACTGGCTTTCAAGTGCTCCACCTGCTGGAGCCCAGAGATCATGAAGGATAAGGAGGCAGCATCCTGACTGAAATGCAGAGGAGTGAGGAATTAGGAGAAGGGGGAGACAGAGTTGGAGAAGTCAGAGGTTGGGGAGGCGTGTAGAGGAACCAGGGGTGGAAAGATACAGATGGGACAAAGTCAATAGCTGGGGCCTGTGGGGTCAATAGGAGAAGGGAGGGGAGGAAATGGAGAGGGACAGAAGCCAGGGGAATGCGGGGGTGGAGAGAAGCAGACAGGGAGAGGGACAGACATTAATTTATGTTCACAGTACCTCTGTGAGGTGAGGGGGTAGAAAATGTCAACAATGTACACTAATGTTGGGTACCCAATTTCAGATGCAAGGCTGATTTTTCAGAGAATTTAGCATTTTGTAACAATTGTTCAAAGCACAGCTCCCATTTACCTTAATTGTAGCTGTGAAATGCCTTAACCACAAGACTTTTAGCTTACTTCAGTTCCCTGCATCATTTACTACACACCTTCCAACGTTTTCAACAAATAAAACAGAGGTCCTACAGACAACAGTGTCCATCAAGGAGGATAGGTCCATCAATGGCTATTAGCCAGGATGGGCAGGAATGGTGTCCCTAGTCTCTGTTTGCCAGAAACTGGGAATGAGCAACAGGGGATGGATCACTTGATGATAATCTGTTCTGTTCATTCTCTCTGGGGCACCTGGCCACTGTCGGTAGGATACTGGGCTAGATAGACCTTTGGGCTGACCCAGTAGGGCCATTCTTATGTTCTTATGTTCTTCACTGTGTACTGAATGAGGCAGGGGTCCTGTAGAAAAAATAGTGTGACCATGTAATTACAGATCGGATCATAATGCAGATGCACAAAGGGACTGGATTAAGGTTGAACAGGAAACCTTAATTCTTACATTTCCTTACTGTTGAGCACTTGACTTTGCAACCTTAATGCTATTTAAGTGTGAGGGTTTTTTTGGGGGGGTGTTTATAATATATATATATATAATTTTAAAGTTCCATACATTTTAATACAAAATAATTAATAATCATTTTCATATTCACTTGCTAAAATCTGATAACTGAAAGTGAAAAATTATCATAATTAAGAGTTGCTCTGAGTACAGTAGCTTCTGGGGATGTTTATCAGTGCTTCAGGAGGAATATAGAGCTCTGAAATCAGGCCTTGCAGCCAAATAGCCTTTCTTTGAACTCTAGGTTAATTTCTAATTTTGTAAAAAAAACCATCTTACACTATTATCAAATTTATTGTCAGGGTGTGATCCTGAGAGGTGATGAATACCAGCCAGGGCTGAGGGCACTCAGAATCATGTGGAAGCCACTTTAAAGCATGCAAAAGCCTGCCCTATGTTTACAGAAATCTTTTTTTAAAACTTTTAAAACTCTTTTAGTCATTTATAAACTGAACAAGATTTGTTTGCTCACTTTTGCCTTACCAAAGGAGTAGTGAGTTTATTTGACCAGGTCTACAGATTGTGATAACATCCCTAGAAGCTATTGTACTCAGAGCAGGACGGTGCCGTTCTATAGAAATTAATAAAACCAGCAATTGTGCAGGAAGAAACAGAGTGCAGAACTGAGGTCTAGGGCTGGGCAAACGCTACAAAGAACCTCATTCTGCAGGATCCATACACAAAGGTGATATGCTTGGAGGTTCAGGTTGTAAAATCCACATAATCATAGAATCACAGAAGTGTAGGACTGGAAGGGACATTGACAGGTCATCTAGTCCAGTCCCCTGCACCGAGGCAAGACTAAGTATTATCTAGACCATCCCTGACAGGTGTTAAACTGTTCTTTAATCTCCAATGACTTAGGCCTGGTCCACACTAATCCCCCACTTAGAACTAAGATACGCAACTTCAGCTACGTGAATAACATAGCTGAAGTCGAAGTACCTTAGTTGGAACTTACCGCGGGTCCAGACACGGCAGGCAGGCTCCCCCGTCGACTCAGCGTACTCCTCTCGTGGAGCAGGAGTACCAGCGTCGACGGTGAGCACTTCTGAGATCGATCCGGGATCGATTTATCACGTCTAGACAAGACGCGATAAATCGAACCCAGCAGATCAATTGCTTACCGCCGGACCTGGAGGTAAGTATAGACGTACCCAGAGATTCCACAACCTCCCTAGGTAATCCCAAGGCTTCCATGCAACTCTGCCCCTTCCAACCAGTCTTGAAAAAAACCCATCTCTTTTGGCTTATCTTTTGATGCCTGCACTGGAAACACAATGGCTTATTCCTACCCTACATCTTCAAAGGCATCTCCCACTCCAATGGCCTGCTCACTTCTCTCAATTCAGCTTCCTCTAGTTTTCACAAAACCAGAGTCCCCAGCAGGAGCTTCATCAGGTTACGAGGTAAGAGTAAGAGCCATTTTCCACTCCATACATATCAAGTTATTTGGCGGCAGAAAATGCTTCCCTCCCAATGCACATACCAACTCCCATGAGCAGCTTGCAAACAGAGCCCCATAATTCCCAGGAGCTGTCTAGCAGCCATATACTACAGATTGTGAAGCTCTGCTTCCCTAGTGTGCATTTGCTAGGGTTCTCTCAGCGTTCCAAAGAGATGGTATTTAGTGATTATGACTAGAGCTAGTTGAAACATTTTTGACAAAATGAAATTTCATTGAAATATGTCGTTTCGCTGAAGTTGCAGTGTTTCATGGAGATGTACTGGTTTTGACAAAGTTTTCTTCAGGAAAATCAAGAGAACCAGATTGAAAGCCTCAGGTTGTTGAACCAAAACCAGACATTATGAGACAATGAACTACAAACTGCTATTAAATAAAATTATTTGAGTGAGAATCTGCTGTAGTGTAAGGCTGAACAGATGCAAAATACATAAATAAATAAATAAAAAATTAAAAAGTACCCTAGAGTTATCATAGTGACATATTGGTTCTTTGCAGAGCTCAAACTTGCCTTTCCATTGCTCACGTGAAACACTATTGCTTTCAGCTTGCAGGATATTTTAGGTGATGATCCTGTTAAGCAGCTCACAGAAAGGCACATAATTTTTTCACTGATTATTCTTTCATCTTACTATTTCTAACTGGAGTATTGTGGCATATCATCTAAGTGCCAACTACAAAAGTGCCCCCACTTCCACATTCAGTGGAGAATCCTCACTCACTTTCTCATCTGGCAGTTAAAGAGAAAGGAGAGAGATTCCATGAGATGCTGGGAAGACATAAACATATATTCAAAGGATTATCTGTGTGATTTTAAAATACATCTTTCTGTATCTATTTCTTACATACGCAGTGCTGATAGCCATGAGATAAATTGCTGAACCATGTGATTAATTAACCTATCATGCACTTTTTCTGCCTTATCTGCACTCTGCCTACTATTCCATCTCCCTGGGAACTATACAAATAACCTAAAAGAGTCTATACTACTCATGAAAATGCCACAACTTTAAAATGCTTTATGTTAGGCCCTTCCAGAGCCATCAGTGAGTTTAGTGTGTCCCACTGAGAAGCTGGAAATCTCCCCTACCAATTGTTTGAAGTCAGTGGGAGCTGTTGGGGGTCTCAGCATTCTGAAAACCAGACTACTAATTCAAGTGCCCAAATATGTATTTAACAGCTTAATTTTAGGCAGCAATTTAAAAAAGTCTTTGAGCTATATATTACACATGTTTACCATGGATTGATTACATATACTGGTGTAAATCAAGAGTAACTGAGGTTACTGGAGTTAAGTGAGTGTAAATTCAGTATGATAGGAGAATGAGGCCATACATATGTGGAGATGATACTCAGGTAACAAAATGGAAAAGCATGTGATAAAGCTTGGCCTGTGTGCATGTGTATAGTGTATATATGTGTGTATGTGTACAAATTAGGGTGGTCGATTAATCATAGTTAACTCATGCGATTAAAAAAATTAATCGCAATTTAAAAAATTAATCTCGATTAATTGGACTATTACCACTTGAAATGTATTAAATATTTTGGATGTTTTTCTACATGTTCATATATATTGATTTCTATTACAACACAGAATGCAAACTGTACCGTGCTCACTTTATATTATTATTTTTGCTTACAAATATTTGCACCGTAAAAATGATAAACAAAATAAATAGTATTTTTCAATTCACCTAAAAGTACTGTGGTGCAATCTCTTTATCATGAAGGTGTAATTTCCAAATGTAGATTTGTTTTGTTACATAACTGCACTCAAAAACAAAACAATGTAAAACTTTAGAAACTATTCTGAGGGGGTCGGACCCTGCTTTTGGGGTGCCATTTAGCCCGCCTGTCCCACCAGTCTGGGCTCCCCTTACTCTGTGCTGCTGTGACAGGCACTTTCCAGCACACACACAAGTAGGGACACACCCAACTGTAGAATCACACAGAGTCTGCGATCAGCTCTGTGTGGGAGGACTCAGCTAGGCCATTGCCCAGCACTCTTATGCACACACCCTCTGGAGTGTAAACCCAAAATTATTTTATCTTGCGCTGTATAGAGATCTATATAGCGTAACCTCATGAAAAGCGCCCCCTCTCTCAATGTGGAGGAAGATATGCCCAGCTCTTTGCCCCCACAGTTTTAGAAAACAAAACAAGTTTATTAACTACAAAGGATGATTTAAGTGTTTATAAGGGATAGCAAACAGAACAAAGCAGATTACTGAGCAAAATAAACAAACATGCAACCTAAGCTTAATTCACTAAAGAAACTGGTTACAAATAGTAATTTCTCACCCTAAATGTTTTTTTTAGGCAGGTTGCAGAATTTCTGCAGCTTAGAGTTCTAGGTATTTCTCTTCACAGGCTAGACCTATGTCTTAGCCTGGGTCCCAGTCCTTTCTCCCAATATTAGTCTTAGGTGTTTACAGCAGTCATACTGGGCAGGGATTCAGTGAAGAACTGGTCACCTTGACTAACTCACTCTCCAGCCTTAAATACGATTTACATATGGCAGGAATCTTTTGTTTCCCTGTTTGATCTCCAACCCCCTTCAGAGGAAAAGTACCAGCTCAGGATGGTGTCCTGTACCAGGTGACATGATCACATGACCTTGCAGTGTCAAAGCAACCATGAGACAAGGTTTATTTGTAACATCCAGCGGAAGGAACTCCAGGAAGATGGGAGATCAGCATCTTCAAAGACCCATTGTCTTTCCTAATGGCCCATCCAGGCTGATTGCATACTGTCTGGTAGGTGTTCCCCAAGTACACACACAGTTGTAATTGTTACATAGTCAATATTTATAACTTCAGATACATTAATGATACATGCATACGAATCGGATAATCACATTCAGTAAATCATAGCCTTTCCAATGATATCTCACAAGACCCATCTTGCATCAAATACATCTTAGTTATGCCATATTTATATCATAAGCATATTTCTATAAAGAATATGGGGTGTGACGTTACCAAAGATCCACTCAGTCCTACTTCTAGTTCAGCCAATTGCTAAGACAAACACGTTTGTGTACATTTATGGGAGATACTGCTGCCTGCTTCTTATTTATAATGTCACTTGAAAGTGAGAACAGGCATTTGCATGGGACATCTGTAGCTGGTGTTGCAAGGTATTTACATGCCACATATGCTAAACATTTGTATGCCCCTTCATGCTTTGGCTGCCATTCCAGAGGACATGCTTCCATGCTGATGATGGGGGAGAATTATATGTCTCCTGCTCTGTGTTTTACCTGCATTCTGCCATATATTTCATGTTATAGCATTCTCAGATGATGACCCTACACATGTTAATTTTAAGAACACTTTCACAGCAGATATGACAAAATGCAAAGAAGGTACCAATGTGATATTTCTAAAAATAGCTGCAGCACTTGACCCAAGGCTTAAGAATCTGAACTGCTGTCCAAAATCTGAGCGGGACGAGGTAAGGAGCGTGCTTTCAGAAGTCTTAAAAAAGTAACACTCAGATGTGGAAACTACAGAACCCGAATCACCAAGAAAAAAAATCAACCTTCCGCTGGTGGCATCTGACTCAGATGATGAAAATGAACATGCATCGGTCCCCTCTGCTTTGGGTCGTTATTGAGCAGAATCCATCATCAGCATGGACACATGTCCTCTGGAATGGTGGTTGAAGCATAAAGGGACATATGGATCTTTAGCACATCTGGCATGTAAATATATTGCGACGCCAGCTACAACAGTGACAGGCGAATTCTTGTTCTCACTTTCAGGTAACATTGTAAACAAGAAGTGAGCAGCATTATCTCCTGCAGATTGTAGTCAAACTTGTTTGAGTGATTGGCTGAAGTAGGACTGAGTGGACGTGTAGGCTTTAAAGTTTTACAATGTTTTCTTTTTTGAATGCAGTTATTTTTTGTACATAATTCTACATTTGTAAGTTAAACTTTCATGATAAAATTTGCACTACAGTATTTGTATTAGGTGAATTGAAAAATACTATTTCTTTTGTTTTTTACAGTGCAAATATTTATAATCAGAATAAATATAAAGTGAGCACTCTACAGTTTGTATTCTGTGTTTAATTGAAATCAATATATTTGAAAATGTAGAAAACATTCAAAAATATTTAAATAAATGGTATTCTGTTATTGTTTATCAGCACGATTAATCAAGATTAATGTTTTTTAATGGTTTGACAGCCCTAGTATGAATAAATATAATTTAACTTAAAGAGCCAGGACATCAAAAAGCCGTGAAAACAACTTTTCAGTAAAGAGAACAAAATGTATAGCATTACTTTTTATTTAATTTTGCTTTATTCTGTTTTGCTTGTATGTGCAAATAGAATTGTTGCAGAGAAATAGGTATAGAAATGCTAATACCAATTTTTATAAAGTGTTCTAGGGCTCCCTCAGAGTAACTTGATTTACTGGAAAAACAAATCTACTTAATATTGCATCCCGACACCAAGTGGTTTTTTTTTTAATATAACTCATTATGAAAAGGTGTGGAACTCTAAGGTCCTGTGATCAGGAACTGTGAGAAGCAGACGATGGGCAGAAATGGAATTTATATACTAACAGAGAAGCCTGGAGACAAGAGACATTACATAAATATAAGAAATCAGAGCTGAACTGTTCATATTCAGGAACAAGGCATAAAGCTTAAGAAGGCTAACTCCTGTCTGAAGCTTCTGGCATTTCAAAGCAGTTAGTCTCCTCAGGGTGGAAGTCTGTGTTCTACATGTCTTTTGGACAATATGTTCACTGTATTTTAGTTTTAAGTACTTCAGATCAAATGGTCTGGATTAGTCAGATTTTGATCTCACAACATTTAAATCTCATTAGCTGCTTTCTGATTTAACATACCTTAGCATATCAAAACAGCACATTACTCCTTCTATGAGCCCTGACTGCTTAAAACAGTTCTTGTCAGTCATCAACAGAAGCTTAGGCCAGGTCTGCACTGGAAACTTTTGCCAACGTAGCAATCTTGGTTAAGGAGTGTGATTTTTTTGCTGTCAAAAGCCCTAGTGTAGATGCAATCATAACAGCATAAAAATTCTTTTCATAGTATAGTTTATTTCACTTCCTGAACTGGTAAAGTTATACTGGCAAAGGATATTTTTCCTGGTATAAGGTGCATCTACATTAGGTGGGTTTGCTGGTATAGCTACACTAGTAAAACTTTTACGTGTAGACTATGCCTTTAGACTGCAATTAAAGCATGTAGTTATCCATTTCATCTCCCCTGCATTTCACCTTCATGAAGCCTAATTTCTCAGGCTTTATTTGATAGACGGGAAGCAATTTTGCACCCTTAATGTTGGTCTTAACTGGGGTTTAAATGGTGTATGGAGCCTTGCACAGATCTCCATTATTGGGGGGTGGGAATTTCATTGTCACTGTTTTATCTCAAGATCCCGTGGAGTCGATACCAGATTTTTAGAGAGAAATTGAGAGCTGCCTAAGTGAGAGAGACAGCTGACATAATTATAGAAAACATGGTTAGCAATGTTTTAAAATACACAGTCTTGAAAAAAGGTCATATCTTATGGTAAATAAACAAATGCTCAAAAATAAGATGAAAACCTAACCCACAGAAGAAACAAAAGCAAAGCCTTCATTGCTGCTTTGAGGTTTTCCAGAAAAGAAAAATAGAATGTACATTTTAGATTTGGTTTAGAAACCCAAAAATGTCTTTTCTTGCCCTCATTATCTAACCACTGTAGAATTCCCTAATTTGGTGTTTGTCTAGGGAGAATGGAGTCAGTACAATCACTTCTCTAGTTTTATTGTGAGGTTATATATATATAGACAGCACACGTTTAGAGTGCACCATGGAGGAAATGACTTTTGTGGGCTGAATGAGAATGCATGAACGTTGCATAAACTTTACACCCTTTGGGTTTCTCTCTCTCCCTTCCTCTCTTCTTGTTGCAAATCACTATTTAACTAGAACTCGGTGAAATTTTTCATCTGAGTTAATTTTTACACCCAAAAATGCAGATTTGAGTCAGGAATTCGTGTCAAATTAACTGAATTGTTTCAACTAAAAACTGAAAAAATCAGAAAAATTAAAATATTTAATTATGACATTTTCAAAATTAACATTTCATTTTTTACTTCTAATTTTACTTCTGTTTTATTAAAAAGAAAAGGTTAAAAAACTCAAAAATGAATCTTTTCATAGAATCATAGAATATCAGGGTTGGAAGGGACCTCAGGAGATCATCTAGTCCAACCCCCTGCACAAAGCAGGATCAATCCCCAACTAAATCATCCCAGCCAGGGCTTTGTCAAGCCTGACCTTAAAAACTTCTAAGGAAGGAGATTCCACCACCTCCCTAGGTACCGTATTCCAGTGCTTCACCACCCTCCTAGTGAAAATTTTTTTCCTAATATCCAACCTAAACCTCCCCCACTGCAACTTGAGACCATTACTCCTTGTTCTGTCACCTGGTACCACTGAGAACAGTCTAGATCCATCCTCTTTGGAACCCCCTTTCAGGTAGTTGAAAACAGCTATCAAATCTTCCCTCATTCTTTTTTCTACTTGTGGGTCATACATGACCATAATCTCTCCTCCACCAGATCCACTGTACACACCTGTTCTCGACAATCTACAATGAAGTACTGAAGACAAGTATACTAGCCCTCAACAGGTACCATTACCAACTAGCCCAACACAAACCCAAGCCCATTGCTATGGGGGTGCAGTTAGGGGTGCCACTTACCCACTCACTATTCAGATTCTTCCCAAGCTGAGCTGTTAGCAGGGAGCTCTCAAAATCCCAGTATTTCTGTTCTTCTGGTGTCTTGACTTCCTCACCCCTCCCAGAGTTAAGGGACCACCATCAAGATTTTCATTTCTTTTTGTGTGCAGAAAGAGGCTAAGTAATAAGTATGAATGTCACTGATAAACTGAAAGAGACAAAGTGGTGCAGTAATATCTTTTATTGGACCAACTTCAGATGGTGAAAGAGACAAGCTTAAGAGCTTTATGTACCTTGAAAGCTTGTCTCTTCCACTAAAAGAAGTTGGTCTAATAAAAGATATTACCTCACCCATATTGGGTCTCTCATATGCTGGGGCCAACATGGCAACTACACATAAGGTGACCAGATGTCCCGATTTTATAGAGACAGTCCCGATATTTGAGGCTTTCTCTTATATAGGCGTTTATTGCTCCCCACCCCTTGTCCTGATTTTTCACACTTGCTGTCTGATCACCCTAACAACACGGGAAACAACTGATAAACTGGGCAGAAGTAGAAAAGCATGATCAATGCTTCTCCAGCTGTGTTGCTCTTGCACATGGTCTTCTGACTCCCATAGCTACTCTTACATGCAATATCAGACGTGGATGGGTGCAGAATGCTGACTATCAGCTGATATTGCTAATCTGTATTTGGAGGGCTTCCTATATTCCGGAAGTTTATTATGTGGTGTGACTATTTGTCATTTTCAGGAGTGACTGTGTATTGACTGGGCATAAACTAACCTCTTGTCCCTAATGATGGCCAGTTCAGATTGGAGTTTACAACAGTGCAAATAAACTTTCATACCCTTGCTGCATATGTTCTGTGGACAAATAAAGGGCTTCCTGTCTTCATTCTGAGGGCTTTCAATCCAACATCTCTGTAATTATAGTACATTCACAAGACAAACCAACAATTCTAGAAAATGCCTGATGTTTAAAAGTTTTCTTGAGTATGAAAAACCCTGTAAAAAGGAAAATCGTGCTGTAATCTTGGGTATGCTCCAGCTCAAGTTGTTTCTCCAAAACATTTCCCAGCAGCAGGCTTTGTCCTGTGTGTTACAGCATGACTCAGTTGTGTGTGTATCCATTCTCCATATTCAGACTTTACAATGATATTTTCAAGAGTTCTGGGTTTGGATATATTTAATTCAGTACTGTTTATATTACAGATTCAATATAAATAGAGATGTTTAATTAGGGTGACCAGACGTCCCGTTTTTAAAGGAACAGTCCCATATTTAAGCCCTCCTGCAGGAGTCCTGACTTTTTCTTAAAAACGGGCAAATTGTCCCATATTTTCTGTCACCATATTTTCTGTACTGGTGGGTCCTGCTGCTGGCTGGATCCCTGCTTAGCAGCCGCTCGCAAACCAGCGGTGAGTGGGGGGGGCCTAGTGGCCAACAATGGGGGTGGGTGTGCAAAGCTCGTGGTGGGGCAAAGCTGCAGCATGTGGAGCTGGCCACTGCCCAGGGGTGGACAAACTTTTTGGCCCGAGGGCCACATCTGGAAATAGAAATTGTATGGTGGGCCATGAATGCTCACAAAATTGGGGTTGGGGTGCAGGCTCTGGGTTGGGGCTGGGGATGAGAGGTTGGGGTGCAGGAGGGTGCTCCATGCTCGGATCGAGGGGTTTGGAGGGCAGGATGGGGATCAGGGCTGGTGCAGGGGGTTGGGGTGTGGGGAGATGCTCAGGGGTGCAGGATCCAAGTGGTGCTTACCTCAAGCGGCTTCTGGAAGCAGCAACATGTCCCTTCTCTGGCTCCTATGCGGAGGCATGGCCAGGCGGCTCTGCGTGTTGCCCTGTCCGCAGAAGTGCCGGAGGGGGCCACTGGAGTGAGGCCATAGGAGCTCGTAGGAGCCAGAGGGGGGGCCATGCTGCTGCTTCCAGGAGCCACGTGGAGCGGTCCCTGACTCTGCTCCCCAGCTGGACCGCTGGAGCGGGGCAAGCCCCAAAGCCTGCTCCCCAGCGGGAGCTTGAGGGCCGGCTTAAAATGTCTCGCAGGCCAGATCCGGTCCATGGGCCATAGTTTGCCCACCCCTGCTTAATCCCTTCCTGCCCGTGCTGTAGCCGGAGGTGGCTGGGTTATGTCGGTGGCCAGCAGAAGCCTGGAGGTGTTAGCTGCCTTTCGACACTGTGTGAGCAGGAAGGGACAAGCTGCTTCCAGCCACAGTGGCGTGGGAGTGAGGGGGGAGATGAGCTCTGCAAAGACATGGGCCAGGTCATCCTTTCCCTCCGCCCTACCCTGTGGCTGGAAGCAGCTCCAGTCCCTTCCCTCCCGCACAGAGTCAAAAGGCTGGTGCTGGCTACATTCTGATGTGAACCCTGGCAGAAATCTGGGGTGCGGGGGAGGCACGTGAAGTTTAAGGGTTGAATTGATTACAGTCTGTAAGTATCTACGTGGGGAACAAATATTTAATAATTGGCTTTTCAATCTAGCAGAGAAAGGTATAACACTATTCGATGGCTGGAAGTTGAAGCTAGACAAATTCAGACTGGAAATAAGGCATACTTTTTTGCCAGTGAGGGCAATTAACCATTGGAACAGTTTACCAAAGAATATTGTCCATCACTAACAATTATTAAAGCAAGATTGGATGTTTTTCTACAAGCTATGCTCTATGAATTATTTTGGGGATGTTCTATGGCCTGTGTTATAGGGGAGGACGGATTAGATGGTCACAATGTGCCCTTCCGGCCTTGGAATCTATGAATCTATGAATTGGAGATCAGGATGAAACCTGATGTTGGGAGCAGATTATAACATATCTGTCTACTTCAGGGTTCCTACACCTTCCTCTGACATTTCTGGTGCTAGCCACTGTCACAGACAGGATATTGGAATAGAAGGACCACAGAGCTGATGTAGTATGGAAATTCCTCTCTTTCTCTGGAGTCTCCCCTTCCCATCTTGGTGTCTCTTCCCCTTGATTCTATTCCCCCAAAGTTAAGGATCATTCCTCTAGTCTCTGTCTTTCTGCATCCCTTATCCAAGGTCTAATATGTATGTCATATTATTGAGCATCTTTCTCCATCCTCTTCTTACACTCTCTAACATGTGCTCTCATCCCTTGTTGCCTACAGGAACCTCTCACTATTGTACTCTTGGACCACAACATTTTTCTAGAAAACCCAAGAACTCTATGTCCAGCACCATCCACTACTGCTGCACTTTCTGCACCACTGTATCCCATGCCCCTCAAGCCAGCAATAGCCCCTTCATTGCCCTTTCTGCCCCTTCACACACCCTTCAAACCCTCTCTACCCTTGAAATTACCCCTTGTCCCCATACAGCTGCAACCACTTCCCCTGTTCCTATGAAACCCTTCTTGCTATCCTCCAATTCTCCCAAGGAGGATTCTTCCTGTGATATTTATCCAACCAAGAGTGCCCTCTGTGCCCCAGTCTGTTGTGCTTCCTCGATGTGTATACAGAGAGCAGGAGAAGGAGGTAACCAGCAGGGGCCTGCTTCTGTCTGCTTCATGAGAGGGAAGCAGCATAACAAATGCCATGAGAACAGAAATACTGGGATTTTGAAAGCTCCCTGCTAACAGCTCAGCTTGGGAAGAATCTGAATAGTGAGTGGGTAAGTGGCACCCCTAACTGCACCCTCATAGCAATGGGCTTAGGCTTGTGTTGGGCTAGTTGGTAATGGTACCTGTTGAGGGCTAGTATACTTGTCTTCAGTACTTCATTGTAGATTGTCGAGAACAGGTGTGTACAGTAAATCTGGTGGAGGAGAGATTATGGTCATGTATGACCCACAAGTAGAAAAAGAGATGGCAGTCAAAGGGGATCATAAGTGAATAATGGGAAAAATCTTCAAAAAGCACACATCTTGTTTTATTCTCTGTCTCCTCCCTCCCTCTCCTCTACTACTTTTAAGTGTTTCTTAGTGGTGTCCTGCTTGTGTGATTTTGTGGTGACTACTTGTCTGGGTCATGGGGGAGGGTAGACAGGCTTGTGGTAAAGGCATGGAATAGGAGCTGGGAAATATGTATTTAATTTCTGGCTGCACCAGACTTCCTGTGTGACCCTGAGCAACTCATTTTTGGCCAATAATTTTTAAACTGGGTGCCTAAGGTTAGATATTTAAATCCATATTTAGTAAAAAAATAAAAATAAATAAAAGTGGCTTGATTGTCAGACATGTTGAGTTCTCACACACTCGGGCTTTTGTGAGCCTTGATTCATTATTATTTGTGAAGCCTGTTGATATCCTCAAATGAAGATGCTAGATAAGTGTAAAGTATGATAACAGCACGTACTCCACACTAGAGATGTCAAAGGTTGACTTCTTCATAATCTAGTGTGTAATATCTAATGTAATAATTCTTTACACTTATATAACACCTTTTGTTTGAGGCTATTAATGCATTTCACAAAAATTAATGAATTAAGCCTCACAGTGGCCCAAGTTGGTGACAACTAAACATCTCTGACAATCAGGCCACTTTTATTTACTTTCGCTTTTTACTAAATAAATTTGTTAGGTGGAACCTTTTCCAAAATAAGAAATTATATTCCCTGTTGTGTACTTTGGTTGGTTTTGGCCCTTTTCCATCTCTCCTTATCATTGTGAATTTTTAACAAAGTAAGGGTGCAAACTGGGAAAGGAAGATATTGCCAAAACCCTTCATTGGTTGTAATGGCTAATACCATGCTACTGCATAATTTCCTTACACTCTGAATTAGTTCCCAAGGCTGTAAAAACTATTTTGTCTGAAAAACCAAAGTCCCTTTCATCTAAGTGGGATTTTTTTCTCTTTCCTCTTACACTTTGGGGTAGCTGTATGCAAAGTACGTGTTTGGCCAGTGAAACCTAAATAATCCAAATCCCTAGTTCTTTAAAGTACAAAAATAAGTAATTGTAACATCTGTTACAGTCTCTACCCTGAGGACTCAGACAGTCTGAGCCTAATTTCCCTTTAATTATCACACTAATAGACATATGCACACATATAAGCATGCAGAAATACAGTTCTTGGCTGGTGGAGCTGTGACAGGAGAAAGGGAATAGAGCAGGAATATAGTCAGGTTCCTAGACCTTAAGATTTTGAAAGTACTTAATGGATCAGGCTTAATTATTCTATGAGACTAATGTAGATACCATATATTTCTAAGGTGGTGTTCTTTTCTTGGTCAAACACTAGAAATTAGGGCTGTCAATTAATCACAGTTATCTCATGTGATTAACTCAAAAAAATTAATCGCAATTGAAAAAAAAATCACAATTAATCAGAGTTGTAATTGCACTGTTAAACAATAATAGAATACCAACTGAAATTTATTAAATATTTTGGCTGTTTTTTTACATTTTCAAATATATCAATTTCAGTTTCAACACAGAACCCAAAATGTACAGTTCTCACCGTATATGATTATTTTTATTACAAATATTTGCACTGTAAAAATGATAAACAAAAGAAATAGTATTTTTCAATTCACCTCATACAGGTACTGTAGAGCAATCTCTTTATCATGAAAGTGCAACTTACAAATTTAGATTTTTTTTGTTACGTAACTGCACTCAAAAACAAAACAACGTAAAACTTCAGAGCCTCAAATCCACTCAGTCCTACTTATTGTTCAGCCAATTACTCAGACAAACACATGTGTTTACATTTATGGGATATAATGCTGCCCACTTCTTATTTACAATGTCACCTGAAAGTGCGAACAGGCGTTCGCATGGCACTTTTGTTGCAAGATATTTACGTGCCACATATGCTAAACATTCATATGCCCCTTCATGCTTTGATCACCATTCCAGAAGACATGCTTCTTGCTGATGATGCTCATTTAAAAATGTGTTAATTAAATTTGTGACTGAACTCCTTGGGGGAGAAGTGTATGTCTCCTGCTCTGTGTTTTACCTGCATTCTGCCATATATTTCAAGTTATAGCAGTCTCGGATGATGACCCAGCACATGTTCATTTTAAGAACATTTTCACTGCAGATTTGAGAAAATGCAAAGAATGTGAGATTTCTAAAGATAGATACAGCACTCCTCAGGGGGATAGGAGGATAGTGGCCTGTAGAATGTGGTGTTGGAGAGTTATCTGGAAGCCTCCTGCTCATAATCTGACCTGTTCATGATGACTACAGCACCTCCTTTGTCAGCCCTTTTGATTATAATGTCAGAGTTGTTTCTGAGGCTGTGGATGGTGTTGCATTCTGTACAGCTGAGGTTATGGGGCAAGTGATGCTGTTTGTTCACAATTTCAGCCTGTACATGTCTGCAGAAGCACTCTGTGTAGAAGTCCAAACTGTCATTTCGACCATCAGGAGGAGTCCACGGAGAATTCTTCTTGTAGTGTTGGTAGGAGGGTTCCTGTGGGTCAGTGCTCTGTTCAGTGGTGTGTTGAAAATATTCCTTGAGTCGGAGATGGTGAAAGTAGGCTTCCAGATCCCTGCAAAATTGTATCATGTGCCTGGGGGTGGTGGAGCAGAAAGAGAGTCCCTGAGATAGGACAGACCATTCTGCCGGGTTAAGTGTGTGGTTGGATAGATTTGCAATATTGTTGGGTGAGTTAGGGGTACCACTGTTGTAGCTCCCTGTGGCATGTAGGAATTTAGATAGTTTACTGTCCTTTTTCCTCTGTAGAGAAGTAAAGTGTGCATTGTAAATGGCTTGTCTTGTTTGTGTAAGTTCAACTTTCATGATAAAGAGATTGCACTACAGTATTGTATTACGTGAATTGAAATACTGTTTCTTTTGCTTCCTTTTTAAAGTGCAAATATTTGTAAGAAAAAGAAATATAAAGTGAGCACTGCACACTTTGTATTCTGTGTTGTATTTGAAATCTGTAATCAATACATTTGCAATATATTTTTTCCTTAATGGATAATCCAAGTTGTGATAAATGAAGTATGTGTGGCAGGGGTAGCTCCCTTTAATGGACACCCAGCCAGCCAGTTAGCTGTAAAATCCCTCTTGGTAGCTGTTCGCTACTTGCTTTACCTGTAAAGGGTGAAAAAGTCCCCCCATGTAAAGAAAAGGAAGTGGGCACCTGACCAAAAGAGCCAATGGGAAGGTAGAACTTTTTAAAATTGGGAAAGAAACTTTCCCTTTGTCTGTTCTCCAGAGAAGGAGAGACAGAGCATCAATGCTATAAGCAGGAATGCTGTGTAAAGTTTGAACCAGATATGAAAACCATCAGATCACATCTAGAACTACATTTAACAAACCAAATATGTAAGTAAATTAAGAATGTTAAAGAAGACGCGATTAGGTTTATTTCTGTTTATTTTTTAAGGCTTGTGGACTCCTCTGTGCTAACCCCAGATGTTTTTGTTTGCTTGTAACCTTTAAGCTGAACCCCCAAGAAAGCTATTTTGGGTGCTTAATTTTTGGAATTGCTCTGTTAAAATCTAGCAAAAGCCTAAGTTCCAGATGTATTTTCTTCCTTTTTGTTTTTAATAACATTTACCTTTTTTAAGAACAGGATTGGATTTTTGGTGTCCAAAGAGGTTTGTGCATATGCTGTTTGATTAGCTGGTGGCAACAGCTAATTTCCGTTGTTTTCTTTCTCAGCTCTTCACTGGAGGGTGTGTGTGAAAGGGCTTGAGGGTACCCCACAGGGAGGAATTCCCAAGTGCTCCTTCCTGGGTCCAAGGGTTTTTTTTTTTTTTTTTGCATTTGGGTAGTGGCAGCGTTTACCAAGCCAAGATCAGGGAAAAGCTGTAACCTTGGGAGTTTAATACAAGCCTGGAGTGGCAAGTGTTTATTTTTAGAATCCTTGAGGGCCCCCACCTTATGCACTCGGAGTGACAGATTGGGGATTCAGCCTTGACACAAGTATAAAGCAGTATACAATACATTTTATTAAACTGTTTTAGAGTACCATGTGTGAGCTGAATGAAATTGTTAATGCAAAAAGTGAGAGGGCTACAGTATTTTGTATCAGGCATATACCTGTCAATCTAGTGACAGGTATATGCTATTTTCTCCAATAAGAAATTCTACGTAGTGTGTGGCATACCCAAAGCAAAAATCCAGTCTATGGTGTTCCTGTCACTTTACTGAGAAGAATGCCACATCATAAATTGCTGTAATATTAACAGCAAAAGATTTTGTTCTTCTTCAAGTGGCATCTACACATTTCCAGTCCTGGGATGTGCTGACAGTGCAAATTGGACAACTGTAACCTTCCAGTAATAGTGCCCATTGGCACACTCTTGTACCTCCCACACCTCCCCTTGTGGCTCAGAGGGTGAGGCTATAAAAAGGGGGCATAGTGTTCAGACCACCTCGGTTCCTTCCAACCATCATTGCTGATGGATCAAGAATCTGACTGGGTCCTTGGACCTGGATTTATCAGAACAGATCATTCCCAGTGCTGCCTTCTTCTTACTTTAACTGGGTTTTAGTTAGTGAGTTTGTCTTTATTTTTATTTTCTCATTCTTTTGACTAAGGATTTTACTCAACTGCTGTCCTTGGCTCCAATATACTGGAACTGAAGACAAAGAAACCAGGGTTCTAGAGGTGTGTCTCTTGCTCTGCCATTTTTCCTGGTTTAGATGCACATATGCATTGTTTGGCCTGCTAGGGGGAAGGCCATTCTCCTTCTCATTGCTCCATATATATCACCTTCATGCCCAGTGCTGGAAAGGAATGTCAGAATTGCCTCCGAGCTATACTATTGTAGGAAACATTAGCAGCTGAATTTTATGACTCTAAAATGTGGGGAACAGTGCTGTGAGACTACCCTCAACTCTGAACCCCCCTGGGGTTGAAAAGCCTGGCAGGTGCTGGCTTTCTTGATTAGAGCCAAACCTACAGTGCCTATCACTATAAATATGTAGCTCCTCCTGAGCACAAATGTTTAACCTCACACATGTTGGCCTCTGCTGAAGGAGCCCATCCACATGAGTATACTTCTGGCTCATCACACTGAAGGGCAAAAGATTTCCCTCAGTGCACCAAGCTCAGAAATCACAGTCACAGCAATGGGTGATATTGAGGGCCAAGGCCATATTATGGATCCACATCTACCCCGGTTCCAAGACCATCTGCTCCATGCGCAAAATAAGCCTGATGAGGCATCTAATGCTTCCTTTGAGTATTGGTTCTTATTAATATGGTTACCATGGTTGGTCAGGTTCATTGTGTTGAGCCCCTGGATCACCCTCATCTGGACTCATTCTCATGCAGCACTGGATACATTATCATCAGGACTTAAAGATAAAGGAAAGAAGCTGAATGTGCGGGGGTTGGTTCCTCCTCTTCATTGCCCGGGGGAAAAAGGGAAAAACATGACATAGCTAAAATCAATTCCCAAACTTCCTCAGAGAGCCCCGGGCACACGGGGGCCTGGACACAGGGATGCTGGTTGTGGGCGTCAGCAGAGCCCTGGGTGCAGGGCCGGCAGCTGGGACCATGAGCGGAGTTTAATCGTTAACAGAAACCGATAAACATTAAGCTTATTGGTTAACCAATTAAACTTTAATATCTCTAGTGCATGAGTCTTCTCAAGAGGAGCTATAGAAAGTTGATAGAGGGACTGGGAAATCAGAACATTTACTTATTTGCCTGATATCTGTGAAACCCAGGACAGTATCAATAGAACAGGTACTTTTGAAGAGCATGACATTGACAATATTTATAGAGTAGACTTGGGGAAAATTATCTTTACCATGATGCAGTATGACTTTCAAACTCCTGAGAATCTAAAATGTTGAATGTGATTGTTTGAAGTCTTAAGTCAAATCTGAAGCTTTGTGGGTCAAATTAAAACCCTTATTTCTCATCCACTAAAAATATATATTTCCAATGATATATGGCATGACTTTCAATTTCTAGTAGTCTGACAGGATGTTTAATCATTATATGGAGAACTGCATTTAAAATTTTCCAGAAGGGCTGCATGTAATTTGCATATAAATTTACCTAATTTTCAAAATTAAAAGTCAGTCTTCCTTAAAAGAGGAGCAGAAATTTCTTGTTGGCTGTTTTCAGTATATATGAAAACATACACTTAATTGGTTTTGCCATCCCTGAGTAATTATAAGGAAAGCTGAGAACATATATGTACTTTATAGAATAGGAAAATATTGTGCCCTGAAGTTGTTATTAAAAACAAACAGTCAATCAATCAATCAAATATCAGGTGATTCACCAAGCCATTAGGGAAGTGAGAACATTTGGGCTCTTGCCTCTTTGAATCATTAGTCTCTGTGTCCTGCATCTCCTTATCAAAAGTTTAGTGAATTGGAATTTGGCCTCAGTCTGCCGTATTAGACTCCAGAGATTACACATTGTGTACCGCCAATCTAGAAGTTGCAGTCTAATACTGAAGTTCATTGATCTAAGGTAGTGGTTTTCAACTTTTTTTCATTTGCAGACCCCTAAAAAAATTTGAATGGAGGTGTGGACCCCTTTGGAAATCTTAGACATAGGGCTGGTCCACACTGGGGCATGGGATCGATCTTGGAAACGCAACTTCAGCTACAAGAATAGCGTAGCTGAAGTTGACGTTTCCTAGATTGAACTAAGTTTACTTACTGCGGGTCCATGCAGCGCAGGCAAGCTCCCCCGTCAACAGCGTTTTCTCCTCTCGGCGAGCAGGAGTTCCACAGTCGACGGGGGAGCGCTTCTGGAATCGATTTATCGCGTCCAGATGAGACGCGATAAATCGATCCCAGAAGATCAATCTCTACTCGCCGAATCGGGCGGGTAGTGTGGACCTACCCATAGTCTGCGGACCCCTAGGGATCTAAGGGAAATTACCTTCCTAATGATATAAGGTAGCACCTTCAACTGCTAATAGGCTAGATGGGGTTCATGTTCAACTGTTCAAACATTCAGAGTTAGCACATTATTTTTGCTGAGTTATTTGTGACTGAAGGGATGATCAGCAGTGTATTAGACATGTTCTATATATATAATATTTTATTTCTTATGTTTTATTTATATGTTGGATGGCTTTTTTCCTTCTAATGTTCATTTTGAAAATGTGCCTGATTATACTTTCATTGAAGGCAATGGGAGTTTTGTCATTATGTTCATAACAGTTAATACTCAGCAAAGAAGCTCATTCCATCATGTATTTCAGAGGTATTGGGTTGGTATAAATATGGGAAGAATTTGGCCCCTAGTAGATAAAAAAATACACAGATAGAGACTTCCATTGTAATAGAGTTAAATAGTGACTGTGGCAGAACCATTGACCTAGAATTCTGTGCATCAATAGCAGGGCCGGCTCCAGGCACCAGCTTACCAAGCAGGTGCTTGGGGCGGCCACTTCGGAGAGGGGCGGCACGTCCAGCTGTTCGGTGGCAATTCGGCGGACGGTCCCTCACTCCTGCTTGGAGCGAAGGACCTCCCGCGAATTGCTGCCGCAGATCGCAATTGCAATCGCGGCTTTTTGTTTGTTTGTTTGTTTGGCTGGTTGGGGCGGCCAAAACCCTGGAGCCGGCCCTGATCAATAGATATTCAAAGCTGGAACTCAAACAAAGATCTCAATATACCTTCCATTGTTCTATGCAGTGTTGTTGTAGCTGTGTTGGTCCCAGTATATTAGGTGGGTGAGGTAAAATCTTTTATTGGACCAACTTCTGTTGGTGAGAGAAACAAACTTTTAAGCTTACACAGAGCTCTTCATCAGGTCTGGGAAACAACAAGTTAAAGCTTGTGTAAGAGCTGTGTAAGCTCAAAAGCTTGTCTCTCTCACCAACAGAAATTGGTCCAATAAATATATTACCTCACCCACCTTGCATCAATATATAATATATGTAATGGGATTGTTGTCCCCTTACTAAAACTCAGTGGTGGTGGTGGTGCGGGGGGGAGGGATTGGTTGGCTAGCTCCCAGTACTAAAAGAAAGGGGAAGAGTCAATGGGAAATCAGGACCCTGAGACTGACAGTCCTCAGAGGTAATGGGGAGAGACCAGTGCTCCAGGTTAGCCTGATTGACATGGCAGGCAGACTAATCAGGGAGTCAGGAGGCCAGACTGGGTCCTGTCCTCCATGTGAGCTGGAATTGCCTGGGTCAGACAGAGTGGGGCTGAGCTAAGGAGAGAGCAGCGGCCCAAGCTGAGCTGGGAGCAGTTACAGAAGCAGCCCACAGAGCAGACCTGTGCTGGGAGAGCTGCAGCAACCAAAGCCAGAGGGGCCAGAGAAGCAGCCCAGGGAGCTGGAGGCAGAGCAGCAGCAGTGCTGAGGCAGAGTGGAGGTGGAGCTGCAGCAGGAGCAGTCCAGAGCTGGGTGCGGTGAGCAGTTGGGGAGAGCGAGGGGGACCCTGAGCAGCGGGCCCAGCACAGGGAGACGCCCCCAGCCAAGACGCCTGGCCGGCCAGACTTGGAGGGGAATTGTAACCCCAATGGGGCAGGGTTGATGCTGGGAAGAAGGGTCCTGACACCTAGAGCCTAAGAGCCTGTGGCCACCACCAGAGCAAGTGTCTGACCCGCAGCATCCCTGCAGCACAGCCAGGGCCTGAGAAAGAGGCCTGGGATTTGTGAGGAACAGACTGAACTTCCCTTACATTCCAGAGATGCTGGTTGTGATGTCCCTCTGCTCTGTGGCATGGGGGGAGTGGCAAGGGAGCCCTTGAGGTCAGGCAGACCTCTGGTAAAAAGGAAGTGGGAGTGAGGACTCAGATCCTTTCGCTAGCCCATTTCACCAGGGTAGAGTATGAGTCAGGAAAGTTCCCCACAATAGCGGGACCATTCCCCCGCTTACACGTAGGTTATGTTGTGTACATGATATACAAAGATATATCTAATTTTCCTAGTTATTAATTTTTTTCCCACAGAGATCAGAATCATACCATAAATGGGCTAATTATACCTACTGCCAACAAACAACACATATTATCCAAGATAAAGCATAAAATAGCTGGCATGCCTATTGACACATCTTACCTCAGCCCCACTGAGATGGATAGAAGAGAAATGTGCCTAAGTTGTCAAATAAAGTATAGCAGGGTTTTGAGATACAATCATCATCCTTTTCTTTGTTGAAAGATATTGAAAAGTGTCTGCTCACTCCAGAGAAGGTGCCTTTTTCCCAATCCCAATGAGCATCAGTGACCTGTGAATAGGAGTGTGTTTAATTCATTGGTGAGTAAAAATGGGAAAGAAAGAACTCAGCAGGAGCTGGGAGGAGGAGGGGAAGAGGGAAGACAAATGTAAGGAGAAAAAATGAGTAGTCCAAAGACAATAAAGTAAAATAAAACAGACTTGCAAATGTCATTTTTCTTTCTTCTGTTCTCTTTTTCACATAGGTTAGTATTTGTGTTCATAAAACTGTTTTTGGTGTAGTTATTATTTATGGAAATGTTTGTTTAATGAAGTGAAGCTTAAAATTAAGTCAATAATCCCACTGAAATAGATACCTTAGTTTTAGAAAAATCACTCAGAAACCTAATCTCTCTGGATCATAGTTTAGGAATATGAAATCCTAAAATGTCAGAGTAGAGAGTCTGTAGGTGCACCTAATTAGGACCATAAAGAAAGAGGTGCTGCAAAGATTGCCCCAAATATGTTCTCTTAATAAAAATTATCTAAGTTGTATCTATTCTTTTAGGGTTAATGAAACTGGCGCCTTGGCAGCAAGGGTGATATAGTGAATGAAAAGTGCAAGATCATAGCCAATAATTCTACCTCGTCTTGTTGCCTTTGAAGAAGATACTAACTTATCACAACTATCACAGGAATTAACTGTAGAAGTTATCTTTAGGCCATTATCCAGTATTATGAGGGTGGTATTTTATCATTTTTAGTCTAAATTAATTTAATGTTATTAGAAAATAACTTTTATATTCTAAAGTATATTTTAATTTGCATTTGGTGAGATTAGTGAATTTATGGTACTGGTGCCACCCAGAGATTTCTGTTAATATTGAAAATTCAGTAGTTTTAAACGGTGATCGAGAAAAATAACTGTTATTTTTCTAAAACATAGTTTGCTGAAGAAAACTGTGTTGCAAATGTATCTTTATTTAACTTTAGTAATATGGTCACTTTGAAGTTACTCATATACAGTGACAGATAGGACAACATAACATGAGAAGCCACGGGATGACACATGATCATTTTAAAATTTTACCATCCTGTGACCGAATGCACCCCCATATTCACACCCTACTCGCTACTGTAATAATCTTTGTACAAAACGTGCCTTGTGCAGTATCATTTGAAAACTAATAACTCACTGGTCAATAATATCATGGTGAAATGTATGTAGCAACATTAGTAAAGTTATGAACAAGTTAAGAGAGGACTTTAGCATATTTGTTTTGCTACAGGCTTTTTAGCACTGGCAAACTTCTTGTTTTCCAATTTAAAAAAAAAATCATCCTTTGGTTCACTACAAACAAGAGAGTACAGTACTTATGTAGCTTTTGTGTTAAAAAACTTAAACTCATTTAAAGTGTGTACATTTATTAAGATGGTGAAAAAGGAAAATGTATGTTCTGTATTAGGAAAGAAATATAAGTCAAGTAAATTACAAGTCAGGAACTCCTCAGTTCATGCCAAAAAATGGCTCCTGCTAGTGCCACTCGACTAGCACTTGTCTGCTCTGTGTCTTTCCCAAGGGGGATTGGGCCCTATTATGCTGAATGCTGCTCGAACACACAAAAAGCCCCTGTCCTGGAGAGCTTGCAGTATAAGGTCCCAATCTTACAAACATTTATCCATATGCTTAACTTTAAACATGCAAGTAATACCATTGAAGTCAATTGTGCATAAATGTTTTAGGATCAGGGCCTAAAAACACAAACAAAATGAGGGATTGGGTATGAACAAGATAATGACTGGCACAGTTTTGCTAGTTACATGTTTTGCTGGGTTTTGCTTCATTGCTTTAAGTTGGAGTAGAGATAGGGCGAGGGAAATGGCAGGAATCCAGGAATTAGTAAAAGTAAGTGAGTAGGAAAGGGAAGGGACAGTCATAGTTTGTCAGCTGTCTCACTATGATCAGCAGGCAGCATACTTCACTTACAGAGCAGCAGACAACATCATTGAATTACATACACCTCTACCCCGATATAACGNTACAGAGCAGCAGACAACATCATTGAATTACATACACCTCTACCCCGATATAACGTGATCCGATATAACACAAATTCGGATATAATGTGGTAAAGCAGTGCTCCGGGGGCGGCGGGGCTGCGTGCTCCGGCGGATCAAAGCAAGTACAATATAACGCAGTTTCACCTATAACGCGGTAAGATTTTTTGGCTCCAGAGGACAGCGTTATATCGGGGTAGAGGTGTATTTAAATATGTAAATGTTACAATATATAATTCTGTAACTATTATTTTGTAAAGTGTGTTATGTAACATTTGTATGACGACCATTAATAAAGTGAAGTTAATTATTAATTAAATTTATTACTTTTACATGGGGTTCTTATCCGAAATAAATGTATTGGTAGACACTGACAGTAACCTTATGCACCTCTGATTCTAAGGAACTACATTCTCAAATCTTGTATCCCTCATAGAATTCAAACATCTTGTATCACTTTAAGAAAGTTACCATGCATTGTAGTAATGTACATCGCATAGTACCAAACCCTTGTGAATTCTTACTATTTAGATATTAATAAGGTGCAATTCTGGAGTAACTCCATTGACGTAGTTACTCAGATGATGGGTTTATTTGGGATTTCTACCATGTAACTAAGAGCAGAATTTCACCCATAGTTTAAAGAATTGTATTGGCATATTTCAGTGGGGCTTTTGTTTGATTATCTGTTATTAGTTCTCCTTTACAGAAGTGTTGTAAAAGTTATAACTAGCCCCCATGGGGGTGTACCTACTCCTGTGAGAGACATTGCATGATCAGTATTTGAAATTGTTCCCTAGAAGTTAAAACATTTTTTGTTGCAGCCTGTTCCTCTTCCCTTTCCCCCCCAGATGAAGTAATGTTGAATGGTACAGGAGCAGAATAAGTTTGTTTTGGGGGAGCAGAGAAAAGAAGGGTTCAAAGGGAGCTCTCAACAGCCCTCATGCTGATCTTGCTTTAACCTTCCATCCCATGCTTTCTCTTCCCTGCCCTACTATGGTAAAAAAGAGAAGGCAAACCCTATGAATGATCCCAATTGTCTTCTGTGCCTTATTTATTTATCTTCACAATACCCATATGAGGTAAGAAAGTACTTATTATTAGCCTCATTTTACAGCTGGAAACCAGGGCACAGAGATACTATATGTCTACTCTGCAAGTGATGGTGAGTTTGTGGCACAAGTAGCAACTCATCCAGCTAGCAGGGGTAACAATAGTACAGATGTGATGGCATGAGGTAGCAACCCAAGCAAGTATCAGAGCTCCCTGGCAGCCTTGTACTTGGTTGAGTAGCCTGTGCTGAAACCCGTGGAACCATATCTACACTACTGTTGTATACCTGCCTGTGCTACAATCACACTGTCACTTGTAGTGAAGACATACCCTAATAATCTTGCCCAGGGTCACGCAGAAAGTCTGTGGCTGAGCAGGGAGCTGAACTCAGGGCTCCTAAGTCCCAGGCTAGTGGCATAATCATCAGGCTAACCTTCCTCTCTGACTAGTGTGTTTCTGTTGCCAAGATGCCCTGTTGACCTGCCTCTGTACGATGCCTGCTTTTGAGTACCACAGGGGAAGTCACTGCAGCCATAATCTATTTGGTTAATTAGGTTCAGAGAAACCTCAGGGAAAGTAGTCTGAGTGCTGGACTTAGCTTTGTACAGGACTCAAAGACTCTGATCTTCACCAGAGGATCATTGTGTTACATTATATGTTTATCATAATTACTCAGCTTGTTGTGTTTCCATTTTGTTCTGATTCCTGTTATTGTTTAAAATTGTTTCATTTCATCTGATGCATCTTCCAGCCACCAGCATTGGCCAACACTGGGCCCAAAGACAAGGAGACTGCTCAGAACTGTGAGATATGCTTACATGTTCTATTAAGACCGGTAGGGTCATATCCTTAGGCTATCAAGACCTTGGGGACTGGCTAGTTGGGGAGTTGGAGGTGTTGATTGGTAAACTAAGGTTTTTGCTGTTTGATTTTTTTACCTTTTTTCTCCATTATTCCTTCCCCCAAAAAATATATCCCTCTTAATGCCTTTCACCAGAAGTTCTCAACATTTGTATTCAGGCTGCTTCCTTGACTTCTTAGAACACTGTGTTTCTATATTGTTTTTATGACATTAAAAAAACATTATTAACATTGCAATGTCAAGCACTCAAAAGTTAGGAAGTGAAAGATTTCCTTTCTTAATTCTGGAGGGGGATTATGCTCTAGTGAGCACAGACCTTTCTGCCTCTCTGCCCCTACATGATCCATTCTGGCTCTGTCCCCTACAGCTTGTCCCTGTGTCAGTCCAGTCTTCTCCCCCTCCCTACTGGCTCCTCATCCCAGTCCCAGTCTCCATCCCCAAAGGCTCTTTGTTCCACTTCCAGTGTCCTTTCATAGTCGGTCATGGTCTCCCCCTTTGAGCTGCCAATCTGAGTCTCAGTCTTCCCTTCATTGCCCAGCCAGTTCCAGTCTTTCCTACCAGACTCTGAGTCATCTTCCTATGCTGCAGCTCCTTGTCCCAGTCCAGCTATTATCTCCTCTGCTTTGCAGTCAGGTGGCTTTCTCTTCTACACAGCCTGGGCAGCAGCAGCAGCAGGAACATTGAGAGCACGGAAGAAACCATCTCCTTGCCCTCAGTTCCTGAGTCTGGCACCAAGTTGCTCTTAACAACCAGGAGCAACATTGGAGGGAAAGTCCTGCTCAGCCCCTGCAGACTTAGGTTGGAGCATGCTCAGTTCAGATGGAATTTATGATGAAATTAGCTGCCAAAATCTTACAAGTCTCTGCTGATCATGTGCAACTTGACTTTTTTTCAGAGGCTTATAAAGGGCCAGATTTAAGCAGATTTTCATGGGGACACCCTGACACTAGGGAGCCCCCTTCCAGCCAGATATTAAGCTGTTGCTCCAAAGCATGGGGATGCTAGAACTTCTCAAACAAAAGGTTGTATGATGGTTTTTAACAACACTTTTTCCCTAATCTTGTTTGCAGAAATGGCTAACCGTTTTTGCTGAAATTTTCCAAAAAATACTCAGCCTGAGGCAGACACCCAGCATGGACAATTTCAGCCCAAACTGTTAAAGTTGGGCAATGTTATCAGCAAGTGAAAACAGAGGCTTACAATAGGAAGTGTCAGGAACTTTAACAATAGGCTGTGGCATAATATAGTAGTTACCAGTTCCACCTACAATATTGTAACTGTTCCCATTGTGTACATATTCTCACAGCAGCTGGAGGCACCACTTTGACACCACTCATTGGGTACATCTTCACTTACCGGAGGGTCCGGCGGCAGGCAATCGATGTTCTGGGATCGATTTATCGTGTCTGGTTAAGACGCGATAAATCGATCCTGGATCGATCCCGGAAGTGCTCGCAGTCGACGCCGGTACTCCAGCTCGCCGAGAGGAGTACGCGGCATCGACGGGGGAGCCTTCCTGCCGCGTCTGGACCCGCGGTAAGTTCGGACTAAGGTACTTCGAATTCAGCTACGTTGTTAACATAGTCCGAAGTGGGGCTTAGTGGGGACCAGGCCATTGATTACCCCACATCCACCTGGCTTTAAACAGGCAGCGGAACAGACCATGCAAACCTACAAACCAAGGTCCTTCATATATATTCAGCTAGCATTGCCTGGTGGCTACATACACAAAGTATTTTTAAAAAATGCTTCACTGAGCTCTGGATTGGAGGAAATCAGGGATTTTGTACTGATGCTATTTAAAAAAAGGGGTCAGTTTTACAACATTAAATGTTTATAAATAACAATTGTGTGTGCCTAATGTGTGTGAATACTCATGCTGTGTGCTCAAATCATCCATGTCCACATGCATATATTTAATGTGGCAACCAACTAGTCATATGTGTGCTGAAATAGTTGATTTGCACCTGTACAGCACCCACTAGTTAGGCATGCACAATTGCTTATATGTGCTTCATTTCAAAAATCTGGATCTACATATGTACAGGCAGTTCTCGGCTTTATGATGTTTGACTTAAAACGAATAGCACTTACGACACTTCTGAATTGACAACTTTATTCAACTTATGACAATTGGTTTCAACTTTACGATGCTCAGTCCTGCAATGGAGTGGATTGTGGTTCCGAGTTACAAAGTTTCGACTTACGACACAATTTTCAGGAACCAATTGTGTCATAAGTCTGAGGACTGCCTGTAATGTGAGTGTGAATGGTGTGTTGATGTTTCTCAAATTGTGAAGTTTGCCCTTTGGCCTTCTGCCTTTGTATTTCACTGTTCTACATAATTCTTTTCTCTAAGAAAAAGTTTATAATAAAAATGATAAAAATGCAATGGCTGAATGTGATGTTTCTCTTCTCCCCCACTTTTTTGTGTGTGTGGTGAAAATGGTAAAAAATAAAATTATTTTTGCTAAATATGCTTAACTCAACAGGACTTTATTGTCATTTTTAAAGTTTTCAGCTATTTGTGGTTTACTTGTACAGGAAATAATTGTATTCATATTTGGTTATCCTCTAATGAATCATGGTAGCTGCACTGTGTTGTTGTCTGCCTTGTTCTGTGCCTGGGGAAGAAAAGCACATCTGGCTTGTAAATCAGAACTAAACATTGATACCTCATTCAGCTGTTTATTGGGTGGCTGCCCTCCATGTTATATAGGTCTATAGTGCAGATTATCTACACAGTGGTGAAAATCCCATATGGCCCCTTAAAGGATCACATTGGGAAGCCTCTACACCTCCACAGTACCTCTTATATGTAATATTTATTACCTGATACACTGTAACTATGTTTCCTGCAGTAACAAGTATATTCTCTTTTTATTCCTTTAGAAATTGCCCCCTGGTTACGTGTGTTCAGAGCAGAGAATGCTGTGGACTTCTCACAATTAACATTTGACCCAGGACAAAAAGAACTTATTGCTGGAGCAAGGTGAGAAATTTATGTGCTTTTGTTGATTATTCTTGAGTGTAGTTAAGTGCTGGTGAGCCAAATTCTGCCTTCAGTTGTACCTATGCAACTCCATTTACAACAAGTCATGAAGACATACTGAACTGGATGTAACTAGAGTTTCATCTATTATAACTGAAAGACGATTTAAAGTGCTGGGTTGGTTCAGGGTGCATAAGAAGTTGCTCTGTATTCTCATTTTTAGGAGCCTTATCCTGTAGTCATTGCAAACTCAGAACTATTACACTGGTCTACAATTTTTGAGAAGTCGTCCGCTTCAGAAATAAAATGTGCTATTTATTATGTATTTTGATGTGCTGAATTCAAATATGACAATTAAAACAACTGATTGGCTACTGTTTCTAAGATATTTAAGTTTTTACATTTTATGTCTATGTATATTGTGTAGATAGTAGAGTTTTAATCATAAATTGTAAACCTAGGTCTTTTCATGTGTTTATGGTTGCTTTACATGATAATATTTCACCTGTCCTGTTTATGTAACACTTCAAAAATCAGCAAAACAGTATATAAATAAAATTTATTATGAAACAAAAGGCAAAAAAACTATTATGTAAATAGTTTAGTCCTATTCAGTGTCTATTCGGCGCTTCTTGGCTTGTCTCTTGTATTCATTAAATGGAGCATCTCTTGTCACTGTCCAGCAATAGTCTGCAAGCAATGATGGGCTCCATTTGCCCTAATAGCATTTCTCCATTGTTGCAATGTCCTGGTGAAATCGCTCGCCGTGCTCGTCGCTCACTGCTCCGCAGTTCGGTGGAAAAAAATCTAGATGAGAGTGCAAAAAATGTACCTTTAGTGACATGTTGCAACCAAGGCTTTTGTATGTCTTGAGGAGGTTTTCCACCAACAACCTGTAGTTGTCCGCCTTGTTGTTTCCAAGAAAATTTATTGCCACTAACTGGAAGGCTTTCCATGCCGTCTTTTCCTTGCCACGCAGTGCATGGTCAAATGCATCATCTCGAAGAAGTTCACGAATCTGAGGACCAACAAAGACACCTTCCTTTATCTTAGCTTCACTTAACCTTGGAAATTTTCCACGGAGGTACCTGAAAGCTGCTTGTGTTTTGTCAATGGCCTTGACAAAGTTCTTCATCGGACCCATCTTGATGTGTAAGGGTGGTAACAAAATCTTCCTTGATTCAACAAGTGGTGAATGCTGAACACTTTTCCTCCCAGGCTCCAATGACTGTCGGAGTGGCCAATCTTTCTTGATGCAGTGGGAATCTCTTGCACGACTATCCCATTCGCAGAAAAAACAGCAGTACTTTGTGTATCCAGTCTGCAGACCAAGCAAGAGAGCAACAACCTTCAAATCGCCACAAAGCTGCCACTGATGTTGGTCATAGTTTATGCAGCTCAAAAGTTGTTTCATGTTGTCATAGGTTTCCTTCATATGGACTGCATGACCAACTGGAATTGATGGCAAAACATTGCCATTATGCAGTAAAACAGCTTTAAGACTCGTCTTCGATGAATCAATGAACAGTCTCCACTCATCTGGATCGTGAACGACGTTGAGGGCTGCCATCACACCATCGATGTTGTTGCAGGCTACAAGATCCCCTTCCATGAAGAAGAATGGGACAAGATCCTTTTGACGGTCACGGAACATGGAAACCCTAACATCACCTGCCAGGAGATTCCACTGCTGTAGTCTGGAGCCCAACAGCTCTGCCTTACTCTTGGGTAGTTCCAAATCCCTGACAAGGTCATTCAGTTCACCTTGTGTTATGATGTGTTGTTCAGAGGAGGAGGATGGGAGAAAATGTGGGTCCTGTGACATTGATGGTTCAGGACCAGAAGTTTCATCCTCTTCCTCTTCCTCGTCTGACTCAAGTGAGAATGATTCTGGTGCATCAGGAACCGGCAGTCCTTCTCCGTGGGGTACTGGGCGTATAGCTAATGGAATGTTTGGATAATACACAGTCCACTTTTTCTTCTTTGACACACCTTTCCCAACTAGAGGCATCATGCAGAAGTAACAATTGCTGGTATGATCTGTTGGCTCTCTCCAAATCATTGGCACTGCAAAAGGCATAGATTTCCTTTTCCTGTTCAACCACTGGTGAAGATTTGTTGCACAAGTGTGGCAGCATATGTGTGGAGCCCACCTCTTGTCCTGATCTCCAATTTTGCAGCCAAAATAAAGGTGATAGGCTTTCTTAACCATAGTGGTTATACTGCACTTTTGTAATGCAAAAGTCACTTCACCACAAACATAGCGGAAGTTATCTGCACTGTTCACACAAGTACGAGGCATCTCTGCTCACTTTGGCTAAACAGAAATGTTTCCCTTTGCAAAATCAAACACTGACCAATAAGAGAGCACGACACTGTATGATTTCTAGAGCTGATATAGGGCAATTTGTTCAGCAGAGTGATGTAAGCTTCGTTATGATTGCATCATCCATGACTTCTAGGAATAACACGATGCAGTTCATATCATGTATGACGCAATACCAGCTTCAGATTGCGTCATTCATTATTTTGCCTAAACAGCAAGTACTGTCCAAACCCAGTCATAGATTTATTCATAGATCCTGTCAAAGATGTATTTTAATCATTTCTGGTTTAAATTGAGATCCCTTCCCTTTATAGCTCACTTATCCTGCGCCATTCCCAAGTCAAGGGTCGTATATACTGACCGAATCGCATATCTTGAAAACTAGAGCCAATCAACAATTTTAAGCATCATTTTCGTTCTCAGTGACCCAGAATTAGTAAAGTTTGACTACATTTATTTCAGAAGCATTTTAGCTGTAGAACAGTGTTATTAATGTCAGTGAGAGATCAACACAGGACATGACCCTAAAGTAGTAAGAGGTAAAGTTGCTTTAAGCCCATGTGAGAAGAGTTTAATTCAGGACACATTTTACAGTAACCCCAAATATGGTTTTACAGCACTTCTTTTTCCTCTTCAATGATCCTGTTCATGGTCCAATCTTGCTGCCTTTTTCTTGAATGGAATATATATAAAGGCAGTAGTTTTCAAACTGTGGTCCATAGTGAATTACTCTCGTATGCTCTGTAGAGCTTCTTCTGTCATAGTGGCGAAACATTTGTCGGTCCGCAGACACTGATTTGTCCTAGTAATTGTAGCCCAGTAGAATTCTTAGGTTTCCCAAGACTTTAAACAATTAAATTTAAATTTTAACAAAATATCTTTGATTATATCTATCTTTTTAGTTTACAAAGCACCAATGAACATAATATCTAGGTTCCATCTAACACCAGCAGCATGTTGCTGCTTCACATGTTTATTTGGAAGCTCAAGAAGTAGTCCACAAAATAACGAAGCTTGAGAACTTCATTATGGCTCAAATTCTGCCATCATACCTGAAAACTTCCATTGGTGTCAGTGGAATGGTGTGTGTGGTTTGTTTCTGGCAAAATTTGGCCCGGGAGCTCAAACTGACTGTTAAATAGTTTTATGGCAGCTTTCAAAATCAGGAGAAGCCTGATGAAAAAAAGTTTTTTTCAAGAGAAAATCCTTAGCATGGTCATTTTGCAGAAATCTTATTTTAAAACTGTGGAGATTTGTGTTTAAAAACAAACAAAATAAAGTTTGAAGACTTTATTTTCTGCTTGGCTACTTTAAAATCAAGCTTCAATATCCCTCCTTAAAATCTCCTTTGCCATGATGTCTACAAAAGTTCACAATGGTTAGGCGTGCTGAGATCACCGCTGGTGATGCAAACTGATATTGTTTCATTTATTTCTTGTTCTCCCTCATTGACCTGTCTATCTATCCACCTGTTGTTTCTTGTCTTCGACTGTAACATCTTTGGAGCAGGGACTGCCTTTTTGTTCTGTGTTTGTTGCCTAATACAATGGGGTCCTGGCCCATGACTGGGGCTCCTAGGTGCTACTGCAATACAAATAAATAAATAATAATACTATAAAAATAAGTTGTATTATGTATCTGAGGGTAGAATGAAGAATGTTGCTAAACTAAATCAGGTTCTCAGTAGTTTGAATAGTTGAAAAAAACATTTTTGGACCATAATGATCACTTTTATCTCTAGAAAGACAAGGCAGATGAGGTAATATGTTTTATTTTGCCAACGACTGTTGGTGGAAGGGACTAGCTTTGAAACTATACTGATCTCTTCTTCAAGTCTTGGGAAGGTAACTAGGTTGTCTAACCTAAATACAAGTTGGGATAGATTGTTAATCATAAAGGGTTCACATTTGCTGTCGGAGACCATTTAATATAAAGTGAGCAATTAAGGGTTAGCAGGCAGTGGGGTGTGTTACAAATTTGTAATGACCCATACAACCAGTCTGTCTCTTAAGTCCATGTTTTTTAGTGTCTAGCAGAACTATGAATTTAAGTTCCCATGCTTGTCTTTGAAGGTATTGTGCAGGCTTCCTTTGAGGATGAGGAGTGAGAAGTCAGACTCCAAAACAAACAGACACACGCAGCTGCAGCCAATCAACCACCTCACCCCTGTGTTTGCAAATAGTCACAGGGAAACCCCTCTGTCCACACACCTTACCTTCTGATTAAGGATATGATCCTGTCATGGAGGCCAAGGGTTTCCTTGACTTTCCAGAACCTCTGTGACTTCTTCTGGGGCAGGTCTGGAGCAGCACCTGGGATTGGATCAGCCTCCCTGGGGCTGGAGCAGTGGTGGTCTGCTTCTGCCACAAGCTGCAGAAGCCCTCAGTAGAGCAGCTGCAAGCCCCCAGCAGCAGTCTGAATATTGTCCCCCTCTCCGAAGGTATTTTAAGTTTAAAGTCAAGGACATCTCATAGGCTTCTGGAATTTTTGTTTATTGCCCAAAACTGACTTTTACTAAAAATACCTGTGACAGAATCTTAACTTTATTTCTGATCAATCTGGCCAGCTGGTCCATTGCCTTGGGTGGCAGCTTCCTATTGTTTCAGCTATTACTGCACAAAGAGGCATTTAATTGTTATTTCCATTCAGCCTGAAAGAAAGGTGCTTAGCACATCTATCAGCTTCAATGAGCTGTACAATTGTCTATAGATCAAAGGCTGACTTAATGGCAGCCATTAACACTTCCCAGCAGACCAACACCCTCAGTCTCCTATCTGCCCATCATCCTGATGGAGTTTAAAATGTTGGCACCTTGAATGAAATATCCCAGATAGAAAGAAAATAAATAAATAAACATTTTATTAAAAATACAAGCTTAACTATTTACATATTTACTTAGTGTTTTTCTGTCAGGACATTTTTACATCAATCCATATCAATTTAACTCTGACCTAATCCTCCTTGGAGTTTTCTTCTCTCTGCTTTATTTCCTTTCAGCCAAATCAGGAGGGACTACTTCCAACAGCAGTGGTTCTCAAACTTTTGTACTGGTGACCCCTTTCATACAGCAAGCCTCTGAGTGTGACCGCCTCTTATAAATTAAAAACACTTTTAAAATATTTAATACTATTATAAATGCTGGAGGTGAAGAGAGTTTGGGGTGGAGGCTGACAGCTCGTGACCCCCCCATGTAATAATCTCACAACCCTCTGAAGGGTCACGACCCCCAGTTTGAGAACCCCTGTACAACAGGCTCCTGATGAGTGTCTGTTGTTTCTATGGAGGTGGTAGCTGGGACAGAATTCACCTATTCCATTCTAACTGGGAATTCATGATTGTCTCAACTCTTTCATGTGACATATCTGAGGAACTGTCCCAGATTGAGGTATCAATAGAGAAGGTTTTGGACAAATTCATAAATTAAAGAGTAATAAGTCATTAGGAGCAGATGCAATTCACCCAAGAGTTCTGAAGGAACTCAGATATAAAATTGCAGATGTACTAACTGTGGTATGTAACCTATTTTTTCAAATCAGCCTCTGTCCTGATGATTGGAGGGTAGCTAATGAAACACTGATTTTTTTAAAAAGGCTTCAAAGGTGATCCTAGCAATTATAGGCTGGTAAACCTAACTTCAGTCCCAGGCAAATTGGTTGAAATTATAGTAAAAAACAGAATTATTAGATACATGAATAAACACAATTTGTTGGGAAAGAGTTTTTGTAAAGGCTTTTGTAAAGGGAAATCACACCTCAACAATCTATTAGAATTCTTTAAGTGTATCAACAAGCATGTGGACATGGGTGATCCAGCTTGAGGTAGTTTACTTGGACTTTCAGAAAGCCTTTGACAAGGTCTCACACCAAAGGCTCACAAGCAGTCATGGGATAAGAGGGAAGGTCCTCTCATTGAACAGTAATTGATTAAAAGATAGGAAACAAAGGGTAGGAATAAATGGTCGGTTTTCACAATGGAGAGAGGTAAATACTGGCCACCTCATCCTCCCCAGCCAGGATGTGTACATATGTTTTCATATGCATAAATGATCTGGAAAAGGGAGTGAGCAGTGATGTGGCAAAATTTGCAGATGGTACAAAATTACTCAACATAGTTAAATCCAAAGCTGACTGCGAAGTTACAAAGGACTCTCACAAAACTGGGTGTCTGGGCAACAAAATGGCAGATGAAATTCAATATTGGTAAATACAAAGTAATGCACATTGGAAAACATAATCCTAACTATACGTACAAAATGATGAGGTCTAAATTAGCTGTTACCACTCAGGAAAGACATCTTGGAGTCATCATGGATAGCTCTCAGAAAAGATCCCTGCAATGTGCACCAGCAGTCAAAATAGCTAACGGAATATTAGGGACCATTAGGAAAGGGATATAAGACAGAACATATTGTAATGTCAATATATAAATCCATAGTACACCCACACCTTGAATACTGCATACAGTACTGGTGCCTCATCTCCAAATAGATATATTAGAATTGGAAAAGGTACAGAGAAGGGCAACAAAAATTATTAGGGATATGGAACAGCTTCCGTATTAGGAGAGATTAAACAGCGTTGGACTGTTCCACTTAGAAAAGAGATGACTAAGGGGGGATATGATAGAGGACTATACAATCATGAATAGTGTCAAGAATGTGAATAAGGAAGTTTTATTGACCCCTTCATATAAAAAAAAAAACTAGGGGGTCACCCAATGAAATTAATAGATAGGTTTAAAAGAAAAATAAATACTTCACACAATGCACAGTTGTCATGGGATGCTGAGAACGCCAAAACTATAAAAGGGTTCAACAAAAAATTATATAAGTTCATGGAAGCCAGGTCCATGGCTATTAGCCAAGATGGTCAGGGACTCAACCCATGCTCTGGGTGTCCCTAAATGTCCAACTGCTAATAGCTGAGACTGGACAATAGGGAATGGATCACTCAATAATTGCCCTGTTCTGCTCATTCCCTCTGACGCACCTGACACAGGCCACTATTAGTAGACAGGATACTGGGCTGGATGGATCATTGGTCTGTCCCAGTATGGCTATTCTTATGTTCTTACAGCCTTAGTTTCAGGGGCATCATTTCAGAAAAATTCAGCAGTGGGGGAAGGGGACAAAGATGTATCAGCATATAGAACATAGTATATAATTATAGAATGACTTGCAAAGTCTCAGGGGCAGCAGGTAGTGAAAGATGTAATGGTGCACACAGAAAAGTCTGGTTGGGGGCAAACCAAGTCTTGGAGGGGGTGGGGGGTGTGATTTCCCTTTGTCTCATAGCAAGTGATGCCTCTGCTCAGCTTCCACAGTTACATTATCAGTTTCTGAGGACATCCTTGATACTTTCTGAGATGTTCCTTATGCATAACTTTTGGTTTAGTCCTGGACCCAACTCCTGTACACCACTCTTCCTTCTCCTAGGATTGTGGAACCAGACCAGGTCCCCTCTTTTCAAAATTTCCTGATATGATCTTACATCATAGAGTCTTTTCATTTTATATGAGGCTATCCTCAAATTTTCACTAGCAAAAATTTGAACTTTTTCAGTTTTGGATTGTAGGGTTTCTGTTTAGTTCAGATAGCCCAAATTACTTTATTCCTCCTCCTTCTCCATACAAGAGGTTTGCTGGGGTCCTTTGCTCATGCCCAAACGTGAGGCGTGCTAGGTTACACTTTATACTCTCATTGATTGCTGTTCTATAAGCCATCAAGAAGGATGGGCTATGCTGTTCCCAGTCCGTCTGGTATTTTTCCAGAAATATAGCCAGCTGAATCTTTCCATCATCCCATCAGACTGTGGGTGCACTGGGATGGTCCAAATTTTGTGGAACCCTAGAATGTCACAAACTTGCTGAAACACCTTGGATTTATAGTTTCTCTCTTGGTTGGTGTGTATCTCACCTGGGACCCCAAATCTGATAAAGAATTCATTCATTAGAACCTCTTGCTACTGTCACAACCTCTTGGTTTTGTCAGAGAATAACAGAGTTCTCACTTTTTGTTTGGGTACAGCAAATCAGATACTTTATTTTCTCTCTATCAATTGCATAGAGGGAGAGAGCTAAACAGGTCTGTCAACAGGTAAACAATTACAGCAAGCATTTATACCTTTTGTTACAGACAATAATGAGCATCAGCTGCATTTTGTTTATACATAGGTCATTCTGATATCTTGTTTTGCTCACTAATGTAGACTCTTAGTCTACATTCCATATTATCTACACATTATCTAGACAAGGTTGCAACAACTTCTCACACAGTTCTTTCCCACTCGCCTCACACATTCCTCGCTTCTACAAATCTCGCCTTATTAGGGTTACAGTTAGCCTAACTCTTGCTAACGAACTGTCATGCATTGCATCCTCTTCCTGTCAGTTCTTTCTCTGCTTCCACAGTTTCTTACCAGGTAAACTTCAGACCATTTTGTAATGTAGTCCATAGCTACCAGTAATTATTGATTGCCAACCTCTGTCTCAAAGGCCCAAGTTCATCAACATCAATGTGCTCCATTAGCATCCCCATGAAATATTCTGCATTGGGGTTCTCCTGAGTTATGGGCCCCTTCTTTGCAACACAAGCATCATATTTCCTGCACCTATTTTCTACATCCTGCCTGTTTTTTTTCCCAGTAGAAATTCTCTCAGCTTGGCTAAGGGGTTTGTAACTCCCAGAATGTCCAGAGGTTTTAAAATTATGATAATCACAGAACCCCTTTTTTCAATGTATCTGGCACAATCAGCTACCACCTGTGCACATCACCTGCTGGTTTTCACATTTTCTATTCAATATTTCATCTTTAAATTCCAAACTTTCCCAATGTGACGAGTAAGCTTCTATATACATACTTCTGTATATATAGTCATTAATATGTTCTATAGATTATATCACTGCCAGGAGATCCTTTCAGGTAGTACAATAATTTCTCTCTGGCGAAAATAGATTTTTGCTGTAATAAGCCAGCACCCTCTCAAATCCTTAGTGTTCTTTGTCAATACTGCCCCTGATCTGTAAGTACCAGCCTTTGTGTCCAATGGGGTGACCAGATGTCCCGATTTTATAGGGACAGTCCCGATTTTTGGGTCTTTTTCTTATATAGGCTCCTATTACCCTCCACCCCCTGTCCCGATTTTTCACACTTGCTGTCTGGTCACCCTAATGTCCAATATGAAAAGGGATTTGAGACACAGGTAGACTAAGATAGGAGGAGTTACAAGAACCCTTTTCAAGTCTGAAAATGCTAAATCACACTTTGCTGACCACTGAAATTGTTTCCCTTTTCCACCCAACCTATGCAATGGTTTTGCAGTATTGGCAATATCACAAATAAACCTTCTATAATAAGAGCAGAGCCTTACAAAACTCTGGTTTCAGAGTAGCAGTCATGAAGTTGATGGATTTCCACTCCATCAAAACTCTGCACATCCGTCAGTGTCTAAGTTCACCAGTCCTGTACAACCTCAATTTTCTTTTTGTCAGGGGAAATTCCCTCAGTGGAAATTCTACACAGTTATCAGCCATACTGAAATCCAAACCAATTGTTAGCTCATTCACTATATTGGCTTTTCAGCCTTCTTTCTTGAATTCCATTAGTCCAATTTTCAAACTCAATTTTCCCAATTTTTGGATGGGTGTCCTTGCCTGATTCAGTGTCTCCATTTGAGATCAATTGGATGGTACAGTTTAGAATCCCCTGTTCTCTGGGATTGTTAGTATGTGTAGCCTAATAATTGTTATATTGTAATAAGTGTCCACTATTCCTGTAAAATTCACAGCTTCTATTGCATTTGCAATAGCCAAACTCATAGTTATTTAATTCCCATATCTAAACAAAAACTGTGGGGCTGATCCTTGTACCTTTAAGATTTGCCCCTTCACATTGATGTCCCCCCGTTTCCCAAACTGGGAGAGAGGTTTTCACTAGGCACTGTGAAATTCACTCATGCCTTAATTTATAATAATCCTTCTTATTGTGGCCAATTATTTTAAGTACAGCATTTAATTGAATTTCTTCCTTGAATTTTTGCATTATTCCCCATTTCCCTTGTTTTACAAACCAAATGTAACTGTTTTCCCAATCATTCAAAAATGCCATGAACCAGATTAGAATCCCAATTCCACCATGCATTTCATAGAATCATAGAAGATTAGAGTTGGAAGAGACCTCGGGAGGTCATCTAATCCAGTCCCCAGCTCAAAGCAGGACCAACACCAACTAAATCATCCCAGCCAGGGCTTTGTCAAGCCGGGCCTTAAAAACCTCTAAGGATGGAGATTCCACCACCTCCCTAGGTAACCCATTCCAGTGCTTCACTACCCTCCTTGTGAAATAGTTTTTCCTAATATCCAACCTAGACCTTCTCCACTAGGCTGGCTAACCTAGTGAGGAGGGCTTTAAACTAGGTTCACCGGGGGAAGGAGACCAAAGCCCTGAGGTAAGTGGGGAAATGGGATCCTGGGAGGAAGCACAAGCAGGAGAGCGCAAGAGGGGAGGACTCCTGTCTCATGCTGAGAAAGAGGGACGATCATTGAGTTATCTTAAGTGCCTATACACAAATGCAAGAAGCCTGGGAAACAAGCAGGGAGAACTGGAAGTCCTGGCACAGTCAGGGAACTATGATGTGATTGGAATAACAGAGACTTGGTGGGACAACTCACATGACTGGAGTACTGTCATGGATGGATATAAACTGTTCAGGAAGGACAGGCAGGGCAGAAAAGGTGGGGGAGTTGCGTTGTATGTAAGAGAGGAGTATGACTGCTCAGAGCTCCGGTATGATACTGCAGAAAAACCTGAGAGTCTCTGGATAAAGTTGAGAAGTGGGAGCAACAAGGGTGATGTTGTGGTTGGAGTCTGCTATAGACCACCAGACCAGGGGGATGAGGTGGACGAGGCTTTCTTCTGGCAACTAGCAGAAATTGCTAGATCACAGGCCCTGGTTCTCATGGGAGACTTTAATCACCCTGATATCTGCTGGGAGAGCAATACAGCGGTGCACAGGCAATCCAGGAAATTTTTGGAAAGTGTAGGGGACAATTTCCTGGTGCAAGTGCTGGAGGAACCAACTAGGGGCAAAGCTTTTCTTGACCTGCTGCTCACAAACAGGGAAGAACTAGTAGGGGAAGCAAAAGTGGATGGGAACCTGGGAGGCAGTGACCATGAGATGGTCGAGTTCAGGATCCTGACACAAGGAAGAAAGGAGAGCAGCAGAATACGGACCCTGGACTTCAGAAAAGCAGACTTTGACTCCCTCAGGGAACAGATGGGCAGGATCCCCTGGGAGAATAACATGAAGGGCAAAGGGGTCCAGGAGAGCTGGCTGTATTTTAAAGAATCCTTATTGAGGTTGCAGGAACAAACCATCCCGATGTGTAGAAAGAATAGTAAATATGGCAGGCGACCAGCTTGGCTAAACAGTGAAATCCTTGCTGATCTTAAATGCAAAAAAGAGGCTTATAAGAAGTGGAAGATTGGACAAATGACCAGGGAGGAGTATAAAAATATTGCTCAGGCGTGCAGGAGTGAAATCAGGAAGGCCAAATCACACTTGGAGTTGCAGTTAGCAAGAGGTGTTAAGAGTAACAAGAAGGGTTTCTTCAGGTATGTTAGCAACAAGAAGAAAATCAAGGGAAGTGTGGGCCCCTTACTGAATGAGGGAGGCAACCTAGTGACAGAGGATGTGGAAAAAGCTAATGTACTCAATGATTTTTTTGCCTCTGTCTTCACGCACAAGGTCAGCTCCCAGATTGCTGCACTGGGCAGTACAGCATGGGGAGAAGGTGACCAACCCTCTGTGGATAAAGAAGTGGTTCGGGACTATTTAGAAAAACTGGACGTGCACAAGTCCATGGGGCCGGATGCGCTGCATCCGAGGGTGCTAAAAGAGTTGGCGGGTGAGATTGCAGAGCCATTAGCCATTATTTTTGAAAACTCATGGCGATCGGGGGAGGTCCCAGATGACTGGAAAAAGGCTAATGTAGTGCCCATCTTTAAAAAAGGGAAGAAGGAGGATCCGGGGAACTACAGGCCAGTCAGCCTCACCTCAGTCCCTGGAAAAATCATGGAGCAGGTCCTCAAGGAATCAATTATGAAACATTTAGAGGAGAGGAAAGTGATCAGGAACAGTCAGCATGGATTCACGAAGGGGAAGTCATGCCTGACTAACCTAATTGCCTTCTATGATGAGATAACTGGCTCTGTGGATGAGGGGAAAGCAGTGGATGTGTTATTCCTTGACTTTAGCAAAGCTTTTGATACGGTCTCCCACAGTATTCTTGCCACCAAGTTAAAGAAGTATGGGCTGGATGAATGGACTGTAAGGTGGATAGAAAGCTGGCTAGATCGTCGGGCTCAACGGGTAGTGATCAATGGCTCCATGTCTAGTTGGCAGCCGGTTTCAAGTGGAGTGCCCCAAGGGTCGGTCCTGGGGCCGGTTTTGTTTAATATCTTTATTAATGATCTGGAGGATGGTGTGGACTGCACTCTCAGCAAGTTTGCAGATGACACTAAACTAGGAGGCGTGGTAGATACACTAGAGGGTAGGGATCGGATACAGAGGGACCTAGACAAATTAGAGGATTGGGCAGAAAAAAACCTGATGAGGTTCAACAAGGACAAGTGCAGAGTTCTGCACTTAGGACGGAAGAATCCCATGCACTGCTACAGACTAGGGACCGAATGGCTAGGTAGCAGTTCTGCAGAAAAGGACCTAGGGGTCACAGTGGACGAGAAGCTGGATATGAGTCAACAGTGTGCTCTTGTTGCCAAGAAGGCTAACGGCATTTTGGGCTGTATAAGTAGGGGCATTGCCAGCAGATCGAGGAACGTGATCGTTCCCCTTTATTCGACATTGGTGAGGCCTCATCTGGAATACTGTGTCCAGTTTTGGGCCCCACACTACAAGAAGGTGTGGAAAAATTGGAAAGAGTCCAGCGGAGGGCAACAAAAATGATTAGGGGTCTGGAGCACATGACTTATGAGGAGAGGCTGAGAGAACTGGGATTGTTTAGTCTCCAGAAGAGAAGAATGAGGGGGGATTTGATAGCAGCCTTCAACTACCTGAAGGGGGGTTCCAAAGAGGATGGAGCTCGGCTGTTCTCAGTGGTGGCAGATGACAGAACAAGGAGCAATGGTCTCAAGTTGCAGTGGGGGAGGTCCAGGTTGGATATCAGGAAAAACTATTTCACTAGGAGGGTGGTGAAACACTGGAATGCGTTACCTAGGGAGGTGGTGGAGTCTCCTTCCTTGGAGGTTTTTAAGGCCCGGCTTGACAAAGCCCTGGCTGGGATGATTTAGCTGGGAATTGGTCCTGCTTTGAGCAGGGGGTTGGACTAGATGACCTCTTGAGGTCCCTTCCAACTCTGATATTCTATGATTCTATGATTCTATGATTCACTGCAACTTGAGACCATTGCTCCTTGTTCTGTCATCTGCCATCACTGAGAACAGCCTAGCTCCATCCTCTTTGGAACCCTCCTTCAGGTAGTTGAAGGCTGCTATCAAATCCTCCCTCACTCCTCTCTTCTGCAGACTAAATAATCCCAGTTCCCACAGCCTCTCCTCATGAGCTATGTGTCCCAACCCCCTAATCATTTTTGTTGCCTTCCGCTGGACTCTCTCCAATTTGTCCACATCCTTTTGGGGAGGGTGGGGGGTGGGACTGGACGCAATACTCCAGATGTGGCCTCACCAGTGCCGAATAGAGGGGAACAATCACTTCCCTCGATCTGCTGGCAGTGCTCCTACTAATGCAGCCCAATATGCCGTTAGCCTTCTTGGCAACAAGGGCACACTGCTTACTCATATCCAGCTTCTCCTCCACTGTAATCTCCATGTCCTTTTCTGCAGAACTGCCGCTTAGCCAGTCAGTCCCCAGCCTGTAGCAGTGAATGGGATTATTTCGTCCTAAGTGCAGGACTCTGCACTTGTCCTTGTTGAACCTCATCAGATTTCTTTGGTCCAATCCTCCAATTTGTCTAGGTCACTCTGGACCCTATGCCTACCCTCCAGCATATCCACCTCTTCTCCCCCAGCTTAGTGTCATCCGCGAACCTCCTGAGGGTGCAATCTATCCAGTCATCCAGATCATTAATGAAGATGTTGAACGAAAGAGGCTCCAGGACCGACCTCTGGGGCACTCCACTTGATATCGGCTACCAACTAGACATCGAGCCGTTGATCACTACCCATTGATCCCGATGATCTATCCAGCTTTTTATCCACCTTATAGTCCATTCATCCAATCCATACTTCTTTAACTTGCTGGCAAGAATACTGTGGAGACAGTACCAAAAGCTTTGCTAAAGTCTAGGTATATCACGTCCACCACTGTCCCCATGTCCACAGAGCCAGTTATCTAATCATAGAGGGTAATCAGGTTGGTCAGGCATGACTTGTCCTTGATGAATCCATGTTGACTGTCCCTGATCACTTTCCTCTCCTCCAAGTGCTTCAAAATGGATTCCTTGAGGATCTGCTCCATGATTTTTCCGGGGACTGAGGTGAGGCTGACCGATCTGTAGTTCCCCGGATTCTCCTTCTTCCCTTTTTTAAAGATGGGCACTATATTTGCCTTTTTCCAATTGTCCGGGACCTCCCCCAATTGCCACGAGTTTTCAAAGATAATGGCCAATGGCTCTGCAATCACATCAGCCAACTCCCTCAGCACCCTTGAATGCATTGCATCCGGCCCCATGGACTTGTGCGTGTCCAGCTTTTCTAAGTAGTTCTTAACCTGTTTTTTCACGATTGAGGGCTGCTCACCTCCTCCCCATAGTATGCTGCCTAGTGCAGCAATCTGGGAGCTGACTTTGTCTGTGAAGACCGAGGCAAAAAAAGCATTGAGTACTTCAGCTTTTTCCACATCATCTGTCACTGATGCCTCCCCCATTCAGTAAGGGTCCCACACTTTTCCTGACCTTCTTCTTGTTGCTAACATACCTGTAGAAACCCTTCTTGTTATCCTTCTCATCCCTTGCAAGCTGCAACTCCAAATGTGCTTTGGCCTTCGTGATTACACCCCTACATGCTCGAGCAATATTTTTATATTCCTTCCTAATCATCTGTCCAAGTTTCCGCTTCTTGTAAATTCACTTTTTGTGTTTAAGCTCCCCAAAGATTTCTCTGTTAAGCCAAGCTGGTCGCCTGCCATATTTGCTATTCTTTCTGCACACCGGGATGTTTTGTTCCTGCACCCTCAATAAGGCTTCTTTAAAATACAGCCAGCTCTCTTGGACTCCTTTCCCCCTCATATTAGCCTCCCAGGGGATCCTGCCCATCAGTTCCCTGAGAGAGTCAAAGTCTGCTTTTCTGAAGTCCAGGGTCCATATTCTGCTGCTCTCCTTTCTTCCTTTTGTCAGGATCCTGACAATCATCTCATGACCATCTCATGATCATATTAGACACAGAGCTGTATTACATGGCTCATGGTAATCAGCTTCCACCTTCATCTCTAGCAGCCGCTTCCCTTTCTGATTGGCTGCTGCAAGGAAAGATTTAAGTTCTGTGGCAAATTTCAGAGCTTCCTGTAGTGTCCGTTGCCTCCTTTTGCTGATCTTGATCTGCAAGCCCAAATCCAATTGAGCATTTATAGATTGGTCAATTCAATTGCTAATTCATCCTGGAAGTCCTTGCTAGTATCTGGATTCACCAGGAACGCAAATCTCCTGCGGTCCTCTGGCTGTTCAGGTAAGATTTCTTTTTTCCTCTTCTACTGTTTCTCAGGTGTGCCCTGGCCCTCAAAGAGTAATGGCTGGCTCCAAGCTGCCTATCAAGAGCTTGTAGCAGGTCTGGATAACTGACTCTTTTTTCTGGGGTAAGTTCTGCAGGACCATCAGAGTCAGGGCATTCATGTTGGCTGCTAGAAACCTCCTTCTCTGTTTTTTCCCCGACCTGTTCATTTGGGCTATGATGCTAAACTGAGCCAAATAAATCTCCCAGGGAGTTTTATTCCTGTATGATAATGGGCTTTTGTGTTACTTAAGCTAGAACAATCTGACCTATCCCTCCTGAATGTTAGAAACCATTTAGAAAAGTTTTGGAAATGTCCTGTCTTCCCCAGTTGTTGTGTGCAGTGTAATTGTAGCTGTCTTGGTCCCAGGATATTAGAGGGACAAGGTGGGTGAGGTAGTATCTTTTATTGGTTCATCTTGTCTCTCTGTCTTCCCTAAATCACCTCGATGGCCTGGTTCCTTATTCAGGTGACTGACTTGTACTATGATCTAGGACCCTTTGGATTCCTTCTGTCTGGAGCTGAAATTATAGCTCCTTAAATCATTGCTGTAGTGTACTTGTATTGGCAAGTTCCAAGTGTGCCAAAGTTTTCCTGGTCTTCCCTATAATCTGGAAAATATTTTGGTCAATTGCAGTCAGGTTGCCTGTCACCTCTCTCTGTTTTGCCAGACCAGACTGGAAATTTTTGTTTTGGACTTTCAAATCTGCCTTGACACTTGATAGCTGTTACTCCAACATAGATTGTATCTCTAAACAGGTCATCTCTCCATCCTTCTTCAGGTATTGCTTTATTATTTTTTGTGAAGTCTTTTGCTCTTTTTTTTAGATCTTGTTTTAATTCCTTTTGACCATCTTTGAATTCTGCGAACTCTTCCATTATTTGTTCCATCTTCTTTTAACAGAAATAATAGCTCACAATTTCTCTCATTGGAAACTATCCCAATGTTGCCTTTTTCGTCCTAAGCTGCTAGCTAATATTTGTGGCCCTGCAGGCTTGTTTCTGTTCAGAGAAGAAATTGGTTATTCAAATCAGGTATCTGTTTAGTGCAGTTTTCTTTATTTACAAAGAATGTACACAAAGTTCTATTTCCCTGAACACAGTAGGAACAAACAACAGCAGGCAGTTTCCTTACTCATAATTTCCAATCAGTTCTGTGTCCCTAGGAGCTCTGTTTCTCTGTTCCTTCTCAGAGTCAAGCTTGCAACTGCTTGTCTTGCTTTCAGTTGTCTTTCTTCTGTCTTTCTACTTCTTACACACACACACCTTGCCAACGAACCCCTTAGGTCCTGCATTTGGAATCAGGGAATCCCTCAGCCCACAGTATTTAGCTTCTGATCTGGCCTTGCTATATGGTCAATTGCCTTATCAGCTTTAATTAGTTCTGTGACTTTCTTTGGATCAAAGACTAACTTGATGGCAGCCATTAACAACTTCCAGTATAACAACAGATTGTTTTATAGTCTGCATTGAAACTGAACCACAGCTGTAGGGACACTTTTTTTTTTTAAAGTAACATTTCTTCTTCTGTCAGCCTATTGTGCAAAATAAGATATATATGTGTGTTATTTGGAAAGGGACTTCCGAAACAAGGGAAAAGTTCCTGGAATGACTGATGCCTTAGTGTGGTTCTTAGTGACAAAAATGCAGTTGACTACCTGCCTGGGACAATTCTCCACAAATTGCCTGCATAGCAAAATTCATTCAGAAAAATATGGGGGGAACTTTATCATTCTCAGTTTTGATAAAATGTCCCAAAGAACATAGTCAAAGAAAAGTGAAGGTTTCAATACAATTTCTGAAACTGAATCAGAAAGGGAAGGTCAGTTCTTTATGGCTCCTAAGTTTTGAAATTTGCTCAGGTAAGAAATAGCAGAGGCTGTACTATTATATCAGTTGTTTCTAGATTGAACGCAAGGAAGGCTTTCAAATAAAAACTGACTTACAGAAAATGTTAATAATGAGTATTAAATTTTGCTTTCTCTGTGAGACTGTATTGTTTTGTTTTATGTATTGATTTAAACAAAAGAATGATAGAATCAATAGGGAAACATTCTAGAGAAAATTCAGAACAGCAGTGACTCTGAAAAAGATTTGGGGGTTGTGGTGGATAATGAGCTGAACATGAGCTCCCAGTGTGACGCTGTGGCCAAAAGATCTAATGTGATTGTTGGATGCATAAACAGGAATCTTGAATAGGAGCAGAGAGGTTATTTTATCTCAGTATTTGGTGCTGTTGGAATATTGTGTCCAGTTCTGGTGTCCACAATTCAAGAAGGATGTTTAAAAATTGGAAAGGGTTCAAAGAAGAGCTACAAGAATGATTTCCAGGATTAGAAAACAGGCCTTCTTCTGAGTGCTTGTTCATGTCTATTCCATGCTAGGTGTGTGCATGCGGTGTAACTGTTGCCAGAGATTTTTCCCTCAGTGGTAACTGTTGGCCTGGCTCTAGCACCCTCTGGATTTGTGCGCATATGCGCCTGTGTAAGGGGTGCTGCCAGCCCCGCACCCTCTCAGTTCCTTCTTGCTGCCCATGATGGTTGCTGGAATGATCCTTCTTGGTGCGGCAAGGCTTCTTTCCCGGGACTCTTCACCCCAGAGACTGGGCATGCCCCGGTCCTCAGGCTTCAAGCCATGTGCCTCTTGCATCAAACCTATGCCAGTGAGTAACCCACACTCTAGCTGTTTAAAGTGCCTGAGGGAAACTCACGTCAAAGATTAGTGCCAGATCTGCAGGGACTTCAGACCTTGCACTAAGAAGGACAGGGACATTTGGCTGAAGGCCATTTTCATGAAGACTGCCTTTAGACTAGTCTCGAAGCTGAACCACTCCGAATCAGTGCCAAGCACCTCAATATCTGTGCAGAGCATACTTCCAGCACCTTGCTCTTCCTGGCACCACTCACCATCTCCGGTGCTGAGGAAGAAGCATAAGAAATAGTGCACAGAGAGAGGGCGATCACCAGTGCAGAAGAGGGACAAGTGGGGAGAGGCTAGTACAGTGAAACCCATGCCGGGCCACTCTTCCTCCCCCAAGCCAGTGATGGCACCTCTGACTCTGCCTAGGGTGTTGAGTCCGAAGCAGGACACTCCACTGATTCCTGGAAGTGGCCGCCGTGCCAGCGGTATGAAAGTCCCTTTGACCCTGGAGGCCTTCCAAGCTGCGATGGACCTCTTCTCCCTCCCAGTCCTGCCCAAGGGGGCAGATGTCAGCCCAGATAATGAGAGCCACTTCCTGGCACCAGCACACCTGGCTCCCTCTAGAGGCAAACCTACCATGCTCCTGGCATTGTGCTCACTGATTCGTCGCCGGCTCCTGGAACTCCAGCAGCACGTAGAGGCAGAACAACATACGGCTCCACCATGGTCCCTGAGGGAAGACTCCTCTTCAGAGTCTGAAGGAGAATCAATTGCTCCACCCAGAGCACATCACTGCTACCCAGCCTATGCAGCACCAGACTTTGGCACCGGTCCCCCTGCTGGCACCTGGCCAGTGAGCCACTGGCCGATGCAGTGGCCATATCAGAACCCCTCCAGCTGCTCTTATTCAGTGGCTTCAGAGAGACAGGATACCACCCCTTTCTACTTGGCACCAGATCCTGAGTCCAGCACCGGTGCTGATGTTCAGGAGATGGCTCCGGTGGACATTGGAGAAGTAGAAGAAGAGGAAGGAGCTCCTCTTCCAGCACAAGCCTCCTCCTCCTCATCTTCAGATGAGACCGTTGTGTGAAACAGTAACCTGCTTCCTCAGGATGACTTTAGGACCCATCAGGACCTTTTGAAGCAGATTGCAGCAAACCTGGGTCTAAAAATAGAGGAGTTCAGAGCCTGCACACAGCCTGATTGACATCTTGGCTGCAGGAACTCCCTCCCTTGTCCATCAACACGGCAGTGATGGGACCAGTCAAAGCCCTGTGGCAAAAGCCTTCTTCTCTGCCCCCCACTTCGAAGAGGGCAGAGACAAAGTACTATGTACCTGAGAGCAGGTTTGAATACCTGTACTCACATCCCCCCTAGAGTTCCTGGTGGTTGCTGCAGCAAATGAGCAAGATAGACAGGACCAGTCGACTACTACCCCGAAGAATAAGGATACAGAGAAACTAGATCTTTTCAGGAGGAAAGTTTATTTGACAGGTAGCCTTCAGTCATGTATCTCCAACCAGCAAGCATTGCTTGGAAGATACGATTTTAATCTTTGTGACTCCTTGTCTAAATTTAAAGACTCTCTATCATAAGAGGTGAGACAGGAGTTTGAGGCCCTCCTAGAAGAGAGTAAGAACGTGGCCAGGACCTCTCTCCAGATGGCTCTGGATATGGCTGACTCGGCAGCCAGGACAATAGCCTCGGCAGTTACCTTCAGGTGTTGTTTTTGTCTCCAGTCCTCTGGCCTCCACCACGATGACCAGCAGTCTGTCCAGGATCTCCCCTTTGAAGGCTCCTCTCTTTATTCGGAGCAAACAGACCCAAGGCTTCATGGCCTGAAGGATTCGAGGGCCATCCTGTGTTCCTTCGGTCTTTAACCCCATCGGTTACCAGGAAGCACTTCAAGTCCCAGCAGCCTCCTCAGTTCTTTGCACTTCCTAGACAGGAGCACTACATGAGAAAAGGAAGAGATGACTAATGGTGCCAACTCTTCCCATCCACCTCAGCCTTCCAGTCTGGGTCTCAGAGATACTCCAGCAGGCCCAAGCAGGCTTTTTAAAGGTGCGCCCGAGGGCACTGTACCAGTTGATGTCTCAAATCCATCTCCCCCTTTATTTTCGGCCTGTCTGTCGTCATTTAGCCCGGCATGGTTATTCATAACATCAGACCATTGAGTCTTGAGTACAGCGAGAGTCAGATATACCCTCCATTTTTTATCAACCCCCTCCCTTTAACCCCCTACTCCTGTCCCTGCCTTCTCACAATCAATTCCTTGTCCAGGAGGTGCAATCCCTTCTATGTGCAGGGGCCATGGAAGAAGTTCCCAAGAACTTGAGGGGGAAGTGGTTTTATTCCTGATATTTCCTAAGGCCAAAGGGGACCTCTGACCCATCTTGGTCCTGCATCACCTCAACAGATATCTGAAGAAACTGAGATTCTGCATGGTCTCCCTGGCCTCTATCATTCCCTCCCTGGTTCCAGGAGACTGGTACGCTGCCCTTGACCTAAAGGATGATCATTTTCACATTTCTATCTTCCGTGGCCACAGATTTCTTGGATTTGTAGTGGGTCAATGCCACTACCAATTCACCACTCTGCCTTTCGGCCTTTTAGTAGTCCCCAGTGTATTCTCTGAGTGTATGGTGGTTGTAGCAGCCTTCCTCAGGTGATGGGGTGTGTGAGTCTACCCAGACCTCGATGACTGGCTGATCAAAGGCTGATCACAAACTCAAGTACAGAACAGCATCATCATGGTCCGAGCCACCTTCCGAACACTGGGCCTGCTGATAAACAAGCAAAAGTCAACTCTGGTCCCAGTTCAGAGACTAGTATTCATCGGGACGGTGCTCGACTCAACCCAAGTCAGATCCTTTCTGCCAGAAACCTGATTCCAGGCCATGTTGGGCCTGATATCCAAAATCATGGTTCACCCAATCATGACTGCTCGAGTCAAGCCTTTGGGAAACATGGCAGCATGTACTTACATGGTACAGGATGCAAGGCTGCGCACCAGGCCTCTCCAGATGTGGCTAGCATCCCAGTCTACTCCCTGAGCAGACACCACTTAGATTCTCTACTCACGGTCCTGCCTCCAGTTCTTGCTTCCCTGGTCTGGTGGAGAGACCCAAGATTGGTAATGAAGGGAGTACCCTTTGTTGCTCCTTAACAGTTGGTAGCCTTGGTCTGGGATGCGTCAGACCTAGGGTGGGGAGCCCACCTCAACAATCTCAGGACCCAGGGCCTTTGATCCCAAGAACTCTCCCTGCATATAAACATCATGGAATTCAGGGCTGTATACTTAGCTTACCTAGTGTTCCTTACCCAGATCTCAGGTGAAGTGATGCAGATCCTGACAGACAACACCATGACTGTTTTATATCAACAAACAGGGAGGGGGTCGATCTTTGGCCTTGTGCCAGGAGGCCCTCCTGTGGGACTTCTGTTTGATGCATCCTATTAATCTCGAGGTGACACATCTCCCCAGAGCCCAGAACACACTGGCAGATCACCTCAGCAGATCCTTTTCCTCTCACTATGAGTGGTCACTTCACTCAGAGGTCACCAGATTGGTCTTCCAGAGGTGGGGATCTCTCCAGGTGTACCTGTTTGCTACCAAGCAGAAAAGGAAGTGCCATCAGTTTTGTTCACTGCACAGACACAGGCCAGACTCACTCTCCGATGCTTTCCTGTTCTCGTGGACAGACCAGCTCCTCTATGCCTTTCCCCCAGTTCTCTTGGTTCACAAGGTCCTCCTAAAAATCAAATAGGACAAGGTGAGGGTTATTTTGAGAGCCGCAGCGTGGCTGTGCCAACATTGGTTCAGCACTCTCCTAGACTTCTTGGTGGCAACCCTGCTTTTGCTCCCATTCCGCCTGGACTTGATTTTTCAAGACCACGGCCAGCTGTTACACCTAGACCATGCTTCCCTGCACCTAACTTCATGGATGTTGCATGGCTGAATCCTGAAGAATAGGCCTGCTCAAAACAGGTTTGACAGGTCTTGCTAGGCAGTAGGAAGCCATCCACCAGGGTGACCTACTTGGTGAAGTGGAAATGTTTCACTTGCTGAGCCTCCAAACTGCATCTCTCTCCATCTCATTCTTCTCTTCAATTTATTTTGGACTATCTGCTCTACCTAAGAAGCTGGGTTTGGTACTTTCATCTGTTAAGGTTCATTTGGCAGCCAATTCAGCCTTCCACCCTCCAGTGAATGGCAGATAAGTATTCTCCCATGAGATGACCATCCGGTTTCTCAAAGGGTTGGAAAGACTATCCTCAGGTTTGCAAACTGATCCCCTCGTGGGATTTAAACATGGTCCTGTCAAGGCTCACGAGGCCCCCATTCAAGCTCTTAGCTTTGTACTTCCTATTGCTTCTCTACTGGAAGGTTACTTTTCTGGTGGCGATCACCTTAGCCAGAAGGGTCTCTGAGATCAAAGCCCTTACATCAGAACAACTTTACATGATGTTCTTCAAGGACAAGGTCCAAATGCGCCCCCCCAACCAGCCTTCCTACCAAAAATGGTGTCACAATTCTACCAGTCTTCTTTCCAAAGCCTTACTCTCTGAGAACTCTGAGAAACGTCAATTCCATATGTTGGATGTTAGTGGGCCCTCGCCTTTTATATTGAAAGGACTACCAAACCCTTCCATAAGTCCATGAAACTCGTTGTAGCAATAGCTGAAAGGATGAGAGGCCTGTCCAGGCCAACCCAAAGGATTTCATCGTGGATAACTGTTTGCATCTGAGCTTGCTACAAGCTGGCGAACGTTCTGCCTCTGCCCATTGTGACTACTCATTCCACAAGAGCCCAGGGTTCATCAGGAGCATTTCTTGTGCTAGTACCAATCCAGGACATCTGTAAATCTGTAACCTGGTCATCTGTTCATACCTTTGCATCCCACTATGGCATCACCCAATAGGCCCATGAGGATGCTAGTTTCGGGAGAGCAGTGTTGAGTCAGCATGTCTATGAACTCCAAGCCCACCTCCGGGGGTACTGACTGCGAGTTACCAAGCATGGAATGGACATGAGCAAGCACTCAAAGAAGAAAAAATGGTTACTAACCTTTCATAACTGTTGTTCTTCAAGATGTGTTGCTCATGTCCATTCTATGGCCCACGCTCTTACCCCTCTGTGGGAATTACTAGCAAGAAGGAACTGAGAGGATGCGGGGTTGGTGGCACCCATTCTATTGACGCATATCCAGAGGGCAATGGATACCACTGAGGGAAAAATCTCTGGCAACGGTGCACATGTCAGACACACATCTGCATAGAATGGACATGAAGCAACACATCTTGAAGAGCAACAGTTATGAAAGGTTAGTAACTTTTTTTTATAGTGATAGGCTCAAGGAGCTCAATCTCTTTAGCTTAACAAAGAGAATGTTGAGGGTTGACTTAATTATAGTCTATGAGTACCTACGTGGGGAACAAATATTTAATAATGGGCTCTTCAGTCTAGTAGAGAAACATGATCCAATGAATGGAAGTTGAAGCTAGACAAATCCAGACTGGAAATAAGGCATAATTTTTCAACAGTAATTAACCATTGGAACAACTTATCAAGGTTTGTGCTGGATTCTCCATCACTGACAGTTTTTAATTAAGATTGGATATTTTTCTAAATATATGCTCTAGAAATTATTTTGGGGAAGTTTTATGACCTGTGCTATACAGAAGGTCAGAGTAGATTATTACATGGCATGACTGTGATGTGCAGAGGCATCGCCAGGAACGCCCAAATAAATCCTAACTGGCCATTGGGTGAAATTTGTCTCTTTATTGGAAGAGGTGAGCATAAGAGATTTGCTTGGTACATGTATTTTGTGTGTGTTGTGCTTTAAACATCTATTTATTAGCAGCTGTGTAAGGCTCTTTCACTGGGAAAAGGTTCTGCAGACCCGTAGAGTCCTAAGCTCCAAGGAAAAGGGCGGGTACTTAAATTGACCAGGTTTCTTCCTAAGTCCCATGGGTAAGAATAGGTGCCTTACACCTTGAGCTCTGAGGGGAAGGGTTGGAAGGCCTAAATTGATTGGGTCACGCCTTACGCCCTTGGTAGGGTATAGATGGGGTGTCCTAAATTGACCAGGCACAGCTTAAGCCCTTGGTAGGGTATAGGCGGAGTGCCCTAGTTTTCCGCAGGTAACATACTGGTGGAGAATGCGGACAACCTAGGTCATTTAGATTGAGCCTTATACAGCAGTTGGACAGAATATTTGTGCTCTTCTGTCGACAGGACTGCAGCCTGTTGACAGGATGAACATTCCAGGGAATAGGGAGAGTGGGAAACTTACATTGAAAATCCAGGAAACTGGTGGAGGAACCAAACCTCCTTGCAAAGTGGGTAGCGGACCGAGGTCTGTGCCCATGGAAAAATGATTCTTTTCAAGGGGAAAAATGCATTGGAATATGCATGTGAAGGGTTTGAAGAATACTGCAATAATATGAAGTCTACATTGAATAAATGGACTGTAAAGACTGCGGCTGGGTGGGCACTATGGAAAGTGTCTTATAATCTCTCAAGGTTAGTAATATCTCAGGAGAACCACTTAGAAGACTGTGAATTGGAATTGGATATGGTAAAGGATACCTTAAATCAGCATAAAGCCTCTGTAAGTAAGGAAATAGCGATATTACGTTTGAAATTGAGGAACGTTCAGGCAGTTGTCAGAACAATCCTGCAGGAAAAACAGGATCGGGAGCAGGCAAGTGGCGATCATTCCGCCTGCATGCAACAGATTAAGAGTTGAAATATAAACTGGGAGCCCAGAGGGGCATTTTGGCAGCAGTAAGGGGAGGAATAGGTGCAGATACTAGGGGTACTTCAAACCCCTGAGATGATACTTATCTAGGGAGAGATATTTGGACTGATCCTGAGGGAACAGATCCCAGATAGTCATACCCCTCATCCCCATGCCTTTCCCAAAGGGGCTAGCAGGGGGCCTGGCACCAGCCTGCCCTGCTCCGCCCCGCTGGCTCCCGGTGTCACTCGGGGGGAGGGGGCAGAAGCCATAAAGAGGCGGGTCATGGGCTTGGGGAAAGGGGTGGAGTGTGGGCGGGGCAGGGGCGGAGCAGGGATGGGAAGGGTCGGGGGCTTGGGGGAAGGGGTGGGAGTGGGGGCGGAGCCTGAGGTGGGGGGTGGGGAAGGTTGTCCAGGGCCCTGCACCCGCTTAGGGACAGCCCTGGCATCCATCTTCCAACCTACTCAGATAGCCCAGCCATTAGTTCACCAGTGAAGACCTGCTAAGTCAACGGCAGAGCGTTCTCCGTTCGACCCTGGTACTCCAGCTCTCCGAGAAGAGTAAGGGAAGTCAACTGGAGAGCATATCCCATTGACGCAGAGCAGTGAAGACACTGGGGTAAGTCAACCTAAGCTATGTCTATGTCCAGCTACATTATTCACATAGCTGGAGTAGCGTAACTTAGGTTGATTTACCCCCGTAGTGAAGACAAGCCCCTGGGGTGATACAATTTAGTGCAGTGCTAAGAATCATCAGATGTTGCCACACACACACAAGCAAGTGCAGCACCAATGTGGACTTAATCCATTCTTGAGTATGGCTTTGCAGTGTGGCCACTCACACCTGATCTGGGCCCACCTGGTTGCTTGTTCCTGGATGCTGATCACCTGAGTTAACTTTGCAGTGAAGCATACCCTAAGTGTGGTCACAGACTTGTCTACATGGCAATTTACTGCAGTGCTGCAAGCCACAGTGCAAATCTACAATACACTAGCTTGCTGTGTGCTAACTGGCCATGTGGACCTGCTAGCATGCACTAGAAGTTCCATAATGTGTTTTGATCTACAGTTGTTTGAAATACAGTATGTCAAAAAAGTGAACTAGTTGGGATGTTGCACTCCATATGCTTTATGGAAATATGATTATGAATATGACATAACTGGAATATGCTTTACACTAAATACCCCTTGTATGGTATCATTAGAAAGCTTGTAATGTACTGAGTGTGTTCATCCTATTTGTTTGCATGTATTATTTCATGTCTGGAGTTAGGAGAATGAGATGTGAACTTGTATTACTGATGTAAATATATTAAGTGGAAGCCATTAAGGGTGCTTCAGAATCAATGAACTGTGAATGGGTTTATTTACCTGCAAACCTTCCTGTGTATGTGTGAGCCAGCCCCTGGGTAATGAAGATTGAGGTCTCACAGGGACATGTGACCATGTCACCTGATACTGAAATATATCTTAAATCTTGTACTTTTCCATTTAGAAGGAGGGATGGGGGCCAAGCACAGACAAAAGATCCCCGCCTTGTGCCAAAGCTATAAAAGGGGGTGGAGCAGGACAAAGGGGGCTGCCAGTAATGAGAAGACCTCTGCTTACCACCTGAGATGTCTGCTGGATCTAACAAAGATTGTACCGGGGAAAGGATTGGGCCCAGACTAAGAAGGAGTCTAGTCTGTGAAAGAGGCTTATTAGAACATCTCTGAGGGTGAGATATTACCTGTAATCAGTTTCTTAATGTATTAGGCTTAGACTTGAGTGTTTTTGCTTTATTTTGCGTGGTGACTTACTCTGTTCTGTCTGTTATTACTTGAAACCACTTAAATCCTACTATTTATAGTTAATAAAATCACTTTTGTTTATTAATAAACCCAGAGTAAATGATTAATACCTGGGTGAGCAAACAGCTGTGCATATCTCTCTATCAGTGTTATAGAGGGTGGACAATTTATGAGTTTACCCTGTATAAGCTTTATACAGAGTAAAACAGATTTATTTGGGGCACTGGGAAAGTCCCTGTTAACTGAGAAGCCCTTGGGCTGAGTGAATCTCAGTTTCAGTGAACTGCAGAGAGGCGTGGCCCGACCTCTGGGTCTGTGCTGGAGCTGACTGGAATGTCTAACTCAGCAAGTCAGGAGTGTAGGAGCGCTTGTTCTGGCAGGAGGGTTGTTCTCAGTGGTATCCCAGCTCATCGAGTGACAGTCTCAAGGGGAGTCTCTGTGACAAAACCCGTCACATGAGTGAACCGTTAATGTGTGCTAGCAGGGTCCACACAGCCAGTTACTGAGTGGCAGACCAGTGCACTGTACATTCTGAACTCGGGTTGCCATGTAGACAAGCCCAAAATACATACTCTCCATCTCTGTAGATTTAATGGGGTGCAAATCTACAATATATAGTGTATCTGATAGTGTTGAGTTCTCGTCTTAATAGAGGGCTTGCTCCTGTAGTTGCCACATAGGCAAAATTCCCACTTAAATGAAGGTAAGTAAGTAAGTAAGTGTTGTACTGAGCCTATAATTTTTCAGAGGATCAATGGTTGTAAAAATTCATTTCTGTAATGATATTCTGGCTGGGTTTGGAGATGGGTAAGAAAATATCAGGAGATACGACAAAGGGCCTCAATCTGGTACCATAAAATCAATTACAGATGTGTGGGGTTTTTTTTATCAGAGGGGTAGCCGTGTTAGTCTGAATTTGTAAAAAGCAACAGAGGGTCCTGTGGCACCTTTGAGACTAACAGAAGTATTGGGAGCATAAGCTTTCGTGGGTAAGAACCTCACTTCTTCAGATGCAAGTAATCATAGGGTTTTTTTTGTTTTTTTGTTTGTTTTTAATTTGACAGAGTCAAATGGTAGGATTGTAATATAGATAATTTACATATCTAACTAGCGTATTTGGCAATGATTACAAGAGCAAAATTCAAGGTCATCTTTGAAAATTTCACCCAACAAGTCTTACCATGTAAGTATTATCACAAATGCATACAAAGGTTTTACATTTGCATACAAATGTTGTTGCATTTTGTCATTACCTTCTTGAAAACACATCGACTGCTTTTTTAAACAATGTAAGCTAATGATGATCACTTTAAAAGAAGCCACAAATGGACTGAGCTGTCAAGGGTTTCAGAATTGATTTAAGTCAGTTACCACTAACTGCTCTTTGGGGCGAGGTGAGGGGCATGTGTAAACTCATCTTGAAAAGAAACATAAAGTAAATTAGTCTGTAAGATAATGAAAACTTCAATGGATCATATAGGATTTAAGTTTAAATTACTGATAGATATATGGCTTGGGTGCTGTCCTACTATGTCATCACTGCAAAAAATGTGTTTCTTAATTTGAGGTAGCTAACTTGAGTTAGCTGTCATGATGTAAAATCCTAATAAAATCAAAGACAACTCTAGGTGGCAGGTTAAGTGTTGACCTTTAACTAGCTACGTCTAGGTTAAGGGTCAGCAACATTCGGCATGCAGCCCACCAGGGTAATCCATTGGCGGGCAGTGAGACATTTTGTTTACATTGACCGTCCACAGGCATGGCCCCCTGCAGCTCCCAGTGGCCATGGTCAATGTCTGCAAAATGTCTCGCAGCCTGCAATCAGCTTACTCTGATGGGCCGCATGCGGCCCGCGGGCGGCAGGTTGACCACCACTGACCTACATTCTTTGGTCCTAGATGTATAACTTATGCATTTTAATACATCCAAATGTATTTGTTTGAATGTGTCCAGTAAGAAGCAATTCAGTTTGCTCTGTATGAGTGTTCTATCCTGATAATCATTTGTCACTCCACCCATCTTTTTGTCATCCACAAATTTTATCAGCAGTGACTTTTTTTATTTACTTCCAGATCATTGATAAAAATGTTAAATAGCATCAAGCTTTACTAGAAACAACCCCATTCAATGATGATTCCCCATTGACAACTATTTTTTAATCTGTCAATTAATCAGTCCTTAGTCCATTGAATGTGTGCTTTATTTATATGACAGGTTTCAGAGTAGCAGCCGTGTTAGTCTGTATCCGCAAAAAGAACAGGAGTACTTGTGGCACCTTAGAGACTAACAAATTTATTAGAGCATAAGCTTTCGTGGACTGCAGCCCACTTCTTCGGATGCATATAGAGGGGAACATATATTGAGGAAATATACATACACACATACAGAGAGCATGAACAGGTGGGAGTTGTCTTACCAACTCTGAGAGGCCAATTAAGTAAGAGAAAAAAATGTTTGAAGTGATAATCAAGATAGCCCAGTACAGACAGTTTGATAAGAAGTTGAGAATACTTACAAGGGGAGATAGATTAAATGTTTGTAATGGCTCAGCCATTCCCAGTCCTTATTCAATCCTGAGTTGATTGTATCTAGTTTGCATATCAATTCCAGCTCAGCAGTCTCTCGTTGGAGTCTGTTTTTGAAATTTTTCTGTTGTAAGATAGCCACCCGCAGGTCTGTCATTGAATGGCCAGACAGGTTAAAGTATTCTCCCACTGGTTTTTGAGTATTATGATTCCTGATGTCAGATTTGTGTCCATTAATTCTTTTGCGTAGAGACTGCCCTGTTTGGCCAATGTACATGGCAGAGGGGCATTGCTGGCACATGATGGCATATATCACATTGGTAGATGTGCAGGTGAACGAGCCCCTGATGGTATGGCTGATGTGATTAGGTCCTATGATGATGTCACTTGAATAGATATGTGGACAGAGTTGGCATCGGGCTTTGTTACAAGTATAGGTTCCTGGGTCAGTGTTTTTGTTCAGTGATGTGTGGTTGCTGGTGAGTATTTGCTTTAGGTTGGGGGGTTGTCTGTAAGCGAGGACAGGTCTGTCTCCCAAGATCTGTGAGAGTAAAGGATCATCTTTCAGGATAGGTTGTAGATCTCTGATGATGCGCTGGAGAGGTTTTAGTTGGGGGTTGAAGGTGACAGCTAGTGGTGTTCTGTTATTTTCTTTGTTGGGCCTGTCTTGTAGGAGGTGACTTCTGGGTACTCGTCTGGCTCTGTCAATCTGTTTTTTCACTTCAGCGGGTGAGTACTGTAGTTTTAAGAATGCTTGATAGAGATCTTGTAGGTGCTTGTCTCTATCTGAGGGATTGGAGCAAATGCGGTTATATCTTAGAGCTTGACTGTAGACAATGGATCGTGTGGTGTGTCCTGGATGGAAGCTGGAGGCATGTAGGTAAGTGTAGCAGTCAGTAGGTTTCCGGTATAGGGTGGTATTTATGTGACCATCGCTTATTAGCACAGTAGTGGCCAGGAAATGGACCGCTTGTGTGGATTGATCTAGGCTGAGGTTGATGGTGGGATGGAAATTATTGAAATCATGGTGGAATTCCTCAAGGGCTTCTTGACTTCCTGGGGAAACTACATGGCTCCACAGTATGCCAACATTTTTATGGCTGACTTAGAACAATGCTTCCTTAGCTCTCGTCCCCTAATGCCCCTACTCTACTTGCGCTACATTGATGACATCTTCATCATCTGGACCCATGGAAAAGAAGCCGTTGAGGAATTCCACCATGATTTCAATAATTTCCATCCCACTGGATTTAGTTATATTACCATCATTTAATGCTTTATTAATTGAATCCTGTATCGACTTTTCCATTATTTTGCCCAAGACTGACATCAGTCTACTGGCCTTCAATTACCCATTTGTGATCTCTTCAACCTACACTTTTAGGACTCTTGGGTGCAAGATTATCTGGGCCTCCTTATTTAAAAATGTTTATCCCTAGTAGATGCTATTTAACATCCTTCTTAGTTACTAATAGATGGAAAAATAATTCATCATCTTCATATGATGAGTATATCACCCTGCTTCTTTCCAAATGCAGAACAAATATTCTATTCATAGGTGTATGTGTGTCACATTTGATTTGCTCATCGACTGAATGCAAGTTATCCTGCTTTACCAATATCAGACACTTTCTAATCTACTTACTTATCTGCTACATTGCCCAGGATGTGTGGGAAAGGGATTTATCACTCCCTGTTAAAGATCTGATTATATGACAGGGTTGCATGCAATAACAGGAGACTGGACTTGATGTCCCAGTAGGTCCCTTCCAGTCCTAGGTCTTAAGTCCTAACATATAACTTACATCACTGCTTTTATCATCACCGTATTTGGACAAGAGGCATATATGCTTGGTAAGAGATCTCACCTTAGGTCTGAAGAAACTACTTTTAAAAATGCTCTGGGAGTATTTTTTCGCACCTCTTGGTGATGTGATATGAAACAACAGCTTTGTTCTGCAGCACAAACGGCAAAAAGTGGCAATCTTCGGTATAATCTCAATAGTGTATTGAAAGACGGATTGTCACCTATCTGGTCTGTGGCACGACGGCCTATGCAGCTCAAAATTGCACTGATCGTTTCTTTTGAGTATCATATTAATTGCTATTACATTCAGTTTGCTCTTGCTATCACTCTAATGCTCTTCTAGATCTTTCCCATGTATCTCCCTTTCTGGTGAATTTTAACATTAATACATTTGTATTCTACAAAACCTGCAGTAATCATATTTATATAGTCATGGACATGTTAGCTTCATTAACACTTGTAAACTCAATATTTCTAATTCCATGCTGCACATATTAATTGAGAAGAAATTTGTGTTTTACTGTGTAGGATGTGACTATGTAACTTCATAGCACAAAAATGTCTATGTTTTGTTTTTCTTGGAAATAGTCCTGCTGCATAATTATGAATTCATGTGTAGTTTGGACACAGAAACTTAAAATTGAGTTGTGTGTCTAATAATGAAGATTGAAATGATCTCATGATGATTTATAAAACATATTATCAATAAGGAGATGTCCTGTGTTGAAATTCCACCACAACATTCACAACAAATGGTGCAAGATGAAATATCCTCAAGGAAATAACATGACATTCTGCAAACCACTGACCTGAAAATTACCAATGTGAGCTCAGATAGCTGTCTGCTAAGCAATTCAGCAATACAAACTTGATTCATATAGAGGGGGATAGGGTACACTATGTAAAACCCTCCAAGTTCAGTGCTGTTGTACCTCCTTACATATGCTGTGAATTGTGGCTCAGTATATCTCTTGGGAGGGGGGAGGGCGGAGGGACAAAGCAGTCATCCAGCATGGGCAGTGAATTTGCAGCTTAGTTTAGTATCTTCATTTCTGGTTTGAAGGAAGATCAAGTGATACCGGTAGGTGGAGGGTATGTACAATGAAAGGAGAAATAAATCTGATGAAAATGGAGTGTTAGTATCTGTAAATTCTCTGGTGAATACTTTTGAGCAAGATATATTTTAAGCTAATATGCATGTGTAGGGAGATTGTTGTGCCCTTACTAAAACTCAGTGAGGGTGTTTTGATTGGCTAGCTCCCAGTACTAAAAGTAAGGGGAAGGGTCAATGGGAAATCAGGACCCTGAGACTGAAAGTCCCCAGGGGCAATGGGGAGAGACCAATGCTCCAGGTCAGCCGATTGACAGTGCAGGCAGGCTAATCAGGGAGTCAGGAGGCTAGGGTGGATCCTGTCCTCCGTGTGAACTGGAATTGCCTGGGTCAGACAGAGTGGGGCCGAGCTAAGCAGAAAGCAGGGGCCCAAGCTGAGCTGGGAGCAGTTACTGCGCTGGTTGTGATGTTCCCATGCCACAGAGTGGGGTTATGTATTTTCCTTTAACCTTTCCCATTTTTCCCTTATTTTTTTTAATTGATTGCTGTTTAATAAATTGTATTTGCTTTGAACTGTATGTAATGATCAGTGGGTCAGGAAAGCATCCCAGTGCACAGAGAGCACCCCGGAGTGGGGACACCCTAGACTCTGCCCTCAGTGACCACGACAGGGTTGGGGATCGAGCCCCCCAGGAATCCTGGACCCAGCCTTGTTGGGATTACAAGGACTGTGCCGCACAGGAGAGTGGTGGTGGGGCCCTTGAGGTCAGACAGGCCTCTGGGTAAAGGAAGTGGGAGTGAGGACACAGATCCTTTCGCTAGCTCATTTCACGGGGTAGTGTATAAGCCAGGAAAGTTCCCCACAATAGCGGGCCAATTCCGCCGCTTGCACATGTATTTGTAGTCTTTAAAAAGACAACATAGATATAGTAGATTGAAAAGACTTCATGCAATGTTTTGTGACTCTTTCAGTTTAGTTTGCACTTCACATATTGCCGAGACTTTGTGTAAACACTGTCATGCAGCAGTGTCCAATTCTTTTTTTTTAATCTGTCTTTGCTGGATCTCTTTGTGAACTGCAGATAGGTACTCCAGTGATTTCCTTGTATTAGCTTCCATGTACCAGTCACAAATGCTGTTTCTTCCATTAGCTCTTGCCTTTGAAAGTCTGCTTTCTGCATGCGGTTTGAATGTGTCAAAAACAAACTCACCTTAGCACTTCCCCTCTTATTACATAGGTCATGAATAACAAGGAGTTTGGTGGCACCTTAAAGACTAACAGATTTATTTGGGCATAAGCTTTCGTGAGTAAAAACCTCACTTCTTCGGATGCATAGAGTGAAAGTTACAGATGCAGGCATTATATACTGACACATGGAGAGCAGGGAGTTACTTCACAAGTGGAGAACCAACTAATGCCCCTCCTCTACTTGCGCTATATTGATGACATCTTCATCATATGGACCCACAGAAAGGAGGCCCTTGAAGAATTCCACCTGGACTTCAACAATTTCCACCCCACCATCAACCTCAGCCTGGACCAGTCCACACAAGAGATCCACTTCCTGGACACTACAGTACAAATAATTGATGGTCACATAAACACCACCCTATACCGGAAACCTACTGACCGCTATACGTATCTACATGCCTCCAGCTTCCATCCAAGACACATCACACGATCCATTGTCTACAGCCAAGCCCTAAGATACAACCGAATTTGCTCCAACCCCTCAGACAGAGACAAACACCTACAAGATCTTTATCAAGCATTCGTAAAACTACAATACCCACCTGGGGAAGTGAGGAAACAGATTGACAGAGCAAGACGGGTACCCAGAAATCACCTACTGCAGGACAGGCCCAACAAGGACAATAACAGAACACCACTGGCCATCACATACAGCCCCCAGCTAAAACCTCTCCAGCGCATTATCCACGATCTACAACCTATCCTGGAAAATGATCCCTCACTCTCACAGACCTTGGGAGGCAGGCCAGTCCTCGCTTACAGACAACCCCCCAACCTGAAGCAAATACTCACCAGCAACTACACACCACACCACAGAAACACCAACCCAGGAACCTATCCCTGTAGCAAACCTCGTTGCCTACTCTGTCCCCATATCTACTCTGGCAACAGCATCAGAGGACCCAACCACATCAGCCACACCATCAGGGGCTCATTCACCTGCACATCCACTAATGTCATATATGCCATCATGTGCCAGCAATGCCCCTCTGCCATGTACATTGGCCAAACCGGACAGTCCCTCCGCAAAAGAATAAATGGACACAAATCAGACATCAGGAATGGTAACATACATAAGCCAGTAAGTGAACACTTCAATCTCCCTGGTCATTCTATTACAGATTTAAAAGTCACTATCATTGAACAAAAAAACTTCAGAAACAGACTTCAAAGAGAAACAGCAGAACTAAAATTCATTTGCAAATTCAACACCATTAATCTGGGCTTGAATAGGGACTGGGAGTGGCTGGCTCACTACAGAAGCAGCTTTTCCTCTCCTGGAATTGACACCTCCTCATCTATTATTGGGAGTGGACTACATCCACCCTGATTGAATTGGCCCTGTCAACACTGGTTCTCCACTTGTGAAGTAACTCCCTGCTCTCCATGTGTCAGTATATAATGCCTGCATCTGTAACTTTCACTCTATGCATCCGAAGAAGTGAGGTTTTTACTCACGAAAGCTTATGCCCAAATAAATCTGTTAGTCTTTAAGGTGCCACCAGACTCCTTGTTGTTTTTGTAGATACAGACTAACACGGCTACCCCCTGATACTTGACACCATGCATAGGTCATGAATCTTTCCTATAATTATGCACATTAAAAAATTACGTATGTACGAAAGGCACGTTTTATAAAGAAAGCTGGGCATAGTGGTGGTTCTCTTCAGGAATATTTTATTCAGCCAGAAGGACAGAAATGCTTTCATTGTTCAGACACAGCCCAATCCTGTGCAGTATATGTATTTCAGCTTTTGACTGAGATGTAAAATTGAGGCCCTGACCACTTGTGGTCATTAAAGATCCATGACATATTTGAAAGAATTAGGGTGCTGGCGCCAATATCCTGGCCAAGTTTAAATATGGATTATACCTTCTTTCTGTTGTTCGGTCCCATATTGCAAACGCTTGGGGCACGTATGCATGACAGACTTAATGTTGACCTATGCTAGTACTTACGTACCTAATAATTACTGTGGTAGCTGATGTGCACATTAACCTCCTTCTGTCAGTGGTGCGTGTCCTCACCAGGAGCGCTTCCACCCACTGAAGAGGGGCAGTGTGGGGAGCTGAAAGCCAGGGCTCTCAGTCCTGTGCAGCTCACCTCAGGAAGCCCAGTTGCTCCCCAGGCTCTTGGCTCCTCAGCCGCCCAGGCTTCTCGCCTTCCCACCGGGGGGCAGCTGTCCAGGGGTGCAGCCCGGCTGGGTGCAGGGAGCCAGGGTTTCTTGACTTCTTCTCCAGCATGGAGCCCTGAAATTGACGAGACAGCCAATGTAAGTAACGCAGTGTCTACACAGACACTGCATCACCCTAACTACACTGGCATAAGCCCTATACCTCTCATGGAGGTGGAGTTATGTCAGTGAAGTATGGCACTTATATCAGCAGGACACGGCTGTAGTGTGTACACTGATGCAATTAGTGCACTGATGTAAGCTGCCTAACTGTGTAGTGTAGAGCAGTTCTCAGTATCTGCTTAATCTTAAAGAATGTGAGTAGTTGCACTGAAGCCAATAGGACTTCCTCATGTGCTTAAATTTAACCAATGCATATGTGCACCCACTTTCAACTGGATGTGGTATTCTTTGTGCTATGTATCTGTGCTGTATGCTGTTAAATAGATGTTCTGTCTGTGTATCTGTATGTGTGTAACAAGTCTCCTGTTTGACTCCAGTAGGAACCCTGAGTTCACATTATGTTGTTTCTGTCAGGAAAATTACAGTTAGATTTATACAAAAAATAAAAAGGGCATCTATCCAAGGCTCTAGGCGCCCTTGCCAAAGTTATGAGAACAAAATTAGATTGCCCACAGAACATCAAACTCCCCCTTCACCCACACATCTGATTTCTCTCAAAGGCTTGCTTTTCACATTAGCCCATGTAAATAGATGTGTCTTGCAGCATATTCTGAAGGTCAGTGGATTTGGGCTATTTCAGACTTGGGTGGAAATTAGTATTAGATTAATTTTGTATTTTTATTTAGCTTTAATTTAACTTGTACAGATGATTAAGTCAGAAGTTCTAGTCCAGGATCTCTTAACTCTTGCTGGATTTCCACTGGATATAACTTGTGAGATGTAAACCAAATGTTTATTCCGTGTGAACTGATTATGTGTTGTATGAGCAAAATGGACAATGGAGACCTGGTTGTACCCAGAAGTCATCTCTTAATCAGTCTGAGACAGGTCTATACATTAGTTTCCAAATGAAGAAAAAGTGAGTAGTAAAAAGATGCAAAACATAGTACTGTGTTTCTCGGACCATAATATGCTGAAATCCTTAAGCTGTTACAGATGCCCCACTACAAAATTTATTTTGACAGTAAAATGAATATGTGTGCTGGATGCCCCAGAGTAAAAAGTGGAGACAGTCTCACTTTCATGACATGTTTGATAAATTAATCTAACTGAATAAAGAACTGGAATACTTCTGTCTACACTTGCTCTGAAAATTGACTGCAAAAATAGCATTGATGGATTCCATGTATGTCTCCTTATAAATCTTTCAAAGGTACCGTTTACAAATAAAAATGTTTTTTTCTGTCCTTCATAAAGCCACACTTCTATCTGTTTAATTATGGGCAGGGTTTTTAGCAACACCTAGATTATAGCATCACCTACAGTTACGGTTCCCAATTTTCATTTGCCAGACTTTTTAGCTGAGATTTTTTTCCATCTCCTCTTTTCCGAAGTAAACATACCTAGTTCCTTCAGTCTTTGCTCATATCACTTGCATTCCATTCCTTTGATCATCTTTGTTGCTCACCTCTGGATCTTTTCCAGTTTCTCTACCTCCTTTCTATACATTGATGACCAAAATTGGATACAGTACTCCAGCTGAGGCCTAACCAGCACTGAGAAGAGTAGTACTATCACCTCCTGTGACTTGCCTTCTATGCCTCTGTTAATGCAACCTAAAATTGCATTTACTTTTTTTGCAACTGCATCACATTGCTGACTCATGTTGAGGTTGTGATCCACCACAACTCCTAGATGCTTGTCAGCAGTGCTGCTGCCAAGCCAGTTTTTCCTCATTCTGTATTTGTGCATTTGAATTTTCTTCCCTAAGTATAGCACCTTAAATTTGTCTTTGTTGAATTTCATTTTCTTGTCTATAGCTCAGTTCTCTAACTTACCAAGATCCCTCTGAATTTTCTATCCTCCAAATCGTTGGTTCCCAACTAGCTTTGTGTCATCTGCAGACTTGATCAGCATGCTCTTTATACCCACATCCAGGTCATTAATAAGGATGCTAAACAACATTGGATCCAGAACAGATCCCCATGGATCCACACTTGCGACCTCCCTCCAATCCAATATCAATCCAACCGATCGGGGGAGGGGAGCAAGAGCTGGAAGATGGGAGAGCTAGATAGAAGCAGAAAGGGACAGATTGGCTGGGGGCACAGTGGTAGAAGGGTTCACGATCATCAATACCTGGACTTGAACTCAGGAGTCCTGAATCTGAACATTCTTCTCCTCTTACCAAATATCTATGAAATCCACTGGCAAAGTGTGTATCCCCCTCCTTCTCTATTGGAAGATCCACATGAAGGATAACAGCCTTCTACTGCTACAAGTCATTTTATTAGTTCAAGTGTTCTATGCTATGAATGTAAAGGTCCCAACCCAGGTGATGACCCATGGGGGAGGGTGGCCAATCTAATTCCACATGAGGGAATTTCTTGCTTGTTTTTTTCCACGTTTATTTTTTTTTTAGAAAATACTTTGGAAATTACATACAAAAAACCCTACATTAAAAAACATTAAAGTTGCAAAGTAAAGCAAACAACATCAGAATTGAGGTTGCCTGTGCAACCTTAGTTTGGAGGATTTGTGCACATGCATCAGGATAGTGATTACATGGTCATATACACTATTTTTTCATAGGACCCCTGCCTCATTATTTTATATATGTATAAACATATATGTAAATATCATCCTAAATCATTTCTCATCAACTAAACACACTTCAAACTTCTGTGGCCTATTTATCTAGGTACTTACATTCATAGATTCCAGGGCCAGAAGGGACCATTTTGATCATATAGTCTGACCTTGTGTCTAACACAGGCCATAGAACTTCCCCACAGTACTTCCTAGAGCAGATCTTTTAGAAAAAAATATCTGATCTTGATTTAAAAACGGTCAGTGATGGAAAATCCACCACAACCCTTGGTAAGCTGTTCCAGTGGTTAATTATCCTCATTGTCAAAAATGTATGCCATATTTCAAGTCTGAATTTGTCTAGCTTCAACTTCCAGCCATTGGATCATGTTCTGCCTTTCTCAGCTAGAATGAAGAGCCCATTATTAAATATTTGTTCCCCAGGGAGATACTTACAGACTATAAGCCACCCCTTAGGTGACAGCTTCTCAGCATGTCCAGAACTGTGAATTGACCTCATTTTCCCCCATCCACAGCAAGAGAGAGAGCCTTGGTTATACATAACTAGATATCATCTCCCTGACACCACCAGTCTGTTAGCTACCGAAACAATCTCCTCAGTGTTCCAGAAGCCCTTACTTTGCCTTGCAGGTAACTATACGTATAACCCAGCCCCCAAGCCTTTCTGAAAGTGTCCCCCTGTAGTATGTAGCCCCTTGTCACTGGACATTAATAGAATTACCAGATTTGCTGTCCCCAAGGGAATAGTATATACACATTTTGACTGATACAACTCAGGGTCAGGTCCTTTATAACATTACAGCACTAAGATATAATTATAGTTAAAACAATCATAAACTTATTATCAAAATAAAGATATAAGAGATAATGAGTAAGGATAATGGAAGCAGAAATGACTACATATAAAACAATAAGGATAACATGCTTCTTGTGTTTGGCACTGGTGCAACCAATGGAATGTTCTGAAGCTCACAGTTCAAGAAGGATGTTCATAAACTGGAGAGTGTTCAGAGAAGATGCATGAGAATGATTAAAGGATTAGAAAACAGACTTCAGATTTACAGTTTAATAGAGTCTCAAAGTGCTCCTTCCGACGTTGCTTGAGGACTACATTGTCCTTAAGAAGGAGGGAGCTGTCCTGAGATCGCAGAGGGATTGTGCCGCATGAGCTTGGCTCATAGGTGGCTTTCGTTACTTGAAAAAAGCTTCACATGTTATGTTGATCAGCGAAGCTCTGGATTTCCATGGCCTTTGCTTGCCACCACTGATTCTTGATGTCACACAGCCTCTTTTGAACTACAGCTTTTAGCCGATGATGATATCTCTCGTTTTTGCTGATTAGAGGCTTTATTTTGCCAAGCGCTAAATGCGCTTCTCTTCTGATAAACAAGTTCTAGGATTTCCTTGTTGTTCTCATCAAACCGATCCTGATGGTAGTTAGTCGAATATCCAATTGATTTCAGCATATGCCTTGTGAATAATGATTTTGAACTCCTCCCAGCGTGTTTGGATATCATTGTTGTTGTCAGGTAGGGCAGAGAGCCTCTCGATAATGCGTTGCTGAAGGGTCTCATGACATGTGTGATTTTTGAAGTGCCCTGATGTTAAATCTCTTCCACATTACTTTTGATTGTTTACGGCGTTGTGGTGCAAGCCGCATGTTCATGATTGATCTGACCAGAAGATGGTCTGTTCAGCAGTCATCTGTATCTCTCGTAACTTGTATAATATGGACATCAATATGATCACAGGCTCTGACGATGACATAGTCAAGATACCTGTGTCCGGAACGTGGGTGGTTCCAAGTGGTCTTATATTTATCCCTCTGTCTAACGATGGCATTTGAGATAAGCAAATCATACTCCACACATTTCCTGATGAGGAGAATGCCATTCGAGTTGACATTTCCCACCCCTTCTTTTTCAGTGGTGCCCCTTCAGAGTTCGGTGTGTCACCCAACTCTTGCATTGAAGTCACCCATGGGGATAACCTTGCCTTTCTTTTCTGTGGTAGTCAGGACTGCATCAGGAGCACAGTAAAATGTCTCCTTTTTGTCTTCCATCACCATCAAGTGTGGGAGCATACATGCTGATGACTGTGGCATACTCGTTGTTACCAAACTTAAGACAAAAAAGTCATGAGACTTTCGTTAATACCCATAGGGAGTTCTAAAATCTGGCTAGCAATCTTATGCTTGATGGCAAAACTAACACCATAAATACGCTTCTCTTCAGAAGACTTTCCTTTCCAAAAGAAGGCATAGCCATCTCCATCTTCTTTCACTTGCCTGACTGGTCTCATTTAGGGCAGCAATATTAATATAATATCTTGCAAATTCTCTAGCTGTTATGGCAGTGCTTCTTTCAGGACAGTTACAGCTTGGGGAACCCATGAGAGTGCAAACATTCCAACTGGCAAACTTCATTTCTTTGCTCTGTATGTTCTGCTTTTAGGTAGAATGATCCCCCTGGACATGGCCATCCAGCCGGGGTGTGTGTGAGAGAGCCTATGTCTAGGGCATCTTTTCTAGCCCCTCCCCCATTCAGGGTGAGCAGAGGTAATCCTGAAAAGGACTGCTCAGTCACGGCCGCAGCTGCGCTTCAATCTCAAAATTCCAAACGCAAGACGACCAACACATGGCTGCTGCCTGCATACAGATTTGTGACTAGGGACTCCCAGATATCACTGCTCCTGTCCCCCACACCACTCATCCATTACCGCAGGACTTTGTTAGTGATGTTAACACCTTTGGCAGAGGCCTATGTGTGAAATCTTTTAACCTGGGGGAGGCGGTGCGCTGGCAGCGGCCTCTCAAAACTTGACAGGGAGGAGCCCTGGACTTGGTGGCAAGGATGTCCAAGACAACCAGTTGGGGTCTTGAAGTTGGACCACACTTCATTTGGAACCTTACTTCAGAACTGTTTGCCAAGAGTGGCCCTCCCAGGAGTATAAGACTCTGGACAACATAGTTCTGAGGGTCATTGGGAAACACAAGCCTCTCCACCACAACAAGGTAACGGTTCAAGGAGACGACCACCTGACCTAAAGAATGATAATGTGATAATTTTAAAGAAAGCGGACAAGTCAATGTTTGGGAATTACTGAGGCACTGTCCTCTCCATTGCTGAGAAGATACTCTCTTGCATTCTTTTGAACTGTCTCCTCCCTCTTGCAGAAGACGTCCTTCCGGAATCCCAATGTGGTTTCAGACCATCTTGAGACATCCACTGACATGATTTTTGTCTCTCAACAGATCCAAGAGAAATGTAGAGAACAACACCAGCCATTGTTTATGGCATTTATTGACCTAACTAAGGCCTTTGATTCCATCAATCGTGAAGTTTTATGGAAGTTGTTGTCTAGGCTCGGTTGTTCATTGAAGTTCATTTGCATTCTCAGGCTACTTCATAATGGGATGACTGCCCCCATCCAGTTCACCATCTGTATTGGTGTTAAGTAGTGCTGTGTTATTGCCCCAACCCTTTTTTCCATCTGTCTTGCCATGATCTTGCTTCTTATTCGTGACTTCTTCTGGAATAGGGATTGAGTATCACATGGATGGCCAGCTCTTCAACCTTCGCCATTTTCATTCTAAAATTAAGGTCACCAGGACTGTTATTACTGACCTTCAGTATGCTGATGACTGTGCTATCCTCATGCACACCAAGGCTGACTTGCAATCCACCCTAGACTTTTCTCAGGTGCCTATCATAGCCTGGGGCTTTCCCTCAACATTGGCAAGATTAAGGTGCTCCACCAGCCTGCCCCAGCACAAGTTTCCTTCACTCACAAATTGTCATCAGTGGTGAATTCCTGGAAAACTTTGGTAGCCACCTCTCACAGACAGCCAATCTAGATGTGGAGATCAAACATAGGATCCATTGTGCCAACTCATCCTTCAGAAAGTTGCTTCATCATGTCTTCATTGACAGAGATCTGCGGATGTAAAATAACATTCTGGTCTATAATGCAGTAGTCATCCCCATTCTTCTGTATGGGTGCGAGACATAGGTGACATACTGAAGCCATCTTACACATCTGGAGTGGTACCAACAATGCTGCCGCAGGAAGATTTTCCATATTAGATGGGAAGACTGTCGCACCAATGCCAGCATTCTCTCTTCAGCTAATATCACCAGTGTTGAGGCGAAGATTATAAAACATCAACTTTGCGGGGCTGGTCATTGTGTTCAGATGCCTGATACTTGACTTCTGAAACAAGTCCTCTTTTCTCAACTTAGTCATGGTAAGAGGACTTGTGGGGGACAGAGGAAATGCTACAAGGACACCATGAAAGTATCTTAAGAAGGGAGGTCATGAACTGGGAAGAGCAGGCTGGCAATAGACTGCAATGACATTGCATCATACATCAAGCTTCAGCCCGTTTTGAACATAATGTCCTTGCTCAAGAAGCTGAGAAATGGCAGAGGAGAAAAGGAAAGTGTACAGCATCCCAGCCAGCAGTTATGCTCTCTCCAAACAACCACCTCTCATATATGTGGAAAAACCTGTAGAGCCTGGGTTGAATTCCTCAGCCATTTTTAGTCTCATCAGTGACATTTCTCCTGTCAGACATCATCCTCGTATTGAGGGATAGCTGACAATGATGACAATTTTCAAAAGCACCTAAGTAGGTTATGCACCTAATTCCTATTGATTTCAATAGGAGTTAGGCACCTAACCTGCTTAGGCACTTTTTAAAATCCCACTAGGGTCTATCTATATCTTTAGGTGTCTAAATACATTTTTGAAAATCTGGCCTTTTAGCCATTTAACAGCCATGAGAAGAGCCTTAACTAAGGGCCTGCAGACTTGTTTCTATTAGGAGAATACTCCATGGAGAAACTTTTCACCTGGTACCAACTTTTGCACTAGAAAACAAAGAGACTGAGAACTAGGACTTCACATAAAGGTAGAGAAAGAGAGGAAAGAAGTGGAAGATAGTGGGTGAAAATGTAAAGCAAAAATAGATGAAAAAGGAGGGAGATGGAGAGAGATTCAGCAAACAACAACAACATCAACCAGGGAAATGCAGTAATGGGAAATGGAAGAGTCCTGGTGCAGACCTGTCACAAATAGGGGAATACACACCCAAAGGGATGGGAACTACTGATTTAGACATACATGTAGGGTGTAGCATTATTTGGTTTATTCAGGGATGGGGAATTATTAAATTCTGCATCCTTCTAAGCAGGAGTTCTAGAATTAAGAATTAGGGTGTGGGTAATAGAACTGACTTGTGAAGGTACAACAATATTAACTAAACAAGTATAGTTCTGGGGAGTGATGGCAGCATAAATATACAGACAGTCCTTGACTTTATGATGTTCGACTTATGATAAACAGCACTTACAACGTTTCTGAATGTACACCCTGATTCGACTTACAATTGGTTACGACTTTACGCAATGGAGTGGATTGCAGTTCTGCGTTACGATGTTTTGACTTATTACGCAATTTTTATGAACCAATTGTGCCATAAGTCCGAGGACTGCCTGTGTCTCATTTATGCTAGAAAACGTAGTCTCTGTACCAGCACATGCTGGAAATTTTCAAACTCTGTATTGAGTCATACAAATTCATCTGCTTTAGAACTCTGTCTCATATTTTCCAGTGATTTCATGCACAGTGACTTACAGCCATGTCTTTATCTTGTTCCATTCCCAATTCCCATCAAATTCAGTAGGAGTTTTAGGTAGTAACACATGGCAAGGTAAAGCCCTTAGCTTTTACTAAACAATAGATAAATGGGAAGTGCTTTAGCAACACAGCAAACAAAATAAAACAGTAGCCCTGAGGCACACATATTTTCTCTTGTTTAATTTCATAAGAAGTTGACTGAGTTTATACTGTTTTCATTGTAAACATTGCTGTAGGTTAAAAGCATAGAGTGGAAATATTTTTTTAAGTGAAAATTTCAGTCCTGATGTAAGTGGTCACAACTTCACTGACTTCAAAAATGTGATGTCTGTTTGGACTTCAATTCACCTGGATTTGTGAATACTCAGCAGTTTTGAAAAACAGGCTATAGGGGCCCAAAATTAGAAGTAAGTTTTGAAATGTCCCTTAATATTTAGCCTAAGGACTCTCTCTGAGTCAGTGGCAGAGCTCAGAATAGAAACCAAGAACTGTGAATTCCAGGCCCTGTTCTAACCACATAACTTGTAGTAAGTTATTGCTTTATTGCTATTTAAAGGACTAGTAAGAATTTTCTTTCTTTTTTTCTTCACCCTAGAAACTACCTCTTCAGGTTACATCTTGAAGATCTATCTCTAATCCAGGTATGTGCAATATATTTTTCTGTTTGTCTCAATTAGTTTCTGGTTTTGATGTGATGAAATAGATGTTTCAAAGCTGTTAATTCAGGTATTCAGATGCTTCATAGCTACAGCAGACTGAATGGCTATTTTTGTCATCTTTGTTGCCCCTCATAATGTAAATCACATTACTCATTTTAATTCCAGATTAGCCTTTGTCCTGGGCCATACAGTCTTGCTGTTATCTCACTATCTACTGTGATTTTTTGTAAGAGTTAATACTTACAAAATGGAGGATGGGGAGAGAAATGGTGGTTGTACTGCAGAAGTGGTCTGACTTGCAATTGAGCAACCTGCTATGGTTTTGTTGTGAAACTCTCTTAAGAATCCATTATCCTTGTTTGAAAAGGATCTGTCCTTTTTTTATAATTGTAAATGAAGGAGTGTACCCACATTTGCTAAGGAACTGCAAACAGCAAGGGAAAAACAAGGGTTGTGATAAACAAATACAAACTAATCTGCTTGCCTTATTTAATACAGCTAATTGCCTTTTAAAGTTATTAGAGCTTGAAATCCAAGTCTTCAATCTTCAAGAAAAGATTAGAAAAAAACTCAGATTAATTAATTTTCCCCCTGAACTTTGTAAGGATATAAGAGGCTTCAACATTCAGAATTTGTCATGTATCTCAGCCTTATATTCACACTGGCCTCTGAATCCCTTTTCTTTTTACAGCAGTACTGTAGTATTCTTGCCATGTGCACACTGCCAAAAGCAAAAGAATTTCTCATCCTTTTTGAGTTCTTGGCTCTAAAAATTGTTTTACTGAATTTGATTTAAATTGGCTGTGTGTTACGGTATGGAAATACAAAATAGGAGTTTGTAGTTTTTGACACCTTTGTTGTTTTTGTTTGTTACTGTAATATAAACTAGTTTTAAGTTGAAATCCCTGGCTATTATTCCATAATACAATCTTGTATTTTAAATATGAAAAAATAGCAATTAATTGGAGTGAGTCTTGCCTTGTGATTTGTGGAGCCCCAAGGTTTTGTACATGTACAAATTAGGCCAAGAAATGCCTTGCCCTATGGTCCCACAGTAGTAGAGGCAAAAGATTAAGCAGTCTAGTGAGATGCCACAATTACAGCATCCCACAAAGTAGGTGTTGCTTGTTCTTAAGGTCGGATATCAACTGCATTATCAGAGTTTTAATATTATCTACTCTGAATCCAGGTTAACTACTTTCACCTAAGGATTTTCAATTTATATTTCACTTCCTTAAATATTGTTCTGTTTTTCAATATGGAGATTCTTCTTGACTCAAGGCACTAAAATGGATCTGAAGCAGCCATTAGATTTCATAGAATCATAGAAGATTAGAGTTGGAAGAGACCTCAGGACTGCTAATCCAAACCTCTGCTCAAAGCAGGACCAACCCAACTAAATCATCCCAGCCAGGGTTTTGTCAAGCCAGGCCTTAAAAACCTCTAAGGATGGAGATTCTACCACCTCCCTAGGTAACCCATTCTAATGCTTCACCACCCTCCTAGTGAAAACTTTTTTCCTAATATCCAACCTAGACCTTCTCTACTGCAACTTGAGACCATTGCTCCTTGTTCTGTCATCTGCCATCACTGAGAACAGCCTAGCTCCATCCTCTTTGGAACCCTCCTTCAGGTAGTTGAAGGCTGCTATCAAATCCTCCCTCACTCCTCTCTTCTGCAGACTAAATAATCCCAGTTCCCTCAGCCTCTCCTCATAAGTCATGTGCCCCAGCCCCCTAATCATTTTTCGTTGCCCTCCGCTGGACTTTCTCCAATTTGTCCACATCTTTTCTGTAGTGGGGGGGTGCATCACCAATGCTGAATAGAAGGGAATAATCACTTCCCTCAATCTGCTGGCAGTGGTCCTAATAATGCAGCCCAATATGCCATTAGCCTTCTTGGCAACAAGGGCACACTGTTGACTCATATCCAGCTTCTTGTCCACTGTACTCCCCAGGTCCTTTTCTCCAGAACTGCTGCAGAAGGTCCCCCAGGACTCTGCACTTGTCCTTGTTGAACCTCATCTGATTTCTTTTGGCCCAATCCTCCAATTTGTTTAGGTCACTCTGGACCCTATCCCTACCCTCCAGTATATGTACCTCTCACCCTAGCTTAGTGTCCTCTGCAAACTTGCTGAGGGTGCAAATCATCCCATCATCGAGATCATTAATGAAGATGTTGAACAAAACCGGCCCCAGGCAGGACCGACCCTTGGGACACTCCGCTTGATACTGGCTGCCAACTAGACATCGAGTCGTCGATGACGACTCGTTGAGACCGACGATCTAGCCAGCTTTCTATCCACCTTATAGTCCATTAATCTAATCCATACTTTTTAATTTGCTGGCAAGAATACTGTGGGACACCATATCAAAAGCTTTGCTAAATTCAAGGTATATCACGTCCATCGCTTTTCCCATATCCACAGAGCCAGTTACCTCATCATAGAAGGCAATCAAGTTGGTCAGGTATGACTTGCCCTTGGTGAAGCCATGTTGACTTTTCCTGATCACCCTCCTCTCCTCCAAGTGCTTCAAAATGGATTCCTTGAGGATCTGCTCCATGATTTTTCCGGGGACTGAGGTGAGGCTGACCGATCTGTAGTTCCCGAGATTCTCCTCCTTCCCTTTTTTAAAGATGGGCACTATATATGTCTTTTTCAATTGTCTGGGACCTCCCCCGATCACCACGAATTTTCAAAGATAATGGCCAATGGCTCTGCAATCACATCAGCCAACTCTCTCAGAACCCTCGGATGCATTACATCCGGCCACGTGGACATTTCTAAATAGTGCTTAACCTGTTCTTTCAACATTGAGGGCTGCTCACCTCCTCCCCATACTGTGCTGCCCAGTGCAGCAGTCTGGAAGCTGACCTTGTCTGTGAAGATTGAGGCAAAAAAGCATTGAGTACTTAAGCTTTTTCCACATCATCTGTCACTAGGTTGCCTCCCCCATTCAGTAAGGGTCCCACACTTTCTATGACCTTCTTCTTGTTGCTAATATACTTGTAGAAACCCTTCTTGTTACCCTTTACATCCCTTGCTAGATGCAACTCCAAATGTGCTTTGGCCTTCCTGATTACACCCCTGCACTCTCAAGCACTATTTTTATACTCCTCCCTAGTCATCTGTCCAAGTTTCCACTTCTTGTAAGCTTCTTTTTTGTGTTTAAGCTCCCCGAAGATTTCTCTGTTAAGCCAAGCTGGTCGCCTGCCATATTTGCTGTTCTTTCTGCACATTGGGATGGTTTGTTCCTGCGCCTTCAATAAGGCTTCTTCAAAATACAGCCAGCTCTCCTGGACTCCTTTCCCCCCTCATATTAGCCTCCCAGGGGATCCTCCCCATCAGCTCCCTGAGGGCGTCAAAGTCTGCTTTTCTGAAGTCCAGGGTCCGTATTCTGCTGCTCTCCTTTCTTCCTTTTGTCAGCATCCTGAATTCAACCACCTTCTGATTACTGTTGCCCAGGTTGCCACCCACTTCTACTTTCCCAACCAATTCTTCCCTATTTGTGAGCAGCAGGTCAAAAGGAGCACGGTCCCCCATTCATTCCTCCAGCACTTGCACCAGGAAGTTTCCCCCAACACTGTTTAAGAACTTCCTGTATTGTCTGTGCACTTCTGTATTGCTCTCCCAGCAGATGTCAGGATGATTGAAGTTCCCTATGGGAATCAGGGCCTGTGATCTGGAAATTTCTGTAAGTTGTCCGAAGAAAGCCTCATCTACCTCCTCCTCCTGGTCTGGTGGACTATAGCAGATGCCTACCAGAACATCACCTGTGTTGATCTTGCCTCGAAGACTCTTATTTGTTTTGTCAGCGTGTTTAAAGTTCACAATTTGCCATTGACAGAGATAATGGCTCCAAACAAGATATAGCTGTCTCTAATGTGTCCGAGATCTATAGATTATAGGAGTATCTCAATTTCCACTGAATATTTTTTTAACTACTGTTGTGGGGAAAACAGAACAAAGAAGACCAGCACAGAAATCTGTGTTTATGTTATATGAAGTTCCTGATTTATAGGGCTGAGCAGAAGCCCTTCAGTCCCACAGTCCTTTGAAATTCTGTGTTGATGTGGTCTTTTATCTAAAGTCCAAAACTTTTCCTAGTGCTTTCTAGGTCACCATTTCTGCAGCCTTTGACACTGCTTCCTCCACTCGCCTTCCATGTCTTTTTAGAGTGACCATATTTCCAAACAAAGAAACAGAACATGTGGCCATTTTCTCCCATCATCACCTCCTTCACTTCTTCCTCTCTCTCAGCATACCTTTTACATTTCCATCTTTTTTTCTTTTACTCTTAAAATCCACCACAATCCTTTTTGTTCTCTTCTTTCCCTCTGTTAATATCCCCATCACCTGGTCCTTCCGGGCTCATTACTGACATAAAAAAACCATCAGGACAATCTCTATCCCAAAGATCTGCTCTTAAAGGCCTGTAGATGCTCCTGTTCATTGAGATATTCCCTGTAGCAGCAGTTCAAGATCAGTCATGGGGTTGCTAAAGTCCTGGGTTCCATATAACTAGCCAGAACCCAAGGAGTGTCTCTTAAAATTGAAATTGTGAAAATACCAGTGAACTGGGAGATCTGGTCACCTTAATATTTATGTATGAAAACAATGTTATCTACTGATGCCATATACAGTAACTCCTCACTTAAAGTCGTCCCGGTTAACTTTATTTCGTTGTTACATTGCTGATCAGTTAGGGAACATGCTCATTTAAAGTTGTGCAATGCTCCCTTCTAACATCGTTTGGCAGCCGCCTGCTTTGTCCACTGCTTGTAGGAAGAGCAGCCCGCTGTAGCTAGCTGGTGGGGGCTTGTAACCAGGGTGGACTGGCAGCCCCCCTATGAGCTCCCCGCTCCCCCAAGTTCCCTGTGCTGCAGCTGCCCAGCAGGCTATCAATTGCCGGGCAGTTCAGCTATCCCTCCCCCCACTGCCATGTGCTGCTCCTGCCCTCTGCCTTGGAGCTGCTCCCAGAGACTCCTGCTTGCTGTGCAGGGGGAGACTAATGTGAGTGTGTCCCCCTCCCCCCTGCTTCTGCACCCCGCTTACCGCTTCTCCATATAGAGCAGAGAGGGGACACGGATGGAGAGAGCTTGGGGCAGCAGCTGCTGTCTCAACTTCCTGATCCACTTAAAAAGACAATGCACTTAAGAGTGGGTCAGCTTACTTAAAGGGGCAGTGTGCATCTCTCTCTCTCTCCCACACACAAGGTGTGTGTCTGTCTCAGTCTGCTATGCTGTCTCCCCTCCCTCGTGTTCGTGCTGCCTTGTGTGAGAGGCTATATTAACAACAATGTGTTAACCCTTGAGGACTCAGCCGAGTGCTAGTTCATCATTTAGCAGCAAGGCATTCCCTGGGAAATGTCCTTCCCTCTTCCACCCTCTGACTTCACCACCTCAACCAAGCTTCACAATCATCAAAGCTGTGAACAGTATTAAATTGTTTGTTTAAAACATATACTGTGTGTATATAATATATAGTTTTTTGTCTGGTAAAAAAAAAATTCCCTGGAAACTAACACCTCCCATTTACATTAATTCTTATGGGGAAATTGGATTCACTTAACATCGTTTTGCTTAAAGTCGCATTTTTCGGGAACATAACTACAATGTTAAGTGAGGAGTAACTGTGTTGGTTTGGAAATGTTAAGCGATAGAAGGATCTCTCGAAGTCTTATCAGAAAACTTTAGTAATAAGAGAAATCTAAACTGTTCTCAGTGAAACTGATTAGAATAACATCAAAGAGTCCTGTGGCACCTTATAGACTAACAGACGTATTGGAGCATGAGCTTTCGTGGGTGAATACCCACTTCTTCGGATGCATGTATTCACCCACGAAAGCTCATGCTCCAATACGTCTGTTAGTCTATAAGGTGCCACAGGACTCTTTGCTGCTTTTACAGATCCAGACTAACACGGCTACCCCTTTGATAATTAGAATAACATGAAACTTGCCAACTTATGTTATGAACACAAAACTTACATCATGTGTGCCTGATGTTCATAAGCTTTTCAAGTGATTCTGGACCCAGTTTCAAGCATATCTGGGCTACTTTATGTTGCACTTCGAAATCACATTATTGTAAAGCCCAAGAGTTAAAAAATGAAATTATCTGTCTTAAAAATAATATATTTTGGGTTTTTGTTTTTTTTTTTAATTTCAGGCTTTTATGGTTCATGTTTTCAAGCTTCTCTCCACAATCATGAGAGCTAGAATCTTAATATATATATAAAAAAAGAAAGAAACCCGAGACTTTCACATAATCAAATGTGTACAGGTTAAAGTGCTCTTATGGTGGCAGGCAGGGGGAGCCCACAAAAATCAAAATCAAAGAATGAAACTGTAAGTGACTGAGCATTTTGAAACTTTACATAATGGCAGAAGAAATTTTCTCCTAACCTGTCAATTTTACATCTTTGCTTTCACACAGTTGTTGTTGTCATAATAATGACATAAAAACTTCAATCTAATTTTCCTTCCCGCGTTGATCACTTTGGTTACTTTACAAGAACCAGCCTTTGTAAAAATATGAATCTGGTTTACAGCTAATAATCTACATTTTCACATCTGGAAGAGGATATGTACAGTAATATCTAGCAGTAGGAAGTCTGCAGTGTAGCACACAAAGAACACAAAGGGGATGGAGACAATCCAGCCCAGAGATCTGTTGTTCCATTATTTTGGAAAATTGCTCAAGATCTGTCTGTATGTTGTCTCTTTTCTGAGGGAAGAGGAAAATAGCTGAATCTTCCTCACTCACAAGAGATACTACAGGAATCAGAACAGAGATGAATGTTCCAATTCACCACCTGTTTCACCAGTTTCCGAACAGATTGTTGTAGCTTTGTTTATTTTGTGAGAATTGGCTAAAAGTTTTTGTTTGTTTTTCAGCCTAAACTAACTTGTCAATTTATTTTGACCTACTAGTTGGAAGTGTTTATCTAAGAATCTGGTAAAGAGTAGAGAGTGCTGAGATTTAGATCTTGATCCTTAAGGCTAATGCATATGAATAACTGTGCATGTGCCTGAGTACTCCCAAAAGCTTCAGTGGGACTACGCATGTGCTTTGCTTTGCAGGACTGGGCCCTTAGGTAGGACCACACATTGTTATCCCGAATGTCCAGAGTTTCAGACAGATGTACACTTAAAACCTGCAATGGCACTTCAGTGAAGATGCTACTAGGCTGATGGGAGAGCTTCTTCCATTGGGGTAGTTAATCCACCTCTGTGAGAGGCAGTAGCTACATCGACAGGAGTTGTGGATTTTTCACACCCCTGAGCAATGTAGTTATACCAATGTAAGTTTGTAGTGTAGACCTGGCCTAAGTTTAAAAAAACGCATAATAGCCATTTAGCAACAGCAAGATAATAGTTGGAATTCTTGGTTTTAAATTTGTCTTTAAACTTATAAAATAGAAATTTTATCATTACAAAGTGCCATTTTGTAGTAACAATTACGGTATTTTCAAAATCATTAATACAGTAAAATAAATACACCCCGTTTCATGCAATTGCCTAATAACTTTGCAAAGGATACATTCACATTTATTGGTTTAAAAAGAAATATTCTGTATTGATTAGAGAGACTTACTCAGGAAATCTTTATACAGGGTGCATTCTATTTATTATCCCTTATTAAAAACTCCATTTGAAGTGTAAATCTCCACAGAGGAACTGAAAAGCAGGTTAACATTTATCAAAAAGATAGCACTTCTATTAGAGTAGAGAGCCCTAGCATCTTGTAAAAGTGATAGTTAGATTACAAGAGACAAGATGTGTATCTAAACATAAGATAGAGCGTTATCTAGTAAGTTGTCATCACTCATTGCTGGCACAATGAAACTTCCATCCAATGTCATGGTTCTGTGCTCTGTCCGTTAGAGGAAAGTCCTATTGTTTGGGTTAGCAACTTTACTATGAAAATGTCTATAGTGAATCAGCATTTGACATGTCTCAGCAGTTATCTTTGTGACGGGGATAAAGATGAGTTAAAAAGGCTGAAAGCCCTTTAATCTCCTGCCAGGGAAGCATATAAGTAAAATAAGATCAAAGCTGACTCTTGGAACAACGAATGTATGGTGATTATGGATTAGGAAAAAAAGCCTTACAAAGCACTAGTTGTAGGATGGGTATTTCACTCCTCAGAATAGGACATGAAGTTTATAGGCTTCATTATTATAAAGGTTACTATACTGTACCCCTTTAAAAACAATTTTTTTAACCCTTATGGAATTTTGTCCTTAAAGGTAAAAACTTTTAGCAAAGAAATCTACTGGATATCATATCTATCTATCTACTGTGTGTATATACTGACTGTATATATAATTGTCCATCTAGACAGCACTAAGTTAGTCTACTGGGTATTTTTCACATATTTTTGAAAAGTTCTAAATGCACATAACTGTGCAAGTAATAATAGCTGTTAGAAGTCAAGAGGGGATGCTAGTTAGGAATGTCTTGACTATATAACTATATTTTTCAAGAGAGTTCATTTTAAAAATAAATGAATATGGGTGCTTCTGTTGAACTCACAGATCTGTGGGTGTTTGCCATCAAATTGCTCTGTGTTCATTTGCAAAAGTCATAAAGATGTTCTCTTTTATCTAGTTGTGAGACTGAACAGAGGACACAAACATTTGTAGCCTTTATCAACATTTCTGTTGGATCTGTTGAAAGTGGAATACAGTAAATGGCTTGCAAAATTTTACGATGTTTGTGACATGTAGATGTACTTAAATATATCTGACCTATAAAGCCCTAAATGGCTTGAGATCTACCTACCTGAGAAACTGCCTGTCTCATCCATTTGGTATTGGCCTTATGGCAGGGCGTTATCCTTGAACGACCCTCAGTTTTGGAATCCACCCCCCGAATCTGAAATAGCCCAGATTTGCTGACCACAAGGCCTGTCTATTCAGGTTGCCAGTTCTCACTATTTTATCGTGAGTGTCATGATATGTTTATTAAGGTCACACCTCCTAGAGTTATGTGTCCTGAATAGCTCAGTGTTCATTTTTTAAAAAGTAAGGTTTTAACCCTCATGATGGTTTTGAAACATGACCCCAATGTATCCTAAAGTCTGAAAAGATGCAAGGCAAATAAAAAGTATTCATTTTTTTTAAAACCTCATTGGGTTAAAAACAGTGTTGTGATTTTGGAGGACTAAATCAAGATTTTAGAATGCTTGGATTGATGATACTGGCATTTTGAGAGGCAGAAGCCAGACTGAGCCGTTGTCTGTGGGAAGGGATGTTGTGTGGGAGGGGAACTGCTTTAGAGGCTGACTGTTATTGTAGTGGGCTGCTGCTAGGTTTTGTTTCGACTGACTGTATTTTTAAAGCTTGGCAGAAGCTCTTAGAGCATAGGAAAAGTTCATTTTTGAATGGATTGATAATAAAATAGTAATTAATGCCTACAGTTTAGATTAAACAGTGAAGTTTACTGAATTTTAATATTTTTGGGGTGTAGTCCTGAAGTTTTTACACAGTATTAACCCAGGCAGAAATTCCATTGAAATTAATGTCTTCAGGATCGGAGTCTTCATTTTTCCCTGTATAGCTTGTACATGTACATTTATGCCTGTATAGCTTGAAATAGTTGACAAATAGAAAAATTCTTATAGAGAATGTCATTCTTTGAGAGTACAGTGTTTCTCGTTCTCTGCTGCTACCTTGGTTTATCTGTAGGTGTCAGCATTTTGTGAGGGAGGTAGGAAGAAAAAAAAGCAGGGCATCATTTGTCATTTATTCACTCGATCTGTCATAGATTTGTGCCGGTACTGAAATATAAACACAAGTACATTTCTAAACAGATGAGTCTGGACACATCCATTTATCTAAGAAAAGTTTAGCTTTTTTTATTCCTGTCTCACATGGTCAGGTTGTATTTGCTGTTGGTTTACATAAATTTCCCATGCTTGTTTTGGTAATGCAGAAGGTAAAATAGGTACTGAAATTTTTCACTTCACCTACAGTAAAGTTTAGTTTTTCTTCTTCTTCTTTTTTTTTAATGTAAAGTACTTGTACTTAAGGTCCAAGATAAAGTGGATGTCAAAGTCACCTGGACATACAAGGTTTAGTTTGGTGATAAACTTAGAAAAAAGTAAAATCAGTACAGTATACTCACAAAAAAGGCCTGATTGGTTTTACAGAGGTGTAACTCAATTGACTTCACTGGATTTATGTTTGATTTACACTTGTGTAAGTAAGGGTCATCCAGCTGCATACTATTGCATACAATATAAATAAATGTGTCTGAAGCCAATTTTCAAACTGCCTGTATCTTTTTTTCTTTTTTTTTTAAAAAACGTAGCACTAATACTTACATCTTCACTGGGTTGTGTGATACTGGTGTGGCTGTGGTATAGCTGCAATGATAAGCAGGCATTAATTAAAAAAAAAAAAAGTCTTGGCAATAGCACTGCTCTTCTCCAATTACCCAGAAGACTTATTTTTTAAAAAAATAACAAATAGCTTATTTTCACTGCGTCTGCAACAAAGTAGGGTTACCATATTTCAGCAAGCAAAAAAGAGGACGGGAGGAGCCCCGCCCCTGTCCTGCCCTAGCCCCGCCCCTGCCCCACCCACTTCCCGCCCCCCTCAGAACCCCCAACCCTCCCCCCCACTCCTTGTCCCCTGACTGCCCCCTCCTGGGACCCCTGCCCCTAACTGCCCCCCCAAGACTTCACCCCCTACCTAAGTCTCCCTGCCTCTTGTCCCCTGACTGCCCCCTCCTGAGACCCTCCCCCCCATCCTAACTGGCCACCTAGAACCCTACCCCCTACCTGTACCCTGACTGCCCCAACCCTTATCCACACCCCCACCCCCAGACAGACCCCTGGGACTCCCATGCCCCATCCAACCACTCCCCACCCCCTGACAGCCCCCCCCAGAACTCCCGACCCTCCCCCCCGCTCCTTGTCCCCTGACTACCCCTCCTGGGACCCCTGCTCCTAACTGCCCTCCAGAACCCCACCCCCTACCTAAGCCTCCCTGTTCCTTATCCCCTAACTGCCCCTTCCTAAGACCCCCCCCAGGACCCTACCCCCTACCCGTACCCTGACTGCCCAAAACCTTATCCACACACCTCCCAGAAAGCCCCCCCCCGAACGCCTGACCCCCCCCATCTCTTGACTGCCCCCTCCAGAACCTCCCTGCCCCTTCTCCAACCCCCTGGCTCCCTTGTCGTTGGCCTTCGGTTCGCCTAAGGTCTCTCTGGGAGCTTGCTGAGTCTGAGCCGTTCTCCCGGCACGCTGGGCAGCAGCGGGGGAGGAGCTCCAGACTGCCGGAGGCGAATGCAGGGAGGGAGGGAGAGAGTGAGTGAGCTATGCTGCAGGGGGAGGAGGGGGAAGTGGAGGAGGGACTCTCTCTCGCTGTTGGAGCCACATGTAAGTGGCACCATCCGGCTGCCCTGTTAGCCGCACGTGCTCTGCATGGGGGGGATGGGAGGGAAGTCCGGACATTAACAAATTCCCCCCGGACGCTATTTTTAGTTCAAAAATCCGGACATGTCCAGGGGAATCCGGACGAACGGTAACCCTAGCAACAGAGCCATAGTGTTTGTGAACAAGACAGTACTTGTTCTGGCATTTGGGCCATCCTTTGAGAAGTGGGCTCTTTATTCAAAAAGTGTACTAGTCCGGGAAGATATTGAGAAAAGAGCAGAAAATATTAATGTCTGGGTTGAAAGCAGGTCCCCTGCTCCCTTAACACAATATGCCAGTGTGGAGTGGCTACTACAGAAGTAGCTTATGCGCTTGTGCCACTCAGCGCTTATGCCCCAAAGGTGTGACTATTAATGAACCTTTTAGAGATACTGACATGGAACTATATTGTACATGCTTGCCTGTGATTTTTTTTATGGGCATTGGTCCTATTCTGTACATCCTGCTGATCATTTTAAAAAAGATCATCACAGGGATCACAAAGGCCTTTATTTTCCAATCTTGTACAACTCTTGTCATAACTATAAAGGGAAGGGTAACAGCCCTCCTGTGTACAATACTATAAAATCTCTCCTTGCCAGAGACTCCAAAATCCTTTTACCTGTAAAGGGTTAAGAAGCTCAGGTAACCTGGCTGACACCTGACCCAAAGGACCAATAAGGGGACAAGATACTTTCAAATCTTGGTGGGGGGAAGGCTTTTGTTTGTGCTCTTTGTTTTGGTAGTAGTTCGCTCTTGGGACTAAGAGGGACCAGACAGCAATCCATGCTCTCCAAATCTTTCTGAACAAGTCTCTCATATTTCAAACTTGTAAGTATAGCCAGGCAAGGCATGGTAGTTTTATCTTTGTTTTCTCAACTTGTAAATGTATCTTTTACTAGGGTGTTTACCTCTGTTTGCTGTAACTTTGAACCTAAGGCTAGAGGCGGTTCCTCTGGGCTCTTTAAGTTTGATTACCCTGTAAAGTTATTTTCCATCCTGATTTTACAGAGATGATTTTTACCTTTTTCTTAATTAAAAGCCTTCTTTTTAAGAACCTGATTGATTTTCCCTGTTTTTTAGATCCAAGGGGGTTGGATCTTGATCCACCAGGAGTTGGTGGGAGAGAGGAGGGGGGATGGTTAATTTCTCCTTGTTTTAAGATCCAAGGGGTTTGGATCTGTATTCACCAGGGAATTGGTGAAGAGTCTGTCAAGGCTACCTAGGGAAGGGAATTAGCACATTGGGAGTGGTGGCAGCAGACCAGATCTAAGCTGGTAGTTAAGCTTAGAAGTTTTCATGCAGGCCCCCACATCTGTACCCTAAAATTCAGAGTGGGGAAGGAGCCTTGACAACTCTAGTAGATGAATTAATATTTACACTTTCAGGTGCTTCCAATCATAGAAGATTCATACAACAGGTGCTTTTACAGTCATTGGACAAGCCCTGTCCAGAATTGTAGTTTTGACCAGAGATGGGCATAGGTGCTGGAACTAGGGGTGCAGGGGATGCTGCAGCACCCCCTGACTTGAAGTGGCTTCCATTATATACAGGGTTTACAGTTTGGTTCAGTGGCTCTCAGCACCCCCACAATAAACATGTTCCAGCACCCCTGGAGATAGGAAGCCAGGCCTTGATCTAAACTAGTGATGGTGAGCCAAAGTACTTCAGAGTTCAATTCAAATATCCTCATCCAGATCTTTTGAGGACATTCTCTCTCCACTTTCCCCCTCACCACTCCTTCTTGTTTTGAGGAGGCATCCTCCAGTGTTGCCATCAGCTTTTGGAACAAATCACTTCACCCATCCGTAATGGTAATACAATATGATGAGATACTGTCAGGTGCTCTAAATCATGTCAAAATATGAAACTCATTTTGTTTCTTAAAATTGAAAACCTATATGTGATTTAAATATATTGAATGTATGAATGAGTTTCCTATAATAAATCATTCAACAGCAACTGTTTTTTAGGAATTATTTGAAGGCAGACAAGGTGAAAACATATTTTATTTAAATAATGCACAGAGAGGTCGCAATGTATCAAAAGCATCTACATTATTTCTTGTTGATTTTTGCTTCATATTTGAGATTATTTGCATTACACAGGGATTCAATATAGTGAATAAATACTGCATAATATTAGAGAAATAGCTGCTCTTGAAAAGCAGCTAGTGCAAAATGTTGCATTCCTCTTAGATGGAATGGCTTACTATAAAGAGATAACACCAGTGCTCGGCACACCAGTTTGTTTCTGGGTCCAATCAGAGTATTAATTATGATCTTCATAACGCTGTAGGGTCCTTCTTGTATGTTTCGTTGTAGCTGAGATCTGCTGGGTTGCTCTTGTTGCCCATGCGTGAGTTCCTGCTTTATAGTACCTGTAGTCAAGCATTCTTAGTTGTGTGCCCTCACTTTTAAACCTGCCCCAAGTGATAGTCTGCCTAAGCTGGATTTTGGTAATATTCAGGACACAGTGGAAGGCATTTTTATTTAATCAGGCTTTTAACTAGCTTAGAAATGTAACTAGTCACTGTCAGAGCAAGAATGTCCCATATAAGATCAGTGTGCAAATTATTTTTGAGTTAGTGGATTCCAAAATTTATCTGTTTTTTCCCCCTTTAAGTACTGCATAGCACCCAGATACTAGACTACAGCCATTTTATAAATGTATAAATATACTAATAATTTTTACTCAAGAACTGACATGATTAATACCTGAGAATGCATGGCTAAAGGTGAGAGCTAATAATGTTTGAAAAACACAAGAAATACGGTACATGTGAAAATATGCATGTACATATATTTATATCTTCCATAGTCATTTTACAACTATTATAGTCTTCTAACATTGCATTTATTTAGGGCATAGGGGGTATGCACTCTCCTCTGAGTTGAAAATCCACTGATTTGTATGTTAGTGCTGGAGGAATTCTGTGCCAAAAAAATTAAAATTCTGCAAAATTCTGCATTTTTTATTTGTCAAAATAACATAAAATAATCACACCAGTTTCAATTATTTGGGTAATTTATTTCAAAATACTGTCAGCAAATATGTCTGTAACAATACAGACAACAACAAAAAATTCCCCCAGAAGTAGAGAGTACCACCGTAGGACAGCCTAGTTCTTCTCCGAGTGATTGCTCATATCAATTCCAGTTAGGTGTGTGCGTGCGCCGTGTGCACAGATGTCGGAAACTTTTTCCCTAGCAGCTACCCGTCTGGCCGGCTGGGGAGCCCCCTGGAGTGACGCCGATATGGCGTTCTATATAAGACCCTGCCAGCCCGATCCCCCTTCAGTTCCTTCTTACCGCCCATGGCAGTTGTTGGAACAGTGGTCTCTTGTCTCATCAGGTGCTCCACTTATCCCTTGCTTCTCTTATCTTGATTGTCATTAATTGTTATTAGTTAGTGTTAAGTGTTTCCTATTGTTAAGCGTAGTTTAGTAGTTGAGGGCAGTCCCGTCAACAACTGTCCTGCTGGGCTCTGGGGCATGCCGTCTCAGGGCTTCAAGCCTTGCAACTCTTGCAACAAGCCCATGCCTATGGGTGACCCCCCACGATTCCTGTCTCAGGTGTCTGGGGGAGGGCCATCAGATGGACAAGGGTCGAATCTGTAAGGCGTTCAAGCCCCGAACACGTAAGGAGAGGGAGATTCGACTCTGCTTTGTGGCCCTCTCAAGACGCGGGCCTGAGCGCTTCAGTGTGGAGTGCCTCTTCTGCAGTACCATCTTTGGCACCGCGGAAGATCCTGCGCTCATCTCGGGACCGGCGATCTCCCAGGCCCCAAAAACGCCCGCCTTGGCAGTTGCTCCAGCCCTGACCGAGCAAGACTCTAGCCAGGCCTCTAAGCAGGACAAAGCCACCAGGCCCAGATCTGCCCATTCCAGCCCTGCACAAGGGTCAGTGCAAGTGGAAGAGATCATATTATCTTCCATCTTCGAGGCCACTAGAGGGCTCATCGAAATGATGGCTTCGTCTTCAGCCCCAGCTCCGGTCCCAACCCGAGTCCCGGTACCGTCCAAGGGTAAACCGGTGATGTTCAGAATGGTGGCCCTCATACCAGCATCTCCATGCTGTTCGGAGTCCTGGCGCTGTTCCGAGTTCCGACACCATCACAGGTACCGGTCTGACTCACGGCACCGGTTAGACTCGCGGTGCTGGTCTCGCAGTCCCGATCCTCGGAGCCATTCCTGCTCAAGGTTGCCATTGACTGCTGGATCATGGTCCCACTCGAGATCAAGATCAAGATCGGCAACCTCGCGGCACCGTTTGGACCGACGCAGTGTGGAGCCCTGATCCCCGCATCGTCTGTCACCACGACACTGGCCCGCGGCCCGTGGCCTGTCACCGTCTGCATCGCGGCACCGCTCTCCATCATGGCACCGCTCTCCACCGCGGCACCGGTCGCCGTCATGGCACCGTTCACTAGTATGGCACCTCTCTCCATTGCGGCACCGCTCTCCATCATGGCACCGCTCCACTGCCAGGCACCACTCTCCATCGCGGCACCGGTCGCAGTCGCAATCAGCCTCCCGGCACCGATTCCCGCATGACCCACACCTACCAAGGGACTCGGTGCCCCCTTCGCTTCACTCCCGTACCACTCCTCCTTGGCTGTCATGATCTTGGTCTCCTTCCGGCAGGTCGGAGAGAGCTTCAGGGCTCTTGGACATTTCCTGTTCGGGTCCTGGGAGCCTCGGCTAAGATCCACCAGCACCTAACTGGCAGCCCCAGTGGCAATTTTGGACCGCCTGGGCATATCACCAGACCCAGGATGTCCCCCCCAGTTGCCCGGCCACCATCAGGATTGAGCACCCGACCCCCCGAGGCGACCCTCAGCCGCCCCCCTCCAGACCCTGACCAACCTGTGGAGCCAGTGCCCATGGTAGAGGCTACCCCAAGGGTACAAGAGGAGATACCAAGAAGCTATCTCCACACCGGCCCTCCCAGTAGAGTCGTCTTCGTCCTCTCCTGATGAGGCTGTTGCCAGCACGTCCATGTCTGGCTCACCCCCGATGGACTTTAGGGTCCTTCAAGAACTATTGAGGTGTGTGCCCTCAATATAAACCTCCAAATTGAGGAGGTCATTGAGGAAGATGACCCGATGGTGGACATTCTAGGCCCAGAGGGGCTTTCCAGGGTGGTCCTCCCCATGACTAGGACCATCCAGAACAATGCCAACTCTCTCTGGCAAACCCCGGCCTCCATTCCTCCCACAGCTAAGGGGGTAGAAAGAAAGTACTTTGTGCCTACCCGGGGTATAAATACATTTTTACCCACCCCTCCCCATGCTTGCTTGCGGTGGACACGGTGAACGCCAAGGAAAGGCAGGGTCAACAAGGGCCGGCTCCCAAGTTGAAGGACGCTAAGCAGCTGGACCTTTTTGGGAGAAAAAATTATTCTACTGGGGGGGTCACTCGTTGCAGATCACTAATCAGCTAGCGATCCTCAGTAGGTAACAATTTTAACTCTTGGTCTGCAGTCCTCAGATTCCAAGACCTTCTCCCAGCAGAGGCTCGTACAGAACTGGGAGCCATTGCTGAGGAGAGGAAATTGGTTGCTCGGACCTCCCTCCAAGGTTCCCTTGATGCTGTGGATGTGGCTGCACGTGCTCTGGCATCAGGTATCGCCATGCGGAGGAACGCCTGACTTCAGGCCTCCCGCCCAAGGTTCAGCACAACATCCAGGACCTCCCCTTTGATGGCCGGGGCTTGTTTGCAGAACAAACTGATTCCCACCTGCATATCTTAAAGGACACGAGGAATACTATTAAATCCTTAGGTATGCATACCCCAGCAAACTAAAGGAAGCCATTGAAACCAAAGACCACCCAGCAATGTCCTTTCCCTCCTAGACCGAGGCAGGACTTTTCTCGTCGAAGGAGTACATAATCCCGACATAGACCTTCTTGCCCCCACTCTGGGCAAGGTCAAGGACAGTCCAAGCCACCCCTGGGCCCTAAGCGCCCATTTTGAAGGTGCGCCAGACTACCAGCTCCTACCCCAGACAGTTATCCTTTTCTGAACTGTCTATCCCGTTTCTACCATGCCTGATCCTGTATCACATCAGACCGTTGAGTCCTCCGCACGGTGGAGACGGGATATTCTATCCATTTCCATACCATCCCGCCCTCCCCACCTCCTTCCCCATCCCTCTTCAGGAACCCTTCTCACGAGCAACTCCTCTTCCAGGAGATTCAATCCCTCCTTGCCCTAGGAGCAGTGGAGGAAGTTCCTCAGGAGCTCAGGGGCAAGGGTTTCTATACCCACTATTTCCTTGTTCCCAAGGCAAAGGGAGGCCTAAGACCTATTCTGGACCTCAGGGAACTCAACAAGTACATCGTCAACCTGAAGTTCCTTATGGTCTCCCTAGCCACTATCATTCCCTCACTGGATCCAGAAGACTGGTATGCTGCCCTCGATATGAAAGACGCGTACTTTCACATTTCAGTTACCCCGTCTCACTGACGTTTCCTCCTCTTCATGGTAAGCAAGGTGCCCAGCTCACAGCCCTCCCGTTCGGCTTGTGCACAGCCTCTCGTGTCTTTACCAAGTGCATGGCAGTCGTAGTGGCCTTTTTTTGACGACACCATGTGCACCTCTTCCCGTACGTCGACGACTGGCTTATACAGGGCTGGTCTCACCATTATGTCCAGTCTCAGGTATATCTAGTCATGGACACGTTCACTCGCTTAGGTATCATGGTAAACATCAGCAAATCTGTGCTTGCACTCACTCAAAGAATAGAGTTCATACGTGCAGTTCTGGATGCAAACCAAGCGAGGGCTTTCCTTCCAGGAGCACGGCGCCTGGCTATAGCAGGCATAATTACCAGCCTCTGCAAGTTTCCCACCACCACAGCAAGGCAGTGCCTGAGGTTGCTGGGTCACATGATGTCTGTACCTACATGGTGCAGCACACCAGACTATGGCTCAGACCGCTACAGACGTGGTTGGTGTCAGCCTACCAGCCTGGAAGTAAAAGTCTAGAAATGGTCGTCACGGTCCCGAAGTGCATACTTGACTCCCTGCAGTGGTGGCTGGATCCGCGGATGGTGAGTGCCGGGGTCCCGTTCCATCCCCCCCAACCCACCCTTACTCTAGTCACAGAAACATCTGCCCTGGGATGGGGGGCCCACCTTGGCAGTCTGACAACGCAGGCTTATGGCACGAGAGCGAGCTGTCATGGCATATCAACATCAAAGAGCTCAGGGCTATTTGCCTTGTGTGCCAAGCCTTTGTCCTTCACTTGCAGGGCCACTGCATAGTAGTCCTAACGGACAACACCACGGCCATGTTCTACCAGAACAAGCAAGGCGGAGCCTGTTCATCGCTGCTCTGCCAAAAAGCCCTCTCTCTGTGGGACTTCTGCTTAGCCCACTCCTTCAGGCCTCGTACCTGCCGGGTGTTCAGAACATTCTGGCGGACAGCTTTAGCAGGCATTTTCTCACTCACGAGTGGTCGATACGTCCGGATATCCTTCATTCCATTTTCGGCACCTGGGGGTTTCCCCGAGTTGACTTGTTCACTTCGTGGACGAACAGGAAGTGCCCAGCTTTCTGTTCCTTCCAGGGCCACAGCCCGGGCTCAATAGCAGACGCCTTCCAGATCACGTGTTCGGGTCAGTTGCTTTATGCCTTCCCTCCGTTCCCGTTGGTACACAAGGTGCTCCTCAAGGTCCACCGGGACAAGGCAGATGTCATTCTAGTAGCCCCTGCCTGGCTTCCCTTCCTCTCAGCGCCGACCTCATCTCTCAGAACCACGGTCGTCTCCTGCACCCGGACCTTCAGTCGCTCCACCTCACGGCCTGGATGATCCGTGGCTAAACCAGGCTGAATGCGCCTGTTTAGACTCAGTAAGGCGGGTGCTTCTTGGAAGTCACAAGCCATCAACTAGGCTTACCTATGAAGCCAAGTGGAAAAGGTTTTCCAGCTCGTGCACTCAGCGGCAGGTGCCCCCGCTTCAGGCTCCGATTCCGTGCATCTTGGACTACCTGATGTTCCTAATGGACCAACATCTAGCCCAGGGGTAGGCAACCTATGGCACGCGTGCTGAAGGCGGCACGCGAGCTGATTTTCAGTAGCACTCACACTCCCCGGGTCCTGGCCACCAGTCGGGGGGGGGGGGGGGGGGGCGCTGTGTTTTTTAATTTAATTTTAAATGAAACTTCTTAAACATTTTAAAAACCTTATTTACTTTACATACAACAATAGTTTAGTTATATATTATAGACAGAGACCTTCTAAAAATGTTAAAATGTATTACTGGCACACGAAACCTTAAATTAGAGTGAATAAATGAAGACTCGGCACACCACTTCTGAAAGGCTGCCGACCCCTGATCTAGCCTTTGGATCCCTTAAGGTCCACCTTGTGGCCATCTCTGTGTTTCACCCAGGCGCGGCCAGGCGCTCCGTGTTTGCACACCCAGTCGTGCGGCATTTCCTCAAAGGCCTGGAGAAAATCCATCCTCCAACGAAGCCACTCGTGCCTGCATGGGACCTTAACTTGATCCTCTCTTGCCTTATGGACCCTCCTTTTGAGCCGCTGGTCTCCTGCTTACTTCTTTACCTCTCCCGGAAGGTCGCCTTCCTAGTGGCCATCACTTCCACACGACGGGTGTCCAAACTACGGGCTCTCACGTGTGAACCGCCCTGTACCATCTTTCATAAAGATAAAGACCTCACCTGGCCTTCCTACAAAAAGTGGTGTCCCGTTTCTATGTGAGCCAGGATATCTTCCTACTGGTTTTCTACCCAAAACCGCATGCTGACCTTCATGAACAACATTTCCATTCTCTTGACGTTAGAAGGGCACTCGCCTTCTATATAGACCGAACAAAGCCCTTTCGTAAAACAACTCAGCTGTTTGTCACCATTGTGGAGCGGATGAAAGGAGCTCCAGTTTCCTCTCAACGAATATCTTTGTGGATCACTGGGTGCATTCGTGCTTGCTATAACCTGGCAAACGTCCCTCCGCCTGCTGTTACAGCTTACTCTAAGAGAGCTCAGGCGTCATCAGCTGCCTTCCTGGCACACATTCCTCTCCAGGAAATCTACAGGGCTGCCACGTGGGCCTCAGTTCACATCTTTACGTCCCACTATGCCATCGTCCACTCTCGGGGTGATGCGGCCTTTGGAAGAGCGATCCTCCAATCTGCGGTTCCTTGACTCTGACCCCACCTCCGAGGTAAGGCTTGTGAGTCACCTAACTGGAACTGATATGAGCAATCACTCGAAGAAGAAAAAACGGTTACTTACCTTTCTGTAACTGTTGTTCCTCGAGATGTGTTGCTCATATCTATTCCATTCCCACCCACCTTCCCCTCTGTTGGAGTAGCTGGCAAGAAGGAACTGAAGGGGGGTTGGGCCAGCAGGGTCTTATATAGAACGCCATATTGGCGCCACTCCAGGGGGCTCCCCAACCGGCCCGATGGGTAGCTGCTAGGGAAGAAGTTTCCGACATCTGTGCACACGGTGTGCGCACACAGCTAACTGGAATAGATATGAGCAACACATCTCGAAGAACAACAGTTACAGAAAGGTAAGTAATCGTTTTTTCCTGTTTCTCTGCTATGCTTTTCTTCGGCACCTCAGTCTGGGTGTGTCACATGTGCCAGCTGGACAGATCTTGGGGTAAAACTCTGCCTGTCCCATCTGAGACACCCATACCCCCCCCCCCCCCCAGCCCCCAGCTCCCCCCCCCCCCCCCCCCCCCCAGCCCAGACACCTGTATCTCCTATTCCCCAGAGCCCAGGGATCCAGAGAGAGAAACAGCCTGATGTTGTGTCCTGGGTTTTTATGAAGTTTCTAAATGGTGTCTTCCTGCATGCCACCTCCTTCCTTCAGGACTTGCTGGGAACCACAGCTGCCAAGAACTCTCCCTTTCCCCCTGGCAGTGTCCTGTATTTGTGAACTTGAAAGCTGGGCTCTGCTGGGTTCAGCTGCCCCTAGTGGTGGCCAGAAACTCTGCAGCACCAAGTCTGCAGGAGAAATGAAATTCTGTGCAGAACATTAATGCTGCACAAATTCTGCAATGTGCAGTGGTGCAGAATTCCCCCAGGAGTAATGCATGCACTTTTCATGTCTCAAATTCAAGAAACTGGAAATATATGGAATTTAAAAAAATGTTAAACTGTATTAATTTTTGCCATTGTATTTTGCTAATATTTGAGCAACATAAATCATAACATGCTGCAGACTTTTATAGTGACAAGAATGAGTTTAACATTTGTATTGAGTTGTTTATAGAAGAGCCACCATACTGATAACATTAAGAGACTGAAGGCTATATAGCCACTACTATGCATTCTAATACAGGCCTTCCCAGTTGACTCTCTGTATGTTGATTAAGCCATCACAGGGTTAATTCTAGACCTACATTTATTTGCTGTAAATCAGATTTGCTGGTTTCAAAACAAGCTTCCTGATTCCACAATTATGGATCATCATGAGATGCTTCCTTTTGGTCCTGGGAAATGCTTTATTGTGTGCTGTAAAGCTAAAGAATCATTCTAATACTTTATTGCTTGTCAGCTATGTTGTTCTACGCGTTAAAATAAGGAACAAAACAAAAACATTTGAAATCATAGGTCATTATGAAGACACTGGAAATCTCAAATGTACAGTGTCTATAACTTGATCTGTTCTCATCTTCGATAACAAAGATATTTAGGGTAATTCAGCTTGAAATTAACTGTGGAAGTAATCTTTCCATACAAAGAGGCATGCCCTCTTGGAGAGGGAAAGGTTTCGCAATTTTATTTAGGATTGGTAAAATGTAGATATTTACACCTGAATTTATGTATAATTTTATTACTACTATCAGGAAAAAAAAGTGATGAAACCACTTCTTGGTCTTGTAACTGTAATTTCTTTCTTGGAGATCACAATTACCTTTGAAATAAGTAGAAGCACCATCAGTTCAGCACTTCTTTAAAACAGAATGGTTTAGATGCTGAGGTCTTTATATTCAAGGACATATGATCTGCATATGACAGAAGCTTTTTTATCAACTGAATTGGCAAAATTTAAGGATTCAGTACTTATATAATATACCCCAGGACAAGCAGCATTAGGTGAATTAATTATAGTAATGCTGTGTAAATGGGGCAGAGTGAAAAGAGAACAGTTAATTACTAATGAAACTAATGTAGCTGTTGCAATGAGTATTTTCATACTGTAGGTATTAAATTTTTCATATTTCACATTATAAATTAAATTGGAGGTCCATGATAATTTTTTTCAGGATTTTTAAATCATGTTAAAGAGATGTTGATTTGTTAATAAATGTTTTTCACTGAGAAAAGTGCAAACTTTATTTTTCAAACAGATTCTGTTTAATTGAATGTAATTATACATTCATTCTGTTCAATTCCTCTGTAATGCCTTTGAATAATGATTCTGTTAAAGCTAACTGTACCACTTTGAAACTGCAACTTCAGCTTGTCTCTCTTTTGTGACTGAATTGTATTGCTTGAGATTTATTAAGTTCAGTGGTAAATCCACATTTAAAAAGAAAAATAAAATAAAATAAGAGGAGGACTATGTGAGAATGCATTAGTCCTGCAGCCATATTGTGAAAGAGATCAAGAAGAGGGCAAAAACCTCAAAGAGACACTTTTCCCTTGTGCCATCTTCTCCATTGTACTCAATAGAATATACTCGTGTCTGCAGCAGTGATGGTACCTTCCTTTGTTCAGACAGCACTGAGCATACTACTAGTGTTCAATAATTTTTATTATTCATAAAGACCAAAAATGTGCTCAGTGTACTATAAAATGAATGCAGCCTATCCTCCATAATGTTTGCAATTTAATCAGCAAAAATGGCCACACTCTCCTTGTCTCTCTCTGTCTTTCTCTCTCTCTCATATATATATATATATATATATATATATTCAACCTTCCAACCCTGATATTCTATGATTCAGTATCGTCAACTCTCATGTTTTTTCTTAAAGCCCCAGCTCCTAGAATCATAGAAGATAAGGGTTTGAAGACACCCCAAGAGGTCATCTAGTCCAACCCCCACCCCCATCTAATCTAACCCCCACCCCCATCTAGTCCTAATGTCATGGGATAACCTGAGAATCCCTGCTTTTTTTTTTATTATTTAAAAGACTTTCTAGCCTTCATGGTTGCAGAGAAAATCAAGAAGAGATGCCCCAGTTGTACCCCTAAATGCTCAAAAACCAGAAAGAAAATAAAAAGAACCCAAAATTAGGGCTGTCAAATGATTAAAAAAATAATCACGATTAATCACACTATTAAACAATAATAGAATATTTATTTAAATATTTTATATGTTTTCAAATATATTGATTTCAATTACAGCGTAGAATACAAAGTATACATTGCTCACTTTATATTTATTTTTGATTAAAAGTATTTGCACTGTAAAAAAAACCCCAAAAGAAATAGTATTTTTAAACTCACCTAATACAAGTACTGTAGTGCAATCTCTTTATCATGAAAATTGAACTTACAAACGTAGAATTGTGTACAAAAAAACCTGCATTCAAAAACAAAATAATGTAAAATTTTAGAGCCTGCAAGTCCACTCAGTCCTACTTCTTCTTCAGCCAATTGCTCAAATAAACAAGTTTCTTTACATTTGCAGGAGATAATGCTGCCACTTCTTGTTTACAATGTCACCTGAAAGTGAGAACAGGCATTCGCAAGGCACCGTTGTAGCCGGCGTCGCAAGATATTTACGTGCCAGATGCGTTAAGGATTCATATGGCCCTTCATGCTTCAGCTACCATTCCAGGGGACATGCATCTATGCTGATGATGAGTTCTGCTTGATAACAATCCAAAGCAGTGTGGTCCGATGCATGTTCATTGTCATCATCTGAATTAGATGCCACCAGCCGAAGGTTGGTTTTCTTTTTTGGTGGTTCGGGTTCTGTAGTTTCCGCATCAGAGTGTTGTCTTTTATGACTTTTGAAAGCATCTTCACACCTCGTCCCTCTCAGATTTTGGAAGGCACTTCACATTCTTAAACCTTGGGTCGAGTGCTGTAGCTATCTTTAGAAATCTCACATTGGTACCTTCTTTGCTTTTTGTCAAATCTGCAGTGAAAGTGTTCTTAAAATGAACAGCATGTGCTGGGTCATCATCCAAGACTGCTATAATATGAAATATATGGCAGAATGTGGGTAAAACAGAGCAGGGGACATACAATCCCCCCCCCCCCCCAAGGAGTTCAGTCACAAATTTAATTAACATGTTATTTTTTTAATGAGTGTCATCAGAATGGAAGCATGTCTTGTGGAATGGTGGCTGAAGCATGAAGGGGCACATGGATGTTTAGGATATATGGCACATAAATACCTTGCAATGCCAGCTACAAAAGTGCCATGCAAATGCCTGTTCTCACTTTCTGGTTGCATTGTAAATAAGAAGAGGGCAGCATTATCTACTGTAAATGTAAACAAACTTGTTATCTGAGGGATTGGCTGAACAAGAAGTAGCACTGAGTGGACTTGTAGGCTCTGAAGTTTTACACTCTTTTGTTTTTGAGTCCAGTTACGTAACAAAAAAAATCTACATTTGTAAGTTGCACTTCCATGACACAGAGATTGTACTACAGTACTTGTATGATGTGAATTGAAAAATACTATTTCTTTTGTTTATCATTTGTACAATGCAAATATTTGTAATAAAAATATTATAAACTTTGATTTAAATTACAACACAGTTTACAAAATATGTGAAAATGTCAAAAACATCCAAAATATTTAATAAATTTCAATTGGTATTCTATTGTTTAACAGTGCGATTAAAACTGTGATTAATCACAATTAGTTTTTTAATCATGATTAATTTTTTTTGTTAATCGCATGAGATAACTGCGATTAATCAACAGCTCTACACAAAATGTGTTACTTTTCTTAAACAACTTATGATTTTTAAGCTAATCTCTTTTGTTTTGTTGTGGGGAATGGGGTTACTCATGATTTTTGCACGCTTGGAGTCCACTATACTGTATATGCCAATTTTGTCAGGTCTTGTCCAGATATAAAAAGGAGGATTAGGATGCAAAGAGCTTACACCTCCACAGGGAGCAGCCACTATTGTTACCTTTGTGTTCTATGTATGTAAGGACAGGGAATGCAAGGAATGCCCTGTTCTGCACCAGTTGGAGGACTGCAGCTATTGTTTGTGTTTATGTGGAATGGCATTCACACACTTCACCTCCAAAAACATGCATAAGTTCCCAGTCCATGTTTTGAGTTGCAGGGACTTCCCGGTGTCTGTGTTCCCTGTAAGCTGCTTGCTAGAGCAGCCATCCAGGAGAGATTCAAATGCCACCCAGTTGATTAGCAGAACAGCATGTGATCAGGTGCCTCTTCCCCCCCCGATTGCTCCATCCTGCAGCTGCTCCCGGGACCCTCCTGTTGGCTATGCAGAGCAGGGGCATGTATGTGTGCGTGTGCTGATGTCAGGGTCTCCCCCGGCCCCTGTAGCTCATCTCTGCAGAGCAGGGGAGAGGAGACACAGCCTGGCTGAGGACTCCGGGCTCCGAGCTGCTGAAACCGTGAGTGAGTCCCTTTCTTAAAGAGACAGTGCACTGTTTCTGAGATTTCCCCAGCAACCAGCTCACACAGTCTCACTCACCCCCCCTCCCACACACACACTCTCTCTCGCTCTCCCGTTGCCCATGTACCCCCCATCTCTGCAGAGCGTGGGAGAGGAGACAACAGGGCTCAGGACAGAGCAGGAGAGCTTTCAGTCTTAAAGAGACAGTGCAAGGCATCTCTCAGAAACTTCCCCAGCAGCCAGCGCGCACGCACACATATACACACACAGAGTCTCTGTTTCACACACACATGCACACACACATTGTCTCTTTGTGTCACACACAGACTGTGTGTGTGTGTGTGTGTCTCTCTCTCTCTCACACCCACACCCACACACACACTCTGTCTCTTTCACTGATATCCCAACACATACTTGTATTGTTGTTGATGTTGTTACTACTTGGTACTTCCTGCAATGCACATATATTCTCTATAATTTTATTCTTTCCAAGTATGTTATTTTAGTGTTTTGACTGGTCTATGCATTTCATAATTTTTTTTCTCTTACACTTAAATTTAATTCTTTGAAAACAGTGAGTTCTAAAATGCCTAACCTGTCCTGGCTGGAGTAATTATCCCTCTGGTAACTTTTAAAATATATATATTATATCTAGGTTTTTTGTTTCTACTGGTGGCACATATCCGCACATACCTCAGTGCACATAACAAAATGTATTCCGCATATGGATGGAAAAAACTAGAGGGTAAATTGCACGGTATATCATACAATGAGTCCACGATATACATGGAGCTATTTGGCTTTCCGATGCAATCTTCCCACTTCAACTTGTGAGAAGTTAGGAAGTCATTTAAAATGTTAAACAGTTCAGATCTAGTTGCACACATCTTAATTGGCTTGCAGAACAAAAAATCTTCCAATGTTTTGTGAGAGTACTGAACATAAGCAATTAAATGAGCTTCTTTTGACATATCCATTGCTTCATCCAACTGGATTGCAAATAAACTGGATGGCAATCGAGAGATCACCCATGCCTTCAGAGATTTGGTGGCTCACCATGTTGTCTGACAATGGGATCATTTTTGATTTCTTTGCCGCACTGTCACCAAGCATCGTCCTGCAAATGTCAATTGCTGCTGGGAGAATCAGTTTTTCCCCAGTTGTGTATGGCTTTTTCTTCTTGGTAATGTGGTATGCAACTTGATATGATGCTTTTTAAGCACGTGGGGAGGTTGATACCATATTTTTCATTGTGTTTTTTTGTTTGTTAATTTATTGTAGCTTTCGTTTGAAAAAATCTCTGTTCTTTCCTACCAAATCACCATGCTTTGCTTCTAAATTGTGCCTTAATTTTGCTGGCTTCAGACTATCGTATGCTAAAGTTGCTGATTCACTACACATTGAGGCCTAATTTCCCCATTAATTGCAATGGAAGTGAAACCAAAATCCAAATATACTTCATCATATTTTCTTGGTTTTGCTGATATTTTCTCTGTATCAACTTTAGCCATTTCAGCTTCTGCCTTTTGTGTCAGAACACTACAATCTTTTGGCAATAAGTACGGATCCATTTTTAACCAGATAATGATATGAAAAAATATCATAGAATCATAGGATTGGAAGGGACCTTGAGAGGTCATCCAATCCAGTCCCCTGCACTCATGGCAGGACTAAGTGTTATCTAGACCGTCCCTGAGAGATGTTTGTCTAACCTGCTCTTAAAAATCTCCAATGATGGACATTCCACAACCTCCCTAGGCAATTTATTCCAGTGCTTAAGCACTCTGACAGTTAGGAAGTTTTTTCTAATGTCCAACCTAAACTTCCCTTGCTGCAATTTAAGCCCATTGCTTCATGTCCTATCCTCAGAGGTTAAGAAAAACATTTTTTTTCTCACTCCTCCTTGAAACAACCTTTTACATACTTGAAAACTGTTATCATGTCCCCTCTCAGTCTTCTCTTTTCCAGACGAAACAAACCCAATTTTTTCAATCTTCCCTCATAGGTCATGTTTTCTAGACCTTTAATCATTTTTAGGGCTCTTCTTTGGACTCTCTCCAATTTGTCCACATCTTTCCTGAAAGGTGGTGACCAGAACTGGGACACAATACTCCAGTTGAGGCCTAATCAGTGCAAGTAGCGTGGAAGAATTACTTCTTGTGTCTTGCTTACAACACTCCTGCTAATACATCCCAGAATGATGTTCGCTTTTTTAGCAACAGGTTTTAGTCTTGACTCATATTTAGCTTGTGGTCCACTAGGACCCCCAGATCTCTTTCGACAGTACTCTTTCCCAGGCAGTCATTTCCCATTTTGTATGTGTGCAACTGATTGTTCCTTCCTAAGTGGAGTACTTTGCATTTGTCCTTATTGAATTTCATCCTATTTACTTCAGACCATTTCTCCAATTTGTCCAGATCATTTGAATTTTAATCCTATCCTCCAAAGCACTTGCAACCCCTCCCAGCTTGGTATCGTCCTCAAACTTTATAAGTGTACTCTCTATGCCATTATCTAAATCATGGATGAAGATATGGAACAGAACTTGACCCAGAACTGATCTCTGTGGGACCCCACTTGTTATGTCCATCAGCAGAATAAACACTGCACAACTGCTTGTTGTAATGACAGGATACACTAAACTGGAAGGTGGGAAAGGTAGTTGTTGCTATAGAAATGATCATTGGCTTATAATTAAATACACTGAATCACACTCATGGATTCATAGATTCATAGATTCTAGGACTGGAAGGGACCTCGAGAGGTCATCGAGTCCAGTCCCCTGCCTGCATGGCAGGACCAAATACTGTCTAGACCATCCCTGATAGACATTTATCTAACCTACTCTTAAATATCTCCAGAGATGGAGATTCCACAACTTCCCTAGGCAATTTATTCCAGTGTTTAACCACCCTGACAGTTAGGAACTTTTTCCTAATGTCCAACCTAGACCTCCCTTGTTGCAGTTTAAGCCCATTGCTTCTTGTTCTATCCTTAGAGGCTAAGGTGAACAAGTTTTCTCCCTCCTCCTTATGACACCCTTTTAGATACCTGAACTAGCCATACTAGTACATCTGATTAAATCAGTTGCAAAATGTTTACTCCTACTTAAGCCCCTACTTACTTTGCAGTATTGCAGGAATTGTGGGTCTCGCAATATTAGGCTTCCACTGCAATTATGTCAGCGGGGTGCTGACAGCGGGAACCATGCCATGTGTGGACTGGTAGCAGAGTGTCAGCTGCCCAGGGCTGACAGCAGGAGCCCTGGGCGGCTGACAAAATTGCGGTGGAAGCTTAATATTGTGGAATCTGCGATATTATGAATTAAGTAGGGTTTTAGTAATAATATATATTTTAAAAAGTAAAACATGCCTTGTGCATCATATCCCCCAAACATTCGTCCACACCCCCTAGGTCTGTGTGCCCCATAATTTGAAAACCTCTGCTCTGGAGGGAGGAACTCAGGTTGCTCATGTGCTCTGCAGTCGAATGTTTCCATTGATGCAGCTTTCTTCTGCAACATCACTGACGTTGTAGTTCATAGAATGTGTACTGATACATGCTCATTTTAATTATTGTAGCATAATTTAGTATGCTGTTTCATCACAATACCTTGCTTTTTAAAAATAAAAATAAAATAAAGGAATGACGAAGATACTAAGTCTGAATATGTCTGGCATTGCTGTGTATATATCATAAAGTCTTCTGTAATGTAATTTTTTATCCATTCACTGTAATGGGACCTAGCTTTATCACTGCAGCTTTATCAGTTTACTAAAATGTCTGTGCAAGTCTAGAGAAACAACATTGCTGTATGTCACTAGAACAGCAAAAAACTGTGTCTTTATGTATTTATGGAGAATATGTTAGGCCTAATTCTACAGCCCTTACTCACATTAATTTCAATAGCACTACTTGCAGAATATGGCTTTACTCAATGTGAATAAGGTGGTGGAATAAGCTGTACCCCCAGATTGTTACATATGTATTCATAAAATGGAATCTGGGTGGAGAATTTCACATGCTAACATGTATTTAGGCAGTTTCCTTTATGACATGGCCATCATATATATAGCTATGGGGTAATGATTTTTTTGTTAACCTCCCGCTAACTAGGTGGTCATATATTCCCAGCAGAGTTGGTCAATTTCAGGATGGTTATAAACCATTCTCTAGTTACCAATGGGGTGATGAGGAATGAATGTCTATCTGACCAAGCCTGTTGCAACTATGGTAAGATTTCCTCAGTTGGAAGTTATTCTATGCACCACAGATGAAATTATAATGGCAAAGCAACACAAATAAGTCTATGGAAACCAGGTTACTGTGAAAATAAAATACAAAAATACAAAAAAAAAAAAAAAAAAGTCTATGCAAGCCAAGATCACCACTGAAAAAGTAAATAAAAATTAATAATATTTACAATTCTAAGTTTCTCACAAGCAAATATATGACAAAAATGTATATTTGAAAAGTATGGAAAGTCATATGTAAGATACCCAAATAACCTTAACTCTGCCATCTTTGTGATTTCCGCACTTCTTCACTTCCCCTTGCTCTTCTGTCCCTCTTCTTCCAGTCTCTTGGCTCCCTTCATGCTCCCCTTCTCTACTGACTCCCCCAAGCTACCTGCTCTCCCCAGCCTCTCCCTCCAATACTCATTCTCTTCTCCTTCCTCATATCACTCTCTGCAGACTTCCTCTTTGTGGATTTTAGAGGAGGAGCCCAAATCATTACTGCCTTGCTATTTCTACTCCAGAATAGCCTGTATTGAAATATTATTAATCTGACACAGTCAAATGTGGTAAATGGATTGTTTTCCATAATATCAGATGCAGCTAACATTTCCATATTAACCTACTTTCCCTAAGAGACCAATGGCTTATTTGGTTACTTAATTTAAAGAAACAATTATCTCATATTATTGGAACATGCCCAGGAGTAAAGGATTAAATTCTAGTAAATTGCATTCTATTTGACTATTTCTATGAGCAAGAATGACACTGTGACCCAGCGGATTTAACAAAACTCTTATCAGCTTTTGGTGTAAAGAACAGATTGACCTGCAGAGAACCAGAAGGGCAATAGAGCTTTGTAAAAGGAAATTATTTAATTCTAAAAAAAATTGATATAAATAAAATAAAACATATAATTTACAATCCTATATCACTGTTTATTTTTGTAACAACGGTAAAAAATACTACCAGATCACTACAATGACTGGATTCTCTTGTTTGCTTGCAGTTCTTTCAGATACAGCAGAATTCACACATACGGCAGCATACATGTCAGTGTTTACCCCCTTTCCATGCTGTGGAAAATGCCTGTTAGGGGATGAGGCTTTAGAAGGACTGTCTGCCAAGAGAATCCCTGGTCACATAGCTCTTTCTATCCCCGTATATATATATATATATATATATATATATATATATATATATATTCTCTTTTCCTGCATATAAAAGAAACAACTATGTTAAAATAGAGTGACAATAGAGAGGCAATGGCTGTACTGCCATTAACTTCATTGGGAACACAATTGGTCTCCATATGTCCAAGCTATAAGAGGTGCAGAGGGAGCCATCAAAACCTCAAAGAATAGCCTAAAATAGCTTTTTGATACATAAAATATTGTTACCCCCTTTGACCTGAGTGGTTAGCCAGTTTGGAGTAGGGGTGGTTGAGGATTGTTTCTATTAGGAGGAGAAATTGCTGGTGGAGTCAGTTTTTTTTTTTTTTTAATGCAATCTTGTTTATTTACAAAGAATGTACATAGTCATGTTTCCCTGAACACAGCAAGAATCAAACAGGTGGTAGTTTCTTTGGTTACAGTTTCAAGCCTCATTCCATCTCATACGAAAGTTCTGTCTCAGCTTTTCTCAGTTCACACTACAAGTGAGTCTCTGGCTGGCTTCCTTTGTGTTTTCTCCTTCTCTCATGTTTCTGCTGCTTCTCTCCCACCTATATAGGCACATTACAGCAATCAAATCAATCTTCTTCCCCTGTGTTTGTTGTCAGATCTCTAGAAAATCTCTTGGACCAAGTGGCAGAACCATTGTTTGCATGCAGGACCGGCTCCAGGGTTTTTGCCGCCCCAAGCGGCGGGAAAAAAACAAAGAAGTCGCGATCACAATTGCAATCGGCGGCACTCTGGCGGCAGCTCCACCGCGCTGCTTTCTTCTTCGGCGGGAATTCGGTGGCAGGTGCTTCCCTCCAAGAGGGACCCGCCACCGAATTGCCGCCAAACAGCCCGACGTGCCGCCCCTTCCCCTTAGCCGCCCCAAGCACCTGCTTGCTGGCTGGTGCCTGGAGACGGCCCTGTTTGCATGTAGTTTGGTTCTTGGGCATTGGTTTTCATTGTTTCAATTATTACTAAACAAAGGTGCATTTAATTGTTCTGTCATTTAACTTGAGTGGAAGGCAGCCCCAGTGACTTCAATGAGACCTAATTCCAGCATAACAATATAATTTTATTTATTAGCATGGGCCCTGCCATGGCTATATGTGAGTATTGTATGTCCCACTGGGAAGCTGAGGAGTTCCCTTTCCCAATGGTATATGAATCTCCCTTTTCTGGCCATGCAGAACCATGCAATAATGGACCTAAATTTGTGACACATGTATGTGTTGAGAAGCAGAATTTTGTCTGAACTGAACCTAAGATAGGGGTATCTCCCCTCTCCGCCCAAGGAAATTCTTCACTTGTGTGGAAAATGAAAAACATGTATTTGGGAGGATTGGTTGGTATTTGTTTTTTAACTCTAGCAGCTACTTGAAGTAGTACAGAAGTTTGAAATGTTAAAATAAATCCCAGGGAAGAAAGCAATTGAAGTGGCCAAAGATAATTAATTAATGGCTGTGCAGTCTAGCACCTGGATATCACCAACACATATGTAACCCCCTCTCCTGTTCACTGGCCCAGTATGGGTTTGTTCAAGATAGAGGAAGCCTGCCTTGGGACTTTTTAAACAATTTGGGAAACTGGGCCTAAGGATCCTTTGTGTGTGCTGTGTTGCGTGTCAGTGTGTGTTCACCTCAGACCAGATCCACTCAGACAAGCCACCAGGAACAAGGCTTTATTCTGTAAGGAACATAGAACAGGATTACAACCGCCTCTTTGATTGCCTGCTACCTCCTCCCAGCTCAGTCAGTGCTGAGACCTCCTCCTGGGAAAGCAGAGGGTACATTGTACAACGCAACCCCCCTTACATACATGTTCTAACTCCCACAATAACTAAACCCCAAAACAAACAAGCCCATGTTCTCCTTCTGTCTCAGCTAAACTCCTCTCAGGGTACTCTTTATGCCCTTTTTGGGCCTTTTTTAAGCCCGGCAAAGAACATAGAACAGAATTACAGTCCAGCAGCCTCCTCTCTGCTTGCCTGCTACGTGCTCCCAGCTCAGTCAGTGCTGAGACCTCAGGACAGGGGGCAGAGGGTACATCCTGGCAGGAACCAGGATGTTCTCCCAACATGCCGCAAGTTTGTAGTCCACAACTTGTAGTTCCCAGGGCTGCTGTTCAAGCACACTGCACCTTGGGCTACACCGACACGAAATATTAGAGTGTGTGCTTATACACTCCCAATTATTTGTACCCACAAAAAGAGAGGCCTGATGAAATTCAATCAGGTAATTTAATACACTCTGTGGAGGGGGGTGGGGAGATATAGCCACATTCTGGCTTCAGATATGTGCTTGTGTTCTTCCCAGCTGTCTCCCCCCATGGACTTCAGTGAGAGTTGGATCTATATATGCAAAGACAGAATAGGGCCCATAAATTACAATTTAGCAAACCATTTAAGGGGGCAACCTTCCCCCACACACACACACAACCCATCCATGAGGAAGTCCTTTGAATCAAAGGGATTTGTTTGGGGGAAATGATCAAAATTACTTAGTGTTACCTGCCACATTAGCTGACCCTTGTCTTTCATTGTGAGAGTGATGTCTGTTGAAAACGATAAAATAATAAAGATCTTCCAGCAGAGGGAATGTGCTTTTGAATGACACATACTCTCAGCTAGCTTAAAGACTTTCAAAGCTGTTGAAAAACCTATTTTTTTATATTCTTTACTCTTTAATGTTTGGTATTCTGTAATTTTTTTTTTAAATCCATTGGTTTGGAATCATATCTAATGTATCCCTTCTTTGAAGAAAATAGGTTTAATGCCTAACTTATTCATTGGTGAGCATAATTTTTTCCCAGTCATTTTACTAACTGTTCATTATCTTGAAATTTTTCCCTGTCCAATGTCTATTTTTTTTTCAGGTTATTTTATATACACATGTACAGTTGTGTTTGTGTACACACACATAATGTGTACATACAGGAATATAACATATTTCTTGGCTTTTTTTCTTTAGCTATCACACCTATGCAATGTTTTCTATTTGTGAATAAGTTGTTTACTTCCTGGATTCCAGTAATTCTGTTTTGGTCCTTCTTGCCCTTGTCTTTGTCTGTGTAGTCTAATCAATCAAACAGGAACAAAATGATCTACAAGCTCTTACTGAAGAACAAAATCTATGAGGAGGGGAAGATGTTTAGTGATTAGTTTTAATTGTACCACATTCTTTCCTTCGACCCCCCAGTCTTCCATATATACACAAATACAGAATTAAAAAAGGCATAGGGAGAGATTTGAAATTACTTTAATGATTTTCAGAGTGGAAGAAATCTTCTGTTGGAAACGGTTCATTGCTCCTCTTCTGCTACAAAGAGGAGCAGAAAGGATGTTTATAAATCTACTCATGCTGTTGACTTTGGCGATAACACTGTGTTCCATAAGCAGGATGGACTGGAACTTTCCTTTTCCCACAGTGTTCAGGAACCCATCTGTTTCCTGGGTGACTCCAGCCAGTTTCTCAGAAAAAGGAGAGCTGGGCAGACTGGGTCCTGTAGTCTTCAGAGTAGCCAGATTGTAGCTTCAGGCTGGAATAAATTATTCTGAGAATATGTAAATCCTGCCTTACCCTGTATGGAGAGACACCTGGAAAGAAGCAGATTGTGTTAAGGGGTCCCTAAAGAAATTTATGGGGAAGTGTAGCAATGTGACAAATCATTGGTGCAGCACCTCCTGCTGGTTGTCCTGGGAATTAGTTCTCCAGCTCCAGAGTGCCCTCTATTGGCCGATGTCTCACCTCCACTGGCCGCTGTGTCCCTCCTAGACCCTGGTGTCCCTCTATGTCAGGGTTCTGCCCTGGCAGTAACCCACACTCTGGGTCTCCCCACCCAGGGGAACCCCCAACCCCCACCTTGCCTCAGTGGCTACTGCCAGTCATCATCTAGCCCCCGCTCCCTGGGGCAGACTGCAGTCTATAAACCACTCATCACTGGCAAGGGGGGTTTGGACCTGCTGCCTTTGCCTGCCCTGGGCTGCACCTCTGCAATCCCAGTACTCTTCCCAGCCTTTAGCAAGGCCTGCAGCCTGGGGGTTTTCCAGGCTGGAGCTCCTCAGCTCCTCTAGCCTTCCCCCAGCCCTGCTCCACTCTAGGTACTCTACTCAGTTCTCAGGCAACCAGGCCCATCTCTCCTCACAGCTAGAAAGAGACTCTTTGAGTGCCTGGCTCACAGCCTTTTATAAGGCCAGCCATGGCCTGATTGAGGCATGGCTCCAGCTGAGGCTCTTTCCCCACTCAGCCCAGCCTTTAGCTCACAGCCCCAGTTCTCTCCCAGGGCTGGCTGTAACCCTTTCAGGCTCAGAGCGGGTGACCACCCTGCTATAGGAAGTAAATCACTTTTGTATTTTTGCAGTTGTGTTTTAAGTGATAGGTGGGTGCAGGCTTTGGGAGGGAGTTTGAGGGCAGGAGGGTGTGTGTGGGAAGAGGAAGGGGGTTTGGGAGGGGGTTTGAGGATAGGAGGAGGTGCAGGGGTGAGGGCTGTGGGTATGAGGATGAGGGGTTCATGATGCAGGAGGGGGCTCAGGGATGGAGCAGAGGATTAGGGTGCAGGGGGATGAGGGTTGGGTCTGAGGATGAGGGGTTCATGATGCAGGAGGGGGCTCAGGGTTGGGGCTGAGGATGACGGGTTCATGAGGCAGGAGGGGCTCAAAGCTGGGGCAGAGGATTAGGGTGCAGGGGGATGAGGGCTGGGGATGAGGGGTTTGGGGCATTGGAGAGGCTCAGGGCTAGGGTGGAAGGGCAGGGTAAGGGCAGCCTGCCTTGCCATTAGTGGATAGGGGGCACTAGGACCCTGGGGCAGCAGACAGCAGTTGCTGCTGGGAGGGCATAGGAATGCTACTCCGGCAGCACAAGCAGGCATGGTAGAGGGGCGTGCTGCTTTCTTTAGCCAGGGATGGGGAGGGGGGGCTGCGGGGGAGACGCGTGGAGGTGGGGTGGCAGGTGGAGGCCGGGGCCCGCTCCAGGCAGGGCAGGGGGAGAGACCCAGCTCCAAATATTGCTGGAGCAGGGCCACAGGCCCTGGATATTGCCGGAGCTCAGGCACAAAAGAATATAACCTGCCGCCCCCCTCTCACCCCATATTCACCCCCCCCACCCCCAGACAGGCCCATCCAACCCTCCCCCTGCTCCCTGACTGTCCCCTGGGACTCCCCTTACCATGCCCATGCCGGTCAGATGCTGGCTCCACGTGTAGGCAAAACACGCTGCCGGTGGGGCTGTTTGTGTTGTTACACCAGGCTGCAGGCAGCGGGGGGGGGGGGGGGAGCATGGGAGGGGCTCTGGCTGCTGGAGGCCAATGGGAGCAGCTCAATCAGGCCCAGCCGCCCAATCAACCACGCTGCACTCTGCATGGAAGGAGGGGAGGGAGGGGAAGAGGAAAAATCCCGGACCTTTTAACCTTGTTACCAATTCCTCCCGGACGGCTATTTAAAGACGCAAAAGCCAGACATGTCCTTGGAAATACGGACAGATGGTAACCCTATTCTTGGGGCCATCCCAGTACATAGCAAGAAGTTTTAGGATTTTCACCAAAATGCCTGTGTGAAGTTTTCTGACCAATTTTGCTGATTTGAGGTGTTGGATAATTTCAGATAAGCATCCAAAATGTTGGGTGCGTGTCTGAACTAAAGCTAGCAAACCAGAAGAGCAAACGGGAGTTTTGAGAGGGAATTCTCCAGGTGAAGGAGACCCTTGGGGTAAGTTTGTCATCTGTGTTTGTGTGCTTGCTGCCTGACTAGTCTATAGTGTGGTCTCTTTGTGGGGCAGTGCTGAGCCTAATGGCCTGCTAAATAAGTCTGAGAGCTTCTTAATGAGGCTTTGATCCCTAATCTCTTTAGGATCCATTAACTGCTAACCAGGGGGCAGAGCTACTCAGGGAGAACAGGGGTTTAAAAAGCCAGCTCATAAGTGACCAGAGGTGTAGATGAATAGGAGCAGCAAACAGAAGTTTTGCGAGGGACTTCAGAGAGAGAGAGCATGAGAGCTAGATATACCTAATAATCTCTAAACTAAAAAAAAAAAATAAAAATAAAAAGCAATTAGCAAAAGGAAAAAGCTAACAGCAAAAATATGAGTAAATCAGATGCAGGAAGCCTGTCAGTCAGCGGGGCCACTAAAAGATCAAGGTGCTAAAGGAGCACTCAAGGAAGACAAGGTCATTACAGAGATGCTGAATGAATACTTTGCATTGGTCTTCATTGTAGAGGATGAGAGGGTGTTTCCCACACTTGAGCCATTTTTAGGGGACAAATCTGAGGAATTTCAGAGTAACAGCCGTGTTAGTCTGTATCCGCAAAAAGAAGAAAATCTGAGGAACTGTCCCAGAGTGAGGTGTCAATAGAGGTGATGTTGGAACAAACTGACCAATTAAACAGAAATAGTCACCAAGACCAGGTGTTATTCACCCAAGAGTTCTCAAGGAACTCAGTTATGAAATTGCACAACTACTAACTGTGGTATGTAACCTAACTCTTAAATCAGCCTCTATACCAGGTGACTGGAGGATAGCTAATGTGACATCAACTTTTAAAAGTCTCCAGAGGCAATCCTGGCAATTACAGACTGGTAAGCTTAAATTCAGTACCATGCAAATTAGTTAAAACTATAGTAAAGAACGGAATTATCAGACAAATAAATGAACACATTTGTTGGGGAAGAGTCAACACAGCTTTTATTAAAGGGAAATCATAGCTCAATCTATTAGAATTCTTTGAGGGTGTCAAACACAAATAAGTGGATGAGGGTGATCCAGTGGATCTAGTGTACATGGACTTACAGAAAGCCTTTCAAAGGTCCCTAACCAAAGGCTCTTAAAGGAAACAGTCATGGTATGAGAATGAAGGTCCTTTCATAAATCAGTAACCGGTTAAAGATAGGAATGACACATGAAATTCAATGTTGTTAAATTCAAAGTAATGCATACTGGAAAACATAATCCCAACTATACATACTAAATGATAGGGTCTAAATTAGCTGTTCACATTCAAGAAAAATCTTGGAGTCATTGTGGATAGTTCTCTAAAAACATCTGCTCATTGTGCAGTGACAGTTGAAAAAGCTAACAGAATGTTAGGAACCATTAGGAAAGGGATAGATAATATGACAGAATATATCAAAATGCCTCTATATAAATCCATGAATGCCCATAGCTTGAATGCTGCAGTTCTGGTTGCCCCCATCTCAAAAATCTAGAATTGGAGAAGGTACAGGGAAGAGCAACAAAAATGATTAAGGTTATGGAGCAGCTTCCATATGAAGAGATATTAAAAAGACTGGAACTTTTCAGATTGGAAAAAAGACAACTGCAGGGAAGATGTGATCGAGATCTAAAAAATTATGATTGGTATGGAGAAAGTGAATAAGGAAGTATTTTTACCCCTTTACACAACACAAGAACCAGAGGTCACCCCATTGAATTAAGAGGCAGCAGGTTTAAAACAAGCAAAAGGAAGTCCTTCTTCATATAACGCACAGTCAACCTGTGGAACTCATTGCCAAGGAATGTTGAGGAGGCCAAAAGTATAACTGGTGTCAAAAAAGAATTAGATAATTTCATGGAGGATAGATCCATCAATGGCTATTCATCAAGATGGTCAGGGATGGAACCCCATGCTCTTGTGTGTTCGTAAGCCTCTGATTGCCAGATGCTGGGACTGGATGATGGGGGATGGATCACTTGATAATTGCCCTGTTCTGTTCATTCCCTTTGAAACATCTGGCATTGTCCACTGTCAGAAAACAGGATACTGGGCTAGATGGACCATTGGTCTCACCCAGTATGGCCATTCTTATTAAGCTTTTCAGCTCTCCTTGTAATTAGCCATTGCCTCCCCAAAAGAAGACAATTTAGGATGAGTTCTCATTGTTGTGCTCCAGAGAAATAAGTTGATGACAATCCCATATGGCTTCCTTACTTTCTACACAAAAGCTGAAAATTCTATAGGTATTTACCACCTTCAGAGCAGATTGGTTAGCTGATCCAGGTGGAATATGTGAGGCTGCCACCTGTGTCTTTTTTGTGGCATGCCTCTCATTCCAGTCAGTTTTATCCTATGTCATGTACCATCACTCTTTGATATAGAGTCACTGGGATGAAAGGCATGGTAGTTCAACAAAGCAATGTTGCTCTATAGCCAGGCATAATTAAAAAATGAAAAGATTCTGTATCATGTTTGTTTACTTTATCTTTGAAAGTCTCTCTGAGCATTAGGTCTCCCATGTGTCCTTGTATTTGGCTAACCATTGAGCCACTGGTCCAGCTCTACTCATGTAAGCCCAACACCATTAGTCAGTATTTAGAATGAAAGTGTAGTATATTTGTTGTGTATGTCTAGGGGACAAGCAGCCATGTTGGTGTTTGAGTTCCTATGTATTTTGGGGAAAATGTAATACAGAGATGAAGAGCATCTATTCATTCTAGATCTAAGTGCATCATGGGATTTGTTGTTTGCAGTGGTGAAGTCATGTTGTTATGAATGGATGTCATAATGTGCACCAGAGCAGAGCAGCAAATGTTTTTAGCATCCAGATCTGAATAAAAAAAAGTTAAAAAAAATATCACAACACAAAATAAATATTTAAATACAGTGTATCTATAAACAGACACTGATCTTCCCACTTGAAGAAATGGTCCGAAGAGGATCATAATTAATATCAAAGATTTTCTAATTATATCAAAATTAGACTTGTAGAAATAAGTTCACTGAACTTTCTCTAAAATACTATTTAAACTAGGCAGTATTTTGGGGGGATTTTACACTGAAAAAAATATTTGTTGTGTTAGTGACAGGGTGAGGTTCTCTGACTACAAAAATGCAAGTAAGGCAATGATGGGAACTGAAAGTTAACTAGCAAGTCATTGTGCTGACGAGATGCTGCTCTTGTTATGCAAACCATTAAAGAAAAAAGTGATCAGTACAATATGTAAACTCTTATTGTCCCATTGTATCCCTGGAAAAACAACCATGCAAAGGGGGCAGGTGCCTAAAATAAGAGGTGGAGCTGTAGGTGCTAGAGACCCTCCAACCTATGTCTAGGGTTAATCTCAGGTGAAAAGTGCAGCTGTCACAATAACAGATTCTTTATTTAGGTGGCTACTTAGAGTTAAAGATGATAAATTGGTAAAGCATACAAACTTTGAGCTTTAATTAATATAGACAAATATAGTTGAAATCATAGGAAAAATGTACATAAGTATAAGAATAAAATAAGTACAATAAAGTGCTTTCCTGCATTGGTCATGCACACAGTCTTACATTGTGCATACTTACAACCTTAGGGAAACCATTAGTAACAAAGATGGAAGGAACAGTAAGTAGAGATCACCTCAATAGGAAGGCATTGGGTCAGGCTTCCTGCACAGTTATCCCAGATTGTTGTCCTATGTCCCAACAACAGGGTCACCACACATTTATATACTTTTTCTATTTCTCCCTCCCCCCCACACAAATACATTTCAAGGACCATATCTGATGAGGTTTCAGACCCTGTCCATGTGTGGTATTCTGGCTAATCATGGTTAAACTTTTAATCGTTGACACAAGCCATTTGTGTTAATAAATTATGTGTATTAATGCAGTTATCTGCATAATTACTATATTGCAAAAGCCCCCTGAAATCCCTCAAATCACAAAATTACTTACACAATTATGTGGTGTACCTGGTCTTTTGTGGTAACTTGTTTGTTTCCCAGCATGAGAAGACAATTACATGGCCTGCTTTGGCTAACTGAATCTCAAGCCTGTCATGCCTGTCACACTAAGTCTCACATTAAAACAATAGGTCTCTCTCTCTTATAGCAAAACCTAACATTCTTATTATTTAATCTTCTTCCATTTCAGCCTGTTACACTTCAATAAGGATCATTTCGAGCATTTAAGCATATAATATATGATTTACTTCTTATCTAGAACTACTTTAAGATAGATGGCTGGTCTACACTGGGGAGGGGATCGATCTAAGATACGCAACTTCAGCTACGAGAATAGCGTAGCTGAAGTCGACGTATCTTAGATCGACTTACCTCCCGTCCTCACGGCGCGGGATCGATGGCTGCGGCTCCCCCGTCGACTCCGCTTCCGCCTCTCACGCTGGTGGAGTTCCAGAGTCGACGGGGAGCGCATTCGGGGATCGATTTATCGTGTCTAGATGAGACGGGATAAATTGATCCCCGATAGATCGATTGCTACCTGCCGATCCGGTGGGTAGTGAAGACGTACAGAAAGGTCAGTGTTGACCGGTTACCCTGACCCAATCTCCTCCCAGAGGACACCTACTGTCCATCTGTAAGGCAACCAGATTTTCATAGGAAAAATACCTATTGCAGTGGGGTTGGGTTTTAGAGTTTGTATTTTATATTATTAAATGTTAATAAACATTCAATGTTAAAATAACTTATTAAATTATATGAAACTTTAAAGCCACATGTTTTTCTGTACAAACAAGGGCCCATACAAGGAAACAGGTGATCTCACAGAGCATTTTAACAGCGATTGCATATGTTCATCATCAGTAAGACAAATACAGTTATCTAGTACTTGTCCTCCTCTGTTTTTATATTAAACCTTCCAAAGTTCAAGGTTGAAATATTACATAAATAATCAAATCTTAAAAAATTAGGTTTCTCTTCAGGGAAGTCCTCTTTGTGGTGTAAGATTATCCTAGGCCTTTACAAGTCTACCTGAAGATTTCACATCTTACATTCCAACTACCATTTTTTGACATGGGGACTCAAAACCGTGTATGAAATGGAGAATTCAGAAGCAGAACACCAAGTTCAAGGCTTATTAAGATTTATCGGATTAGTGCAGTGAGAGTACTGCAGTGTATAATGTCAGCAAACCTTCCATAGCTTCCATAGGCTTATATATCATCATTTTAGCCAAACTATGTACCTGTCCTTTGCACTTATTCAACTACTTTCCACATCATCTGGACATTTGTAGAGGGGAATTCATCATTATTTCAAGGTTGCTCATGAATTCCTCCTGCTCAAGTTCTAGGTCATTTATTTTATAAAATCATAGCTCACAAATACATTGAGTTCCATTATCAACTTTACCTTGATAACAAGCTCTTTACTGTGTAGTGTTCAGACTGTGTAGCTTTCAAGTTTAACCCTTACAGCTCTAATCACAAAATGTTATGACCCATACACCCTTTTAAGCTTGATAAATAGGGGAATTTAGGGCTTTTCCTTCATAAGTTAAAGGCCAAAGGCAAATTATCAGTTCTCCTATTTGAAACCTATGATACTTTGACACTAGGGAGGGTAGAGAGTAGAGGGATGATGATGACGGCCCTGAACGTTTCACTTTTCTACCTGACAGCTGCAGAATCTTGTAGTTTACCTCCTGTTGCTGCCTCCTCCTCTTTTCCCTACCTCATTAAAATAATTTGTAACATGTGAAAATCTTAGCCCCTGGGCTTATAAGGGACAGATACTTCTGTTAATTTACAGAAATTCCACAACATTAAATAATATACTTAAGGGTTTGAATATGCAATTCTTACTTGGGCTAAACATATTTATGTCAATGGGGGTGTAGGATCCATTCCATAAAGGGCTTTGACCAGTGGCCTGCCACAACAGAGGCAAATTAATAGCAACAACAACCTGTTAACTGATGAAGACAAGTTTTTCAAAAGCAGGAACCAAAAATCAGGCCCTTAACTAAAGTGGTCTAATTTTCAGAAGTGCTAAGCACCCAGTACTTCACCACTGCCTGCAGCGGGACCTTTAAAAATTAGTCTTCAGGTGCTTAAATAAGCTCCTAATTTTGAAAATCTTGACCTAATGGTTTAGTTGTGGCTATCAGATATTATTAAAAGATTTCTAAATGATTTACAAACAATAATTAAAACTAATATAGCCCCTGCAGGGCGATATGTATTATTATTATAATACCCATTTTACAGACTCAGAGAGTGTAAATGACCTAGTCGCACAGTGATTCCAGGGCAGAGCTGGGAATAGAACTTTGGAGCCCTGGTTGCAAATCACCCACTCACTAATTGACAACACTCCATCCTCTTTAAAAAAAAAAAAAATGTGAAAGCACAGGGTTTTTTTGTCTCTTGGGTTTTTGGTTCTGTGATAACTGCCTTTTTCCTTTTTTGTGGTGAGTTTAGGAGTTTATTGGGCATGAAACATGTTTATTGCTGGTAAATAAATATACATAAAAATTCTTAGCTGGATTCATTCTGTTAAAGGGTCTTACTGCAGACTTAATATTTCTTGACATTAAAAATGGGTAGAGTAAAGCTTAGTGAGTGTATGAGCAGCCACTCTTAGGTAGATTCAAATAAGGAAATTGCTATATGACACATCAATGCTATTCAGCAACTGAACATTTTCTGAATGTTGTTTGGGCAATATTCTGCTGAAGAATATTTACCTGCCCATTCCAAGTGCAGTGCTACTATCAGTACACAGCAGCAGAGTCTGAGATGGTTAGTGATCCAGACAAGGCAGAGCTTGAGATGAAGGAGGAGAAGAAGATGAAGGAGACACACCTCTATGTCTCACTTAATCTTTACTTCCTTGAAGGCCTTCCCTCCCTGCCATCCAAAAATCCACATCCCTGGAAGTAAGAGGAATGAAAAACCCTTGTGTCAGGATCCTGACAAGGACAGTCGGAATCAAGGGTCAGAGCAGGGTCAAACCTGAGGCTGGGAGTGTCAGAGAAGTTCATAGTCAAGTTCCAGGCTAGGGTAGATACCAAGGGGCAGAGTCCAAGGCAGGTTTCAGGGTCAGGAGTCAAAGTCCAAATCAAGCCAAGGTTGAAGCCAGGAGTTCAAGAGTAAGAATAATCATAGCAGCCACAGGAAATTCTCACTGTTGATGGACACTTCTTAAAACATCCCTTGTGTTTATATAGGGTAGGAAGCCAATCAGGACCTCTCCAGGAGGCCACCCAACAGCAGCTGTAACCAGCTTGCATGCCATTGCCCATGACCCACTATGGACAAAGACTATGGGAAGTCCTGCCTACTGGAGCGGTCAGCTGCATGGCAGATCTGCAGGCTGGGTGCTAAACCCACAGGGCCTTACATTACCCTCTCCCCAGGATCCCCCCACCAGCCCAGGATAGGCAGCATGGAAGGCTACCACATGATTGGAACATAGACTTGGGATGTGGGCTCCCAGGATGGCTCTTCTGGGCCAGAGCCTCCGAGTCCACAAGGTACTAGAGCAAGCTGCATCTGATTTTTGAGTCCAGTAACCCATGGACCTCATGCTTATTGTGTCCTTGGATCCGCACCGAAGCAGGCGGTGGTTGACCCTGGTGAGCGAAAGGTTGTCTGTGTAGGTTTTAGCAAGGATACATGAAACACTGAGTATATTTTTAGGGATCAGGGTAATTGAAGCTTCCTGGTCACTCGGTTGATTATCTCAGGTCATATCCCATCAGCCAAGTATTGGTGGTCCAGTTTATGACACAGCTGGTTGGTGTGGAGGTTTTTGGCTGAGAGCCACACTTTTTGCCCGACAGTGAATGCCAAACCTTTCTGGCACAAGCAGTCAGCATACCGCTTGTAGTCTTCCTTGTCCAGATGAGCCTTGAGTTCTTTTTGGAGCTCATGGATCTGCTGCACCCAAACAGTGGCCACAGGATTTGTGGAGTTAACGGATATGTCTAGGTGGAGACAGGGGTGGAAGCCACCATTTGCATAGAATGAACTCTACCCGGCGGAGACATGGTCAGCATTGTTTGGGGTAGGAGCAAGTCTGCGTGGGGTAGGAGGCTCGACTAGTTGTCCTAGTGGAAATTCATGCAGCAGTGCAAGTATTGTTCCATCACTTGATTTGCTCATGTGGACTGACTGTCAGTTTGTGGGTGACAGGCGGTGGATATATAAGTGTGGACCCCAAGCAATCATAGGGTTTCACCCCAAAACTGCTAAATGAACTGCGGACACTGATCAGTTGTGACTTGCTCTGGGAGTCCATGGAGACAGATGACATGAGTCACTAAGAGCTTGGCTGTTTCTGCTGCAGGGGACAGGTGCACACTCGGGATGAAATGGGACATTTTTGTCAGCAAGTTGACATAGTGAGTACTACAGTCTGCTTGTTAGATACAGGCAACTTGACTATAAAGTCTAGGGTAATAGCTACCCAGAGTCTAGATAGGAGCTTGAAAGGCATTAGGATAGTTGGTTCTACTAGGGCCTAGGTGCTTTCCTAGTCTTTCTGTTTAAAAGTGATAGACTTGTCAGGCAAGCCTCTAATCTCTTCCTCCCATGTCTGGAGAGTGGGCCTACTTTGCTGACTGCCCAAAGAACCAGGATGGAATGAGTAGGCCAGCTACCCATTGAAGGTCCAGGGAATGGATTCTTCTGGGACTGTCGAAAGGATGTAGGAAATGGGAAAGGGAATACAAATTATCAGAAGGCAGGAGCATCTGCTGGTAAAGATGGAACTATGTTTGTTGGTGGGAGGTGTAAATCCTGCAAAGACAATAGGAAGATTTAGGAAAGGGCTGATAATCAGATTCTATTTGGAGTCTGAAAGTTGGAACCCCTAAATATCAATATTCTAAAATGAGCCTGTTTGCCCATAAATATCAACCATGTAATGTTTGCTGTGGCATGCCACTTTTCATCATGTGAGCTGCATTTTGAATAGAATAATCATACAGTTATGGGAGTCCCATGGGAACCAAAATTCTCAAAGCATAGTATGCCAAAAACAGAATGGCACAAAGGTTCTGTTCCCCTCTCTGTGTGAACATAACACTCATTGATACTAATGGGAATGATACACACAAGTGAGAGAAAAGCCCCCAATTTGTGTCTGACATTTTATATAGCTAGAGTATAGCTCATGAAAGTTTCAACAGGGAAATGAATAGAGTGCTTTCAAGCCAATGTATATAGATAACATAGGAAACAAACAAAGCACACACACGTACTTCCATATGTTTTAAGAGAGAAGAAATAAAACTTTTCTCTCTGCTGTCTACACATTTTTTTTCTAAAATGTGTTTTAAACTTGTTTCTCAAAATATAAACTCCTATTGTCATACATTAACTACAAAATAAAACACAGTTTTTTGTTTGAGATTGCACCATGTCTCATCCTTTACTTTAGCAGACTCTCACAGAGGCTGGGTAGCCACCTGGGAAGATATTTTTGTGATAAAAACAGTTGCAGCTGGTCCTTGGCAAACTCCTCTGTCATTTATGTTGGCAGCTCTTGGAGTTGGCTGTGTCTTTGTCCTGCAGCTAAGCAGCTGAATGGTGTTCTGACTCCCACTGGCCTCTTGGACTCAGTTCAGTTTCAATCTACTTTTATTCCAACGAGTTGGAAGGAATCCAGTCCAGTAAAAATCCTATGAGAAGGATTGGATAGCACAGAACTGGGTTTTTCTCTTTTTATATCTTCATCTTGGCTTTCAGTCTGATAACATCTTAGCTAGAAAGCAAATGATATATTAGTTCAAAAGAGCATTTGATGCCAAATGTCATTGTGAAAAGAACATATATTCTGATGCCATAGGCCATGCACATTTTGTGTCTAAGTTAAATCTAATAATTTGTCTGTTCCTCATGGTTTCTGCCATCTCGATACTCCTGTTGGAATTCTGCAACTGTTGCATTTGAGTCAGAGTGCTCATGGAGGATTCCAGCAGGAGCACTTGAATAATACATCACCATGTCAGATGTGCAGTATTGTTTGATGACTACACCATAGATAGGCTTTTTCTATAGTTATACCTACTCATGTGGGCAGAGCTCATCAATTACAGGGTCTCCAATGCTGATGTTATAATACACAGCTCAAGCTATGCTTTTTTAAAAAAATATTTATTTTAAAACATGTGAAAGTAATCATGCAGTTTTGTCTCAGTTTAATTAGATAGTGTGTCAAATCAGTATCACCATTAATGTGAGCTGGCATCACTGTTATTATATGATGACATATTGGAAAACTTTATGAACTCTAAGGAATGGGTGAACTTGTCTCGCTATGTGCTCCATGAAAGAGGCAGAAAAGTGTCTACCCCAGAAACAGGAGGGATAGAGGTTTAATGAAAAACACTGTTCTTGGAACTTTGATATTTTGGTTAATTGCTTTTCTGTAAGTAAAATATAAAGTTCTCTCTAATTGATTCTGAATTTTTGTGCTCAATTGCTCCAGTTTATACATTCCTTTTTTTAAAAAAGTGCCTACATTATAGTAAATAAACACAAACTAATTTTGTGAATTCAAAAATAGTTTGTGCTTCATAAAATATCAGACTTTAAGAGCCTCATGAATCACTAAGTGACATCTTTCTAATTTTGTCATTTTTCCTAGATCTTTTAGCATATGAAACAGTACAGGATGTTTACAGATTCATTCCCACTGACGATTTATTTGTCTGCAAAATACAAACATGCATACAAAAAAACCAAACAAACAGGAAAATTACCAGTGAACAACTATAAGATAACTATATATCTTATAGTTGTTCACAGGTAATTGTCCTGTATATATAGGATGCCCATTACTAAAATCACCTTTAGATGAACCTAAAGGTCATTAATCAAGATGTACATTATAGCTGTGATTTTCAAAGGAACCTAAAGGAATTGAGGGACCAAGTCCTGTAGAAAAAAATCAATGGGAGTTGGACATCCAACTCTTTTAAGCCCCTTTGAAAATTGTAGCCTACAGCGCTACTTGGTATGGTCCAGTAGATAGAATAGTGGGTTGGGTGTGAGGAGACCGCTGTACTATTCTCAGCTCTGCCATGCTGTATGACTTGCAGCCAATTACTTTACATTTCTGTCACAGTTTTCCCAT
>NC_048299.1:124742722-124839714 GCF_013100865.1 Trachemys scripta elegans | reverse complement strand
CCGGACATTGACAAAGTCCCCCTGGACGCTATTTTTAACTGAAAAAATGGGGGGGAATCCGGACGAATGGTAACCCTATATGCCACCCTAGTGGAATTGGATGGTAAAAAGATCTGAGTCCCCGCACCAAGTGCCTTTACCTGGAAGTCTGCCTGAACTCGAGGGAGAGAGAAAGAGGAGTCCTCATAACCCTGATAGGGCTGGGCCCAGGATCCCTGGGAAGCTTAATCACCAATCTCTCTCCTCACTGGCCCCTTCCCTGACCTATTAATCAGCACATTGAGTTTAAACCACATCCAATCTATTAAACATCAACTGCAAACAAATAAGGAAAAAAAATGAGTATGTTAAAGGAACCCCATAAACAATAGGTTCTGGAACTCCAGAAAATTCAGCCTATTCCATACATATCCCAGGCCTCCTTCCCAGGACCTGGCTGTAGTGCAGTGATACAACAAGTAAGACACCTTCTCTGGTGGTGGCTACACACCTCAGGCTCTAGGTGGCAGGACCCTTCTCTCCAGTGTTCGCCCTCCAATCAGGTTCATATCCCCCATCAAAGTCTGGGCTTCAAGGCCCTCTCATCTGGTGACGTTTCTCTACAGAGCAATCTCTGCCCAAGGTCTCCACCTTGTTCTCCCCAGCCACTCCCTGCTCTTGGCTCCAGTTTACTTCTGGCACAGCAGGCCTTTTGCTATCCCAGCTCTGGTTGGTCCTGGTTCGCCATCAGTGTGACTGGTCTCTGCTGCTCCAGCTCCCTCACTCTGGGCTGCTCCTTGGGCTGCTCCACTCTCCCCAGCTCTGCTCTGGCTCCTCTGTTCTCCCTCTTGTGCCTTACTTTGCCCATGCAGCCACAGCTCACACAGAAGGCAGCCCATGGGTTTTCAATTCTCTGATTGGCCTCGCCACCCTTTCAATCTGGCTGACTTGGAGTGTTGGCCTTTCCCCATTGGCTCTCGGGACCTGTCAGTCACAGGAAGCTGACTGCTCTTTGGGCCTCCCCCTTCTCCTAGTATTGGGAGAGGGCCAACCAAAAAGTTTCAATAATGGGCCAACAGACCCCTTTCATATGGGTTATGTTATGCAGGAAGTTGTATTAGATGACCATAATGGTCCTTTCTGCCTTTAAAACCTATGCATCTATAAAAATAACAAGAAAAATGGAGGCAATATTCTGCAGGTGTTATCTGAGCAAAACTCCTATTGTCTTTTCTAGGAGTTTTGCTTGAGGGAGAACTTCAGAATTTAGCCCTGGAACAGGGAGAGCTTGACCACATATTGCTAAGCAATTGCGGTACAAATCAAAGAGGCAGTGTTAATTAGTTATTTACAACTTGATATTTTTTTTTAAATTATGCCTAACAGCCATTTATTAAAATGTTAAAGGTAAATAATTATAAAGTCAATAGTTGCTGCTGGGCATTTAGCACTTCTGAAAATTAGTCCATTTATGTGAATGTAAGGCCCGGTCTAGCCACAAATTTTTGTACCAATATGACTATTTTGGTTAGTGGTGTGTTTGTTTTTTTTAACTGAAATAATTATACTGGTACAACCTCTAGCATAAATTCAGTTATAGTGGCAGAGAGCTGTCTTCAGACAATTTTTGCAATTTGTTTTTGGTTTTCTTTGTGTCTCTATGATGGTCTTTGCTCATGGGGAGCATTGCCTAGTGGTCAGGGCTTAGGCCTTTCAAAATACAGAGAGGGATTTTGGTAGGAGAGCCTGGGCCCTTCCACTCAAGCCCAGGCTCCTTTGTGGGCTATCAAAGGTCTGACACCAAAGAGTGCCTTAAGGCTGCCCTCCCTGGGCCATTTCTTATCATTCTCTATTGCCCAAAGTTTGCAGTCTGTAACAGGAAGGTGTGAAGGAGCTCATCACTTGGCACCTCTTCTCATTCTGGTGTGACAGCTCTCTCTCTCTAGGGGTGGCAGCTGCCTCGTCTCATGCCTTGGGCCTTCGGGCAGGTCAGTTCCAAGTCCATTTCAGGGGTAGTCCATAAACAAAGCACAGGGAATCAACACAAATAAACTGGGTTAGTAGGTGAGAGGAGGAAATGCCTCCCTCTCTAGGTAGAAGAGAAGCAGGTCCTGCCTTCCCTCAGGAAAAGACCTTCAGGCAGTTGTGGATGGGAAAGATCCTGCCTTCCTCAGCCCTTTCCTCAGGAGCTGCAAGGTAAAGGTCCTTTCTCTTCCCTGGCCTACCCCTAAGTGAGCTGTTCTGACCCCTCTTAACTCCTCCGCAGTCTGTGCACCCCTTGTAGGTGTGGTGGGCCAGGGCTGGCTGAGCCCACAGCAGCTCCTTAACTCCTTGTTGCCCATTGTGGGGGTTTTATACCCCATCACAGTCTCCCAGAATGAAACTGAAGGCTTGTCTACACAATATAATAATGCAAACCAGTGGGGTGTGACTTCTAAAGCTTACGCATATGTTGTACACTATCTGGCCCATGTAGACCATGCTTCCTTGCACTAAAAGTTCCCTAATGCACGTTAACATAGTGCTGTTTGAAGCAGGAATACATTACTGCATGCTAGAGAACATATTGTGTATTCCAGGCCAGGTGGGACCACCTGGAACATTTAGTGCATGATACGCTGGTGCGATTTAGAATTCATACCCCACTGGTGTGCATTTATGAAGGTGGTTGTTATGTGAAGAGGAAACTGGGAAGAATTTGTGCCTCTTCCCCTAGGCTCTCTGTTGTCTTTAAATCATGAGCTCTTCAGGTCACGGGCAATTTTTTATTCTAAGTTTGTGCAAGCGCTAGCACAATGGGGCCTTGACCATGGTAGAGGGTTTTGAGAACTACCAGATGCATATAATAATAATAATTAATAATGTCACAAGCTGACTTCAGTTATCCAATGCCATCTAAACTGTGGTCAAACAATTATGTGATTTCACTTCACTGGCGGGCTTGTTGCTTGCTTTAGACTCCTTGTATATTTTTATTCAAAGCCATACTGTGTTGACATGGAAATATAACTTCTGAACTTCATTTACAAAAACAACAATTACTAAAAATACAGGAATTCCAAAAATAATTTGTTCTCAATATTTAAAAATTATTTAATCTTTCATAAAATAACAAATTCACTGACTTTTAGTTTAATAAAACTAACATAAACACAACTTCATTTTTGACCATGTTTATGAGAAGTTCATATGTAACATTTATTATTTTTTTGTTATCAAAATGCACTTTTATCCCCTACTGAAATAAATTCCCCCATTAGTTGCATTTTCAAAAACAACCTTGATTGTGGAACTGTGCCCTGTGCCTCCATAAAAATTAATTACCTTTCTATGTGTTCTCTCATATTTGCTCTTATGAATATGGCCCTACCAAATTCATGACCATGAAAAACGTGTCACAGACTGTGAAATCTGGTCTCCCCCCCTGAAAACTGGTCTTTTGTGTGCTTTTACCCTATACTATACAGATTTCACGGAGGAGACCAACGTTTCTCAAATTGGGTCCCGACCCAAAAGGGAGTTGCAGAGGTGTCACTAGGTTATTTTAGGGGGGTCATGGTATTGCCACCCTTACTTCTGTGCTGCCTTCACAGCTGGGCAATGGGAGAGTGGTGACTGTTGGCCAGGCGCCCAGCTCTGAAGGCAGTGCCCCACCAGCAGCACAGAAGTAAGGGAATCAATCCCATACCATGCCATCCTTACTTCTACAGTGCTGCTGCTGGCGGCAGCTCTGCCTGCAGAGCCGGGCTCCCAGCCAGCAGCCACCACTCTCCAGCTGCCCAGCTCTGCGCTCAGCACTGTCACCAGCAGCAGTGCAGAAGTAATGGTAGCAGTACCACAACCCCCTCACCCTAACGTTGCAACCCTCCCACTACTCCTTTTTGGGTCTAGTTCCCTACAATTACAACACTGTGAAATTTCAGATTTAAATACCTGAAATCATGAAATTTACGATTTTTAAAATCCTGTGACTGTGAAATTGACCAAAAGGGTCCATGAATTTGGTAGGGCCCTACTTATGAAATGGTTAAATAAAATACAGAATATTTCTAAAATATCAGTAACATGCATTGTATTTGGATGAGTTATTAAATGAAGATTAGTATGAATTTTATATCTGTTGTAAATGAAAAGAATGCATGTGTGGGAGAGGTCAGAAATACTGTAAATGTTCCTGAGCACTCAGTGTCACAGATCTCTGAGTTAGCTGGATATGTATAAAATTACAAGTAGACAGAGACTCCCTATTGACTATATGTCTGAAAAGGCACCTGTGTGTTGCTTATTCTAGCAAGTATGTGAAATGCCTTATGCTTATGAAATGTGAAACAGCTATACCTGTTTTGATGGGAGTATGTGACTAATTGGTGTGTGGGGCTGAAATCTCCCACGTTTTGGGAATTCCACCATTCTAGCACAAGTGCATGAGACATACAGCAGTCCTAGTATTCCTTTAAGTGTGGAGAAATGTCCTACAGCAGCTACCTTTGGGATTATTTGTAATTTATCACAGCCCTGCATCAGGAGTTTATCTGCTGCTATAACCTTGCAGTGGATACAGCCTAGTTCCCCATCTGTATATTCAGCCGGCACTGGCTAGTGCTTGAGGGGTGTTCATAGCCTCATCCCATATTTTCCTGTTCCCCTTTGAGGTGTTTTGCTCACCAAGTGTCCTGATGACACAGGTAACCCGTGCTGAAATTGTGCTGGCTACTGCAAGGATATAAAGGAGACTGTGTATCCATGCACAGTTTCCTCGTTATGAGCATACTGCGGGTTAACCTCTTTAAATTCATGAGCTGTTCCACTTTCTAGGGTTATTATGCAGCTGGAGATCTCAGTTTTAGAATCAAATCCAAAAGGTTCCAAATCCTAAAACTTCTCAAGTTTTGCAAAGTAAAATGTTTTTGTGGTGGTGCTGGTGGGAGGAATTTGGAAGCACACATTTAAAAGTATTTAGACTGTTGCCAACTAGGAATGCTTGTCCTGACTCCCCTTGCATCAGATCTGCATTCTCTTCCTAGGATTCTCTAGATGCCAGTCCCTCCATGTGAAAACAAGAGGCAACAGTCAAATGATTGAGATTCCTATTTAGTTCTTGACACTTGGAAAGTTGGCATTCTTTCTACTATAACTCTTGACAAGCTATGTCTACACTGAAAAAGAGTATTGGGTTCGAAAATGTGTTAAGTAACATAGTTTAATTAATACAATATTAAACATTATTTAGCACCAATTTGTCCATGTTTGCACTAGGCGGCTTAATTGAGTTTAACATCTTGTTAGTGAAATTATTAGTTAGCATGTTTTCTAACAGAATGCTTTTTTCCAGTACAGAGACCTGGCAAGAAGTAAGGGGTTAAACTGGTGAGTGCAGGAATAGTCCACCCAGTGCAGCAACATGTTAGCTGATTTTTAAGCCAACATTAGAGCAGTACAGTTAATGATAACTTAGTAAGAGAAGGAGAAAGGAAAAGATTTAGAAAGACAAAACGCAAAGGCCAAAGCCTATGTTACATTTTGTATCTTACTTTTGATTCTTCCTTTGTATGATGGTTTTACTTAGCTTTACATTTGTTTCAGCATCCTTCATTGAACCAGTTGCAAGATATAGGCTTAATGGTTATGTTAATATGGCTTTTTTATTCAATTTCCCTAGATGACACTGACATTTTTTATTGTACCATCACACTGAAAATGTTATATAATTAGCATTGAAAAGCACTTCTTGGGGAGCTCTTGGTTCCTTCAAAGAGTGCACACTTAACCTCCTCCTTCAAAATACAAATAACTCCATTTACCCACTATGCAGGTAATATAGGCATACATACATGCTGTGTGACACTCTTTTATTCACAATGTTTAAAATATTAACAAACTTTTAAAAAATTAAAAATTGAGAAGTAAATTTAGTTTAAAAAATGTACAAATTTGAGAACAGATAGGTGTAAATTAAAAAAAGAAACAAGTACATAGACACACAATTTGTTAGCTTCTGATAATCTCTCTATTATCATTTTGATCACTCTGACCCCAATCCAGCAAAGACATACACCTGTGCTTAAACTGATGCTTGTGAATGGACCCATTGCTTTTAATGGGAGTACAGATGTAACAAAAAGCATGTACATGGCCCTGGGTCGGAGCCTGGTGAAGACAGTGGACTCAGGCTCCCCTACTAACCCTTAAAGATGAGATAACAAAAAGTCTATCTCTCGGTGAGGAATCCACCTGGGGAAAGCCCTGAATCCACAAGGATCCAGACCTTAAGCCTCAAAGCTAAGGAGAAAGTCCTGAAGCCCTTGTGGGTACCGAAAGACTTTTCCGTTATTGGACTTTTCTTTTTGTATAACCCAAAAGGGGTGGACTGGAACACAGGACCTGGCAGGAGGGCTGAGCCACAAAAGAAGGGTCTGATCTCAATGGATAGAGTTGTAGAGGAAAAGGCAGATACCAGAAAGAGGGACCACCTGCCTCACTCCTGCCTGAATCCTAGGCAGCACTGCTTGTGAGGGTCACCTTCACAGTGCCGTAGAAAAGCCCATGAGGAACTTAATAATCCTGTCTTTGCAGCAGGGTTTGAATAGTGTGGGTAAAATCAGGACTTTGGCCTCAGAGTGAACAATGAGTGTAAAACGAAATACTGCACCATTCATCCTGTGCACTGAATGAGGTAGACGTCATGGGGGGGAAAATAGTAAAAGTGTATGTGATCATATCGTTAAAGACTGTGTCATAATGCATACGTGCAAGGGGGCTGAATTAGGTTGAACAGGCAACCTTAATTCTGGCATTTCCTCGCTTAAGTGCTTGACTGTATGATTTCAATGTTCTTTTAACATAGGTGTGTCTGTGTGTAACTTAATACTTATATTGCAGTAGTGTCCAGGTGTTCCACTTATGTTTGGATACTCATTATGCTAGATGTGGTACAGGTGCTTATGAACATGTGGCCTGTGCCCTAAATAATTTACATTGTATATGTAATTGGTTCCCTGCAGAGCCTGTGGCTTCCTTCAAGTGCATAGCAGTACTGATTGAGTTATAGAACTATAATGAGACTACAAACTCTACCTCCCTATATTGACGCTGCTGACTTTTTATTTATTAATAATGTTCAAAGCCAAACTATCTGTTATGAAGGTCTTTAAGAAGTACTTAAAGAGACGGAACTTATTTTTGGTCAGTTGGAGACCAGGATATGCTAATTAACATAGTTATCTGGGAGGTAATATAATTAACATACACTGTGGAGACTAGTTCTGTGTGTCAGGTGTATCAGTATTTTTCTCTATTTTGTTAAAATAATTCCCAAACAAAAACTTTAACCTGGATTGCAAATATACAGCAATAAGGGGTGAGGTGTGCGGGACGACAAAAAAAAAAACAAAAAATAAAACAAAACAACAACAAACAAACCTTAAAGAATGTTCAGGGTTTAGAAAAACAAATTATGGAAACCTAGGAAATTGTAAGTTGTGGTAAAACTTAACAAACAAAAACCAAAAACTTTGGAAATTATTAGTTGTACCTACAAAAAATTATAGACTCATAGAATTCCAAGGCCAGAAGGTACCATTGTGATTATCTAGTCTGACCTCCTGTATAATACAGGCCATACGACTTCCCCAAAATAATTACTTTTGAACTAAAGCATATCTTTAAAAACAAAAACAAACTTCCTATCTTGATTTATAAATTGCCAGTGATGGAGACTCCACCGCAACCCTTGGTAAACTGTTCCAGTGATTAATTACCCTTACTATTAAAAATGTGCACCTTATTTGCAGTCTGAATTTGTTTTCCTTCAATTTCTAGCCATTGCATCTTGTTATGCTTTTGCCTGCTAGACCGAACAGCTCATTATCAAATATTTGTTCCCCATAGAGAAGCTTATAGACCATGATCAAGACACCCCTTAATCTTCTCTTTGTTAAGCTAAATAGCTTACGCTCCTTGAATCTGTCACTATAAGACATGTTTTCTAATCCTTTTACTACAGCCATTGAAAGTCAATTCATTTTTCATGCTTGGAAAAGTTACACATATACACACACACACGAGGAACTTCACTTGTACAAGTGAATTTATCTAAATAAATTGGCATTTTTGTACATATGACAAAATCTGTTATTTTCAGGCCACTTGTCTGCTCCTTTGGGTTAGTTTAATTGTTTATATGTAACCACTAACCAAGTGGTTGCTCTCACCAGGGTCCTACTACAGACAAGAAGACTGTGTAATGTTCAGTTAGAGCCCATATCACCATTTCATTAGCTGCTGAATATCTGTGGCTCAAGTTACAATTAAATCAGTATACCACATCAGTGTGTACCTCACAGGGTATTTGTTTTTCTATAGGCATATCTGTCTTTCTTCCATTTACTAGTAAATGAGACATTTATTCTGATCTGTGACTCTGCCAGTTTTAACCATAGGTATAATGCAGAGGCTGTTTGTTTGTTTGTTTTTCTTGGTTAAAGGTTTAGTAGAAATTTAACATAAAAATAGTATTCATAAATACAGACAGACTAAATAATAGAACATAACTCCCCATTTTTGTCCACGTAGAAAAGGCTTTGGTCCTTTATTATCTTGTATTTGCTTTTAGTTTTAGAAGGATAGTGAGTTGGTTTAGAGTGGGTTAAAAAGTCAGGTAGGTTGGGCTGGTCTGGATGGCTATGGATTTTCATAAAGGACAACGCAAAGCTCATATTTTTTCCAGGCATTTGAAAACAGGGGTGGAAATAGAAAGGGTGGGGAATTCTTTGGGGAGAAAGAGGATTTGAGTTGTTATGTTGCCAGGGGAGGTTTAGGTTGGATACTAGGAAAAACTTTTTCACTAGGAGGGTGGTGAAGCACTAGAATGGGTTACCTAGGGAGGTGGTGGAATCTCCTTCCTTGGAGGTTTTTAAGGTCAGGCTTACCAAAGCCCTGGCTGGGATGATTTAGCTGGGGATTGGTCCTGCTTTGAGCAAGGGGTTGGACTAGATGACCTCCTGACGTCCCTTCCAACCCTGATATTCTATGATTCTGTGATGATATACTGATGGTGAATTATCTTAAAATGTACCCTTAAGACATATTTTTCATTTATGTCAAGGGCATCTAGCTCAAGGGCAGGACCAAATACTGTCTAGACCATCCCTGATAGACATTTATCTAACCTACTCTTAAATATCTCCAGATATGGAGATTCCACCACCTCCCTAGGCAATTTATTCCAGTGTTTAACCACCCTGGCAGTTAGGAACTTTTTCCTAATGTCCAACCTAAACCTCCCTTGCTGCAGTTTAAACTCACTGCTTCTGGTTCTATCCTTAGAGGCTAAGATGAACAAGTTTTCTCCCTCCTCCTTATGACACCCTTTTAGATACCTGAAAACTGCTATCATGTCCCCTCTCAGTCTTTTTTCCAAACTAAACAAACCCAATTCTTTCAGCCTTCCTTCATAGGTCATGTTCTCTAGATCTTTAATCATTCTTGTTGCTCTTCTCTGGATCCTCTCCAATTTCTCCACATCTTTCTTGAAATGCGGTGCCCAGAACTGGACACAATACTCCAGTTGAGGCCTAACCAGCGCAGAGTAGAGCGGAAGAATGACTCTCTGATGCGCAGTGCGGCTACCTGTGCTCTTCTAATAGCCCTGGTGTCTGGCTGTTCAAAATTGGCAACCAGGCAATTTGCCTCAACCTCCCAGCCCACCATAAATGTCTCCCCCTTACTCTCACAGATATTGTGGAGCACACAGCAAGCAGTAATAACAATGGGAATATTGGTTGCGCTGAGGTCTAACCTAGCTAGCAAACAATGCCAGTGAGCTTTTAAACGTCCAAAGGCACATTCTATCACCATTCTGCACTTGCTCAGCCTATAGTTGAACTGCTTCTTACTGCCGTCCAGGCTGCCTGTGTACGGCTTCATTAGCCATGGGAGCAAGAGGTAGGCTGGGTCCCCAAGGATAACTATTGGCATTTCAACATCCCCAACGGTAATTTTCTGGTCTGGGAAGTAAGTCTCTTCTTGGAGTTGCTCAAACAGCCCGGAGTTCCTAAAGATGCGAGCGTCATGCACCTTTCCCGGCCATCCCATGTTGATGTCGGTGAAACGTCCCTTGTGATCCACCAGTGCTTGCAGCACCATTGAGAAGTACCCCTTGCGGTTTATGTACTGGTTGGCAAGGTGGTCTGGTGCCAAGATAGGGATATGAATTCCGTCTATCGCCCCACCATAGTTAGTGAACCCCATTGCAGCAAAGCCATCCACTATGACCTGCACATTTCCCAGAGTCATTACCCTTGATAGCAGAACATCAGTGATTGCATTGGCTACTTGGATCACAGCAGCCCCCACAGTAGATTTGCCCACTCCAAATTGATTCCCGACTGACCGGTAGCAGTCAGGCATTGCAAGCTTCCAGAGGGCTATCACCACTCGCTTCTCAACAGTCAGGACAGCTCTCATCTTGGGGCTGGTCCACACTAAGCCCCCAGTTCGAACTAAGATACGCAACTTCATCTACGTGAATAATGTAGCTGAAGTCGAAGTATCTTAGTTCGAACTTAAAGGTACTTACCGTGGGTCCACACGCGGCAGGCAGGCTCCCCCGTCGACTCCGCCTACTCCTCTCATGGAGCAGGATTACCGGCGTTGATGGCGAGCACTTCCGGGATCTATTTATCGCGTCTAGACAAGACACAATAAATCGATCCCAGAAGATCGATTGCTTGCCGCCAAACCAGCAGGTAAGTATAGACGTAACCTTGGTATTCCTGCACTTAGGGCGGGGGAAAGCAACTCAGAGTTCCAGGAAAGTGGCCTTACGCATGCAAAAGTTTTGCAGCCACTGGGAATCATCCCATACCTGCAACACTATGCAGCCCCACCAGTCTGTGCTTGTTTAGCAAGCCCAGAATTGGCGTTCCACTGTATCAACCAGCCCCACTGCTGCCATGATGTCCCATGTGCCACAGCCCGTGCTTTCAGGAATGTCTGTGTCCATGTCCACATCACAATCGTGCTCATGCTGCCGTCTCTTAGCCAGTTTCTGCACATACTGCAGTATAATGCGCGAGGTGTTTACAATGCTCGCAATAGCAGCAGTGAGCTGAGCGGGCTCCATGCTTGTCATGCTATGGCATCTGCATGGGTAACTCAGGCAAAAAGGCGCGAAATGATTGTTTGCATTTGCTTTCACGGAGGCAGGGAAGGGAGAGTGACGACATGTACCCAAACCCACCTGCAACAATGTTTTTACCCCATCAGGCATTGGGAACTTAACCCATAATTCCAATGGGCAGCAGAGACTGCAGGAACAGTGGGATAGTTTCCCACTGTGAGTCAATGCTAGCCATGGTAGTGAGGACACAGTCCGCTGACTTAATGCGCTTTGTGGGGACGTACACAGTCGACTGTATAAAATTGATTCCTAAAAATCAACTTCTATAAAATCGACGTAATTTTGTAGTGCAGACATACCCATAGGCAGGGTTATCTGTATTAAACAATGTTTCCAAAGTTCTAAAAGTTTCCTTGAAGTAAAGGACTGGGGACTGTGACTACATTGTGTTTGTTGCTACTGAGGACATGGCCCGTTTTTGTTGTGGGAGTCTGACACATCTGGTTAATCAGTGCCCTGAGAAGAGGCAGGCTGCCCCTGGGAATGGTGACCCTGTGCCTGGGAGAGGGTTGCCAACTTTCTAATCCCTGAAAACCAAACACCACTGACCCTCCCCTTTCCCCGAGGCAATGCCCATGCCCCATATTTTCCTCTGAACCCCTGCCCCACATATCCCCCCATTGCTCACTCTCCCCCCATGCCTCTATTGCTTGCTCCCCGATTCCCTGGGATTCACCAGCCGTCTGCAGAGCTGTGCTGGGAGGAGTTCATGTGGAGCCTGACTGGCTGCCCAATCGGGGCACAGCATGGGTCTGTCGCTGGAGCGAGGGGCTGGGGTCGGGAAATCGGAGCACAGTGGGATGGAGGGGGGTCATCCTCAGAGGGAGGGGCTGGAGAGAGGAAATCAGGGCACAGCGGGGTTGGGGCGTTGGTCCCAGGAGCAAGGGGCTGGGGAATAGGTGACAGGAGTTCCCAGGCTGCTTGCTGAAGCTCTTGTTTATAACCCTGCCATGAGGATTCCTGGTCTTGTTTCTAGGAGTCTTCTCTCTTCCCTTATTGCAGCAGGTGTAAAAAACCTGGTTCATTTAATTGATTTTACTAATTTTACATGGATCTCAGCTAGGGTGACCAGATAGCAAATGTGAAAAATCGGGACGGGGGTGGCAGGTAATAGAAGCCTATATAAGAAAAAGACCCCAAAATCGGGACTGTCCCTATAAAATCGGGACATCTGGTCACCCTAGTCTCAGCAGATATCTTGGCTGTCAAGGTTGGTTTTCATTTCATTGGCTGGGTTTCTCACTTATTATCAGAGATGGAATTAGCGCTTCCTTGGGTCAGTTTTACCAATCTGGATAGTTGTCTTCTTGAGTGAGCCATTCCTGATTATACTCATGTTTCTGTTTTTGTGTTACTCATGCTGTGGTTTGGTATATTGACAAGCCTGGCAGCTTGCTTGCCATCAGTGGTCTTCTGAATTAACAGCTTAGGCCATAAGTCTTTGTCTGTGCTTGTGGCAAAGATTTGCCATTTTTTAATGTTTGTTGGTTATTGTTCACTTTGTATTTATTTTTATTACGAATATTTGCACTGTAAAAAACAAATGAAATAGTATTTTTCAGTTCACCTAATAGAGGTACTATAGTGCAAGCTCTTTATCGTGGAAGTTGAACTTACAAATGTAGAATTATGTACAAAAAAATAACTGCATTCAAAAATAAAACAATGTAAAACTTTAGAGCTAGGAGTCTGCTCAGTCCTATTTCTTGTTCGGACAATCACTCAGAGAAACAAGTTCTTCTCAGGGATATTGCCGCAAATATGTTTGTGAATCATTTGACGCTGCAGCTGTCTGTGTCCTGTTCTTTGTATGTCATGGAGGAGGCTGTTTTTCGTATGTTTCTTACTTGTTCTAAATTACAGCCATTATTTGTTTTACTTCAGGATATTTTTTGGTTATTGTCCCTTGATTTTTCTCCTATTCATGTATTCATGTTTACTGTTAACTATGAATTCACAAATAGGTCTTTGGTATGCCTTGCAGACTTTATTTTAGGTCAAGTAAAGATGACCATTTAAAAAATTAGATAACATAAATTTTTGATACTGGGATTGCCAATGTTATTCAGTTTTTAGTGGTTTTAACTTCCAGTTGGAGTGTAGATATCATACTCTTATAAGTGGTTTGGATCACCTTATTCAGCAGTGGGCTATTGGAAATACATGTTGTACTGTTCAGGATGGGTAACTGTTTTTCAATTTCTTGAAGTCATTTCTTTTTATTCCGCTGTACAGAATTTTTAAAGAGGCAGTAAGATTGTATCTGGGACTTGTTCCTTTAAAACTTCCAGCTGTTTGTTCATCTTATTTTCAGAGTGAAGTAAACCTGAATTTAGATGCAAGGCTTTTCATGAGGTCTGTGTCCTCCACAGCTTTTGCTGCCTTACACTTGTGGATAAAAAGAAACACACATATACCTGCTGGGCTTTCAGCGGGCTTCAGATTTTTTAAGAGTTCTAAAAACCTGCCACTCTGAACTTTAGCTGGATTCCCCTCTGCTTCACAGTTGAATTCATTAGTATCAAAATTAGGGCTGTCAAGCGATTAAAAAAAAATTAATCGCAATTAATCATGTGATTAATCGCACTGTTGAACAATAATAGAATACCATTTAAATATTTTTGTATGTTTTCTACCTTTTCAAATATATTGATTTCAATTATAACATGGAATACAAAGTGTACAGTGTTCACTTTGTATTTATTTTTTATTAAATATTTGCACTGTAAAAAACAAATGAAATAGTATTTTTCAATTCACCTAATACAGGTACTATAGTGCAAGCTCTTTATCTTGGAAGTTGAACTTACAAATGTAGAATTATGTATAAAAAATAACTGCATTCAAAAATAAAACAATGTAAAACTTCAGAGCTATGAGTCCGCTCAGTCCTGTTTCTTGTTCGGACAACCGCTCAGAGAAAAAAGTTTGTTTACATTTGCAGGAGATAATACTGCTCACTTCTTGTTTAGAATATCACCTGAAAGTTAGAACAGGTGTTCATATGGCATTGTTGAAGCTGGCATCGCAAGATATTTAGATGCCAGATGTGCTAAAGATTCATATGTCCCTTCATGCTTCAGCCACAGTTCCAGGGACATGCATTCATGCTGATGACAGGTTCTCCTCAATAACGATCCAAAGCAGAGCAGACCAACACATGTTCTTTTTCATCATTTGAATCAGATGCCACCAGCAGAAGGTTGATTTTCTTTTTTGGTGGTTCAGGCTCTATAGTTTACTCATTGGAGTGTTGCTCTTTTATGACTTCAGAAAGCATGCTCCACACCTCATCCCTCTCACATTTTGGAAGGCACTTCAGAGTCTTAAACCTTGGATCAAGCGCTGTAGCTATCTTTAGAAATCTCACATTGGTACCGTCTTTGCATTTTGTTACATCTGCAGTTCTTAAAATGAACATGTGCTGAGTCTTCAAACGAGACTACTATAACATGAAATATATGGCAGAATGCAGGTAAAATACAGCCAGAGACATATAATTCTCCCCTGAATGATATCAGTCACAAATTTAATTAATGCATTATTTTTTTAACGAGCGTCATTAGCATGGAAGCATGTCTTGTGGAATGGTGGCTGAAGCATGAAGGGGCATACAAATGTTTAGCATATCTGGTATGTCAATACCTTGCAATGCTGGCTACAACAGTGCCATACGAACACCTGTTCTCACTTTCAGCTCCGTCAATGAATTTAGACACTGCCATTGTTAAACATCTGGAGATCTTGACAAATACACCTGAGTGCATATTTTGGAATGCTGCTACACATAATACTTGAGCCATCAGACTGTTGTAAGAAATAAATGTATATTTTCACTTTTTCTCCAAAATTTTGCTGTTACTAGTTAAATCATTTTTTTAAAAAAAGATCTTATTAATTACAACTAGACATTATTCTCACTTTTGCCCCAAATCTTTATCTTTCCATATTACACATTAGAAATATAACAGCAAACTATCATTCTGAGTTGCTGGAGCTTTCTCTTTTATAGCCTTTTATAAGTATACTTAAAATAGAAAGATCTCAGTTTCGAATCAATTTGAGTCTTCACAAGAAAGTTTCTTGTGCAAAGACATGCATTCTAGATCTAATTTTAAAGCAATTCAATTTTTCATTTTTGCCAGATGTACTGAGGTTTTTGGTCCCCCGCCCATTAGTAAAACTACTGATTTGTGGTACACTTAAAATGTGTAGACTCTGTTGAGCACTTCCTACTTAGACTGAACACCCTTTGATTTCAAATAGTGTTTTTGTCTACATAAAAACTGCAGGATTTGGACCACAGATTTCAAAGAGACTATAGGTCTCTCAAGAAATATATATTTTTTTCATTCCTATGCTAGAGAAGGGGTTTTGTTACCTTATGTTTATAATGATCAAACCAAAATACCATGTATATAAGTATTAGAAGATAAAGAATGGCTACATTCCCATCTAGGAACAAATCACTAATTTAACATCCAGGTTATAATTTGACCAGGAAGATTAATAACACCTGCAGAAGGAAAGCACAAGTGTTTCATTGCCAGCAGTGCCTATTATTGAGTGAGAAATGACTAGAACAGCAGGATCAGTCATTCCATTGAACTGCCATCTTCTGTGAGAAAAGTGCAGGAATGCACCACTTTTCTTCCAGTGTAGCAACTATTCTGAATCAAAATTAAAAACTAAGAGGCAGAGAGAAGAGACAGGATGAGGAAAATATAATACAGGTGATTCCATTCCTATGGTTTACCACATAGGATTTTCACAAAGGATTATGGGAATTGTATAGATTTAGGGAGTGTTTTCAAAATTCTCCCTTGAATTACTCCATCCACTTGGCTCTGTCTCCACCACAGGAAGTTCAAGATTTTTATCACTGCCTTTGAGGCCCAGCATAACTTTAATCCTATTTATCCCAATTTGCCTTTTTTCAAATTGCTCCTCACCCCTTGCTCTGTTTGTGATGCCAGCCCTATAGCCCTGTTCACTGTGATCATCTCTGCACTTTCTTCCATACAGAACTCTTCCCATGGAACTTTCTTCCCAAACTTAATAATACCCTTTATTATTCAAATCCTTCCTCAAGTCCTTCTTGTGTTGTGAAGCCTACAAGAAATTAGCCAGTTAATAATCATAAGGTAAGGGAGCAGTCAGAATTGTCATTGTATTTATATGTTTCTTGGTGCCCCTGCAAATTCCTGCTGAACACCACTGAAACCAGTGGGGACCCCAAGCAGTTCTTGTGAAAACTAAGAGTCTGTACCCACTAGGATAATTTTTTTTTTTAATTACTAATTTGCTTTAGCTGGCTAAGGTAAACCTTTGCTGGAGGGAGGGGGAATACCTTGACCAGCTAACACATTTTAAAATATAAGTTACTTTGTCTACCCTAGGATTTTAAAATATGTTAGTTAAAACATATTTGCAGTGTTGTTGTAGCCATGTTGGTCCTGGGATATTAGAGAGACAAGGTGAATGAGGTAATCATCGGTGTTCAATGAGGCCAATGAAGGGATTAGGAATATTAGCAGCGTGACAGAGGGGGATACTGGAGGGGGGATTACCGTATCCGAGGTAGAAACCAAACTTGAACACCTTAACGGGACTAAGTCAGGCGGACCGGATGATCTTCATCTGAGAATATTGAAGGAACTGGCGCGAGAAATAGCAGGCCCCTTAGCGATAATTTTTAATGAATCTTTAAACTCGGGGGTGGTACTGTTGGACTGGAGAATAGCTAATGTGGTTCCTATTTTCAAGAAAGGGAAAAAAAGTGACCCGGTAACTACAGGCCTGTCAGTTTAACATCTGTAGTGTGCAAGGTCCTGGAGAAAATTCTGAAGGAGAAAGTAGTTAAGGACCTTGAGGTCAATGGCAATTGCGACAAATTACAACATGGTTTTACCAAAGGCAGATTGTGCCAAACCAATCTGATCTCCTTCTTTGAGAAAGTAACAGACTTACTAGATAAGGGAAATGCGGTGGACCTAATATACCTCGATTTCAGTAAAGCGTTTGATACTGTACCGCACGAGCAATTATTGGTTAAATTGGAAAAGATGGGGATCGATATGAAAATCCAGAGGTGGATAAGGAACTGGTTAATGGGGAGACTGCAGCGGGTCGTATTGAAGGGTGAACTGTCGGGTTGGAGGGAGGTCACCAGTGGAGTTCCTCAAGGTTCGGTTTTGGGACCCATTTTATTTAATCTATTTATTACTGACCTCGGAACCAATTGTAGGAGTGGGCTGATAAAGTTTGTGGATGACACAAAGCTGGGAGGTATTGCCAATTCAGAGGAGGATCGGGATATTCTGCAGGGAGACTTGGATGACCTTGTAAATTGGAGTAATAGTAATAGGATGAAATTTAATAGTGAAAAGTGTAAGGTGATGCATTTAGGAATGACTAACAACAATTTTAGTTACAAGCTGGGGACGCATCGGTTAGAAGTAACGGAGGAGGAGAAAGACCTCGGGGTCTTGGTAGACCGCAGGATGACTATGAGTTGACAATGTGACGTGGCGGTGAAAAAAGCCAATGCGGTCTTGGGATGCATTAGGCGAGGTATATCTAGTAGGGATAAGGAGGTGCTGCTTCCGTTGTACGAGGCACTGGTGAGACCACATTTGGAGTATTGTGTGCAGTTCTGGTCTCCCATGTTTAAAAAAGATTAACTCAAACTGGAACGGGTACAGAGAAGGGCCACTAGGATGATCAGAGGAATGGAAAACCTGTCGTATGAAAGGAGACTCGAGGAGCTCGAGTTGTTTAGCCTGACCAAACGAAGGCTGAGGGGGGATATGATTGCTCTCTTTAAATATATCAAAGGAATAAATACTAGGGAGGGAGAGGAATTATTCCAGCTCAGTACTAATGTGGACACGAGAACGAATGGATATAAACTGGCCGTGGGGAAGTTTAGGCTTGAAATTAGACGAAGGTTTCTGACCGTCAGAGGGGTGAAATATTGGAACAGCCTTCCGAGGGAAACGGTGGGGGCGAAGGACCTGTCTGGTTTTAAGATTAAGCTAGATAAGTTTATGGAGGGAATGGTTTAATGGGATAACGTGAGTTTCGTCAAAGGAACAGCGTGCCATCGCTGGTAAATAGTATAATGGCCAATGAGAGTCTGGCTGGAGAATCTTGCCTACATGCTCGGGGTTCTACTGATCGCCATATTTGGGGTCGGGAAGGAATTTTCCTCCAGGGTAGATTGGCAAAGTCCCTGGAGGTTTTTCGCCTTCCTCCGCAGCATGGGGCAGGGATCGCTAGCTGGAGGATTCTCTGCTAATTGAAATCTCTAAACCACAGGATTTGGGGACTTCAACAGCAGAGTCAAGGGAAAGGGTTGGGACGGCTTTGTGGCCTGCATCATGCGGGAGGTCAGACTAGATGATCATAATGGTCCCTTCTGACCTTAAAGTCTATGAGTCTATGAGTCTATGAATATCCTTTATTGGACCAACTTCTGTTGGTGAGAGAGCCAACCTTTCAAGCTGAAGTCCTGAAGAAGAGCTCTGAGGAGCTTGAAAGCTTGTCTCTCTCACCAACAGAAGCTGGCCCAATAAAGGATATTGTCTCTTTGGTAAAAATATGTAAGATAACATCTTTTTAAAATAACAGTTATTCCAGTGTGGGCTGGTCCTGAGGGTTTAACATAGTATTAGTTAATGCATGTTATAACATGATATCTCTAAGCGTAGATGGATTCTAAAAGAAGCACTGTCACAACTCTCCCTCTCTTGCTCTAACTGCACATTCATTTTGGTAACTGGCACTGGTTGCTCATGTTTAAGAGGTAGAGCTAAAAATTAGTCATGGTAAGGATACTTCTGAAGAGTAATTTAATTATTTTTGCCTTTTTGGAACTAATTGTGGAAGATTCATCTCTTTAAACACACTGGATACACTAAATTGATTCTCTGAAAGGACTTTATCTGTAAATTACTCAGTACTCTTACAATGCTGGCTGGTCAGATAATATTTCCAAAGCAGACCACATTTAATTCTGCCTACTCTGGCTGCATCTTTAGGTGCCTCAACCCCTACCCTAGTATCAACAATGAGAACAAAGTAAGGTAGAGAAACCCCAAACAGATTAAAATGAATAAAAGTGTTTGGTATGGGAGTAGTCAATGAATTTTATCATGTTATAACATGATGCCACAGATTTGAGTCAGGATCATTTAAATATCACAGCTACACTACCTGGGTAAATATAGCCCTAGGATTTGATAAAGAGATGCCCTTTGTGTTACTGCAGTATTCATCAGTCAAATGCATGCTGCTTTAATGCAACATTATTTTCATCAATGTAATAGTAGTCAATATAGTGAAAACCAAATATAGAATACAAAAATCAGATATAGTTCCTTTTATGCAGGCATCACCATGTCACAAGATGAAAGGGGTTCATAATCTCCCTGTTTATGGGAAAGGACACCGTTTGTGAAAGGAATTAGTCTGGCTTTGAGTGCTTGCTATTATGAAGTAGATGAAAAGCAGAATGGTTATAACGTGGTTGACAATCTGATTGCCCCTTAATTTCTCTTGTTTGTTTAATCAGACTAATTTTTTATAAAGAGAAATCACTGCTAAATTAAAGAGCAATTATCCATTGTGCAAATTATAGTAAAATGATTATGGGAAGTTATTCTAGTTTCCAGCACTGTAATGGTTATAAGAAAATAGTCTTAATTATCAGGGTTTATTCTATATGAAATTGGTTGTCCTCGACTGTTAAGATATTTTGGAAATCTGGCAAAATAAGTTATTTGCTGTTGAGATTGAATTAACTCTAGCAAACTTTTTAAGGAACCACAGATTAGTTACATGATAGAAGGTACCTTGGAAACTCAATCAGTAGTTAACTTTAAGAACATGCTTATGTACCTTGTTTCAAAAGGATGGGATTACCAATTTGTTTAAGAATAAGCATGTGCTCAAGTGTTTTGCAGAACTGAGGCCAACATGAAGTTTGCATAATTAGAGTACTGAATATCATAAAGCCATTTAGGTAGAAGTGAAAAATGTAGCAGCTTTTTCATCCATGTAAAGATTGAAAAATTCCCATTTGAATTTATGAGGAATGACTCCTTAACTGTCAGTAGTATGTTATTTACTGACAATCCTCAAAAAATAGATGCTGCAGAAAGCTGGAACACTATCAATCTTTGTCTTTTTATCTCCCCTCCCTCTCCAAAGAAAAACAAACTATCTCAAAGTTTAGGTTGTACATAGTTATGTATTTGATTCAAAACTGCTAAAACATTGTAGTTAGAACAAAAAGTGATCATTTTAAAGAGAGAAAATTCAAAATCCACTTTCAATTAGTCGTAGGTGCCTAAGTGGCTGAGGACCTGATTTTTAAAGGTCTTCTAAGGTGCTAAAGAAGCATGTAGTGGAATTTTCAAAAGTGCCCGGAAGCCCAATTGCTCTTATGGGAGTTGGGTAGCTGGGGCCAGATTTTCCAAGGTATTTAGGAATTTAAAGATGCAGATAGATACCTAGTGGGATTTTCAAAGGTGTCTAGATGCCAATCAGAGTTAGATACCTAAGCACTTTTGAAAATCTCACTAGGCATCTGTAGAAGTCTCGGCCAAGGTTCGGCCCTCAGCAGAGCTGTGGGGTATCCCACCACCTCGCTCTGGTCCGCCGTCAGTCCTGGTCCAGCGGTAGTGTGGGACAGCAAATACACGGTTAGGGGCTCAGGCCCTTAAGCAGGGCTGAGCCAATAGTTCAGGAAAAGCCCTGGGCCCTCAATCAGGGTGGGGCAGCAACCACGCAGTCTGGAGCTCAGGCCCTCAAGCAGGGGCTGAGAAAATAGTTCGGGAACCCAGGCCCTTAAGCAGGGGCTGAGTCAAGGGATTTGTAGCAGCCCAGGCCCTAGGTCAGGGCAGGGCAGCAATCAAATAGTCTGGAACCCAGGCCCTTAAGCAGGGGCTGAGTCAATGAGCAAGAGGTCCCACCCTCTCTAGGCCAGGGAAAAGGGGGAGTCTGCCACCCAAAGAGTGGGTGGCAGGGGGAACGCAGGCCCTCCCACTCCACCGCGTCCCAGCCTGGGGCCCTAGCAGCGGTGGAAACTCGCTGCTGTCAGTGGGGATCCTGGCCGCAACACACTGACATAGGCTCTGGCAGTGCTGCAGCCAGACTGGGGTCGGCTGCCCCCAGGCTACTTCCACACTCCCCCTCGTAGGGTACCTGGGCCATACTAGTGTCCTCGGTGGTCTCCACCAGCATCGGTTCCGCCGGGTAGGTAGCAAAGGGTAGGTTCGGCTCCTCCTCGGGATAGCGGGAAAGGGGCAGGCTCGGCCAGTAATCCTCGGGGTAACAGGCAAGTGGTAGGCTCGGCTGGCCTGTGAGTCAGCAGGCCGGTCGCGGCCTGCTGCTGTCTCTCAGGTGGGAGCTTGGCCACAGACGTCTGCTCTCTCCGCCGGCTTGTTCTCCACTGAGCTCTGCAGGCGGGCTTTTATACTTCCGGGTCGGCACCATGTCCTCTGAGCGGCGGGCGCCGGACCCGGTGGCTCCGCCCACGGTGTTAGGGGAGGTTCGGCCCTCAGCGGGGCCGTGGGGTATCTCACCGCCTCGCTACAGCATCTCTCTAGCCACATTGTAGGTGCCTAAATACCTTTGAAAATCTGGTCTTAAGTCACTTTTGAAAATGTGATTTAGGCTTCATGTAGGCACTGTAGAAAATGGCACCCATTCTCTGTAATTGTGACACTTATGTTTTATGAATGTGTATGTGGCTGTTGTAAAGCTTTTTCAGGAAGAAAAAACTTCCAACTTCATTGTCATTGTTTCCATCATTAATCCGATATGTATGTAAAATACTTTTTTAATGAATTAAAATGTTGATAAAAGGTCACAGGCTGAAAGTGCAAAGGATTGAAATCCTCTTTAACCACAGAACAGATACAACATAGACAGTAGCAAACCCTGCTGTCCTAAAATTATCAGTCAGTGTAGGTCAATCTAGACTTGAAGGAAACTCCTGTAGGACTCCCTTGATGCTGATAAAAATGCCAGTTAGAAATTGGACAGAGATGGCCAACTCACTTCACATAAGTAACTGTCTAAAAGGCTATTAGACGATACTGACTTCCAGTAATTACCAGCCTGGAGCAATTTTGAACATGTGATTTAAAAGTGAAAGGTACCATATCTTTTACCAGTGTTCTGAACCTTTCCGTCCCCCTGAATCATAATAAATGAAAAGGAATTACTTTCAGTCTTTATAAGAACATCATGATAATCCCAAATCTCCATCAGGAAATTGTAATTGGGGATTTCAAGTTGCATTATTGGCTTTCCCCCTTCCATTACTTGTATTGAATAGGTAGTTAATGTTACACTCCTGTTCTAGCCCTTTTTCTCATTTTGTCAGGGAATATTAATCCTAACCCTCCTCAATCTTCTATTTAGGTCTTCCTTACTTTTTCTTTTCCTCTCTGTGGTTCCTTTTGTATCTGTCCAATTTATTCACGGAGCAGGTACACTACAAATTAAAGTTGCACTGCAATGATTTTCTTCATACTTTTATGATTGATCTTTCAAAGTATCCTGTTATAGTAAGTAGCTTTCTTTCATCCTGTTTTGATGGGTGTCCCCCAGGGCTCTTTCCTCTATCCCCTATTCTTTTTGCTTTATATTTTCTTTCTTGGTAACATTGCCTTTTCTCAGAGCCTGCAATGCTGATTACATTCAGTTGTATTCCTCTTTTCCATCCTTTTCCCCTCATACTCATAAATTTGTTTCTATCAGACTGTCTTAATTTTTCTCATCTTCAAGCAAGCTATCTTAAATTAAATATAACCAAGACAGAAATAATTTTTCTTTCTTCTTTTTCTTTCCACTTCTACTCTCATCATTATGGTTGTTACCAGTGGAAACTTCATCTTTAATCAGCAGTTTAGTTTGCCACCCATATTTCTTATGTTTGTCAGTCTTGCGTAGTTCACCTTCTAAACATCTCATATATCAGTAAGTTATTTTAAACAGCAAAATCATGGGCCATGTATTTGTTTTTGCAACTTAACTTCAGCAATGAAATGTATATTGGACTTAAATCCTCTCACTGATCACTTCATTCAGTTCAAAAGGAAACTTTGCTTCCCTTTGCTATTGACATGCTTATTTCTTCACTGGCTTTCCATTGCACAATTTCTTTTATTATTCTCTGGCATCCCGCTTTCTTTCTTCTTAACGGGATTCATTTGTCTATTGACAATATTAATGGTCATTTTCACCCTCTCTTTCCTCATTTTTCTCTTCATTTTTTAAAAATTTTCTTCGATCTATTTTTTCTCTCTTCATTGTCTCATAAGCCTCCATTTGTTCACCAGTTATTATTGTTGACTATTATTTATTATTAGTTAGGTTTTTTTTATTATTGCTGTATCCTACTGTTATCTTTTCCCCCAGAACTTTGAATCAGAGCTACTATATAAAGGAATCCAAACTGCCCTCAGTAAAGTCCAATGGGAAAATTCACTTAATAAATATAATGTGAATATACTCTAAACAGATATTAGTGAAGAAAGGAATAAGCAAGAGCATTGGTGAAATTGATTGTGTCGCTAGCTAAAGAAATAAAATAAAGCCAACAAAAATCTGCTATGCTGGATTCTGCAATACAATGTATAATTCTCACTTATTTATAAATTTAAAAAGGTCATTTACAACATAGAATCATAGAAGATTAGGGTTGGAAGAGGTCATCTAGTCCAACCCCCTGTTCAAAGCAGGACCAACTCCAACTAAATCATCCCAGCCAGGACTTTGTCAAGCCGGGCCTTAAAAAACCTCTAAGGATGGAGATTCCACCACCTCCCTAGGTAACCCATTCCAGTGCTTCACCACCCTCCCAGTGGAATAGTGTTTCCTAATATCCAACCTAGACCTCCCCCACTGCAACTTGAGACCATTACTCCTTGTTCTGTCATCTGTCACCACTGAGAACAGCCGAGCTCCATCTTCTTTGGAACCCCCCTTCAGGTAGTTGAAGGCTGCTATCAAATCCCCCCTCATTCTTCTCTTTTGCAGACTAAATAAGCCCAGTTCCCTCAGCCTCTTCTCATAAGTCATGTGCCCCAGCCCCCTAATCGTTTTTGTTGCCCTCTGCTGGACTCTCTCCAATTTGTCCACATCCTTTCTGTAGTGGGGGGGGGCCACAAAACTGGACGCAGTACTCCAGATGTGGCCTCCCCAGTGCTGAATAGAGGGGAATAATCACTTCCCTCAATCTGCTGGCAATGCCCCTACTAATGCAGCCCAATATGCCATTAGCCTTCTTGGCAACAAGGGCACACTGCTGACTCATATCCAGCTTCTCATCCACTGTAATCCCCAGGCCTTTTTCTCCAGAACTGCCGCTTAGCCAGTCGGTCCTCAGCCTGTAGCGGTTTTTGGGATTCTTCCGTCCTAAGTGTAGGGCTCTGCACTTGTCCTTGTTGAACCTTGTCAGATCTCTTTTGGCCCAATCCTCCAATTTGTCTAGGTCACTCTGGACCCTAACCCTACCCTGCAGCATATCCACCTCCCGCTTCCAGCTAAGTGTCATCTCCAAACTTGCTGAGGGCACAATCCATCCCATCATCTGGATCATTAATGAAGATGTTGAACAAAATTGGCCCCAAGTCAGACCCCTGGGGCACTCCGCTTGATGCCGACTGCCAATTAGACATCAAGCCGTTGATCACTACCATTTGAGCCCGACGATCTAGCCAGCTTTCTATCCATCTTATAGTCCATTCATCCAATCCATACTTCTTTAACTTGCTGGCAAGAATACTGTGGGAGACCATATCAAACGCTTTGTTAAAGTCTAGTGTGACAAAGATCCTCCTCTACCTTGGTGGGTCCTGTGCTTATTGTCGGATTTTCTTGCCTCAGAAATTCACCATGTGGGTTAGGGAACAGCCCAGAGACCTTCCCCTCTGGAAGAACCCACAGTCCAGGTCAAGTGGGAGGTTTGGGGGGAACCCGGGCCCACCCTCTACTCCGGGTTCCAGCCCAGGGCCCTGTGAACTGCAGGTGTCTATAGTGCCTCCTGTAACAGCTGCATGACAGCTACAACTCCCTGGGCTACTTCCCCATGGCCTCCTCCAAACACCTTCCTTATTCTCCTGGTGTCTGATAACGCTTGTGCTCCTCAGTCCTCCAGCAGCACACCCTCTCACTCTCAGCTCCTTGCACCTCTTGCTCCCAGCTCCTCACACTCGCACCACAAACTGAAGTGAGCTCCTTTTTAAAACCCAGGTGCCCTGATTAGCCTGCCTTAATTGATTCTAGCAGCTTCTTCTTAATTGGCTCCAGGTGTCCTAATTAGCCTGCCTGCCTTAACTGGTTCTAGCAGGTTCCTGATTACTCTAGTTCAGCCCCTGCTCTGGTCACTCAGGAAACAGAAAACTACTCATCCAGTGACCAGTATATTTGCCCTCTACCAGACTCCTGTACCCCACTGGTCTGGGTCTGTCACATATCCCTCCCCCCCTGCTCAACGCCAAGGGGTTGGGCAGCTTGGGATGCCAGACAGTGCTTGCCATGCCTGGGTTCCCACTCCCTGCTCTGTGTTGCACCTGGAACTGGAAAGGTTGGAGGGATAAAAACCATCTGGTCACCCTTGTGTTCTTCTCCTTGTTCCACTGCATCCATTGAAGAGGGGCATGGTCGGTCACGAGGACAAATCTGCGCCCGAGCAGGTAGTAGCACAATGTTTCCATAGCCCATTTTACAGCGAGGCATTCTCTCTCTACCACTGCATATTTTTGTTCCCTTGGAAGGAGTTTCCGACCGAGGTATAGAATTGGGTGTTCCTCCTCCTCGACCATCTGTGATAGAACGGCCCCCAACCCTACTTCCGATGCATCCATCTGCAGGATAAGCTCCTTGGTGAAATCAGGGGCTATCAGTACGGGGATACTGCAGGGGGCATTCCGTAGGTCTGTGAATGCTTCCTCTGCTACGTCAGACCATCTCAACAGATCAGGTCCACGGACTTTCACTAGGTCTGTCAGGGGGCTTGCCCTTGTGGCAAAGTGGGGGATAAATCATCGGTAATTCCCCACCACACCTAGGAATGCCCGGACTTGTTTCTTGCGACTTGGTCAGGGCCAATTTTGGATGGCCTCTAATTTGTTCACTTGGGGTTTTACCAGACCTTTTCCCACAATGTAGCCAAGATATTTGGCCTCTGTAAACCCTACAGCGCACTTGGCATGGTTTGCTGTAAGGCCAGCTCGCCTGAAGGTATCGAGGACTGCCTCCACCTTCTCCAGGTGGGTTTCCCTGTCTGGGGTATGAATGACCACATTGTCCAAGTAGGCAGCAGCATAACTGTTATGCGGGCATAATAGCTTGTCCATGAGGTGCTGGAAGGTAGTTGGGGCCCCATGTAGTCCAAAAGGGAGGACAGTATATTGAAAAAGACCCTCTGGTGTAGAGAACACAGTCTTTTCCTTTGTGTCTTCTGCAAGGGGAATCTGCCAGTACCCCTTTGTCAAGTCTAGGGTAGTCAAGTACTGGGCATTACCCAGATGGTCCACTAGCTCATCTATGCGAGGTATGGGGTATGCATCGAACTGGGATACTTCGTTTAGTCGCCGGAAGTTGTTGCAAAATCTTGTGGTGCCATCAGGTTTGGGCACCAGCACGATTGGGCTGGACCACTGACTGTGGGATTCTTCGATGATCCCCAACTCCAGCATTTTTTTTACTTCTGCTTTTATTGCCTCCTTTTTTGCTGCTGGCACCCGGTAGGGCCTCATTGTTACTCTGGCCCCAGGGTTTGTGACGATGTGGTGATATGTCTCGGTTGTTTGACCCGGTTTTGTTGAGAACACATCTTGGTTCCAAAAGATCATCTCAGACACCTCATTCTTCTGGTCTGGTGTTAAATCGGGAGACACTCTCACCTGTTTGGAAGGCTTCTTTTCCTGGGTTAGGTATTTTTTGACTGTTGTGCATGCCTCTTGTGCAAGCCAGGGTTTCAGAAGGTTAACGTGATAAATCTGTTCTTGTTTTCTGCGTCCTGGCTGCCACACCTTGTAGGTTACTTCCCCCACGGGTTCAACCACCTCATAGGGCCCCTGCCATTGGGCCAGAAGCTTGCTTTCTGCCGTGGGTACCAACACCATAACCCGATCCCCTGGTTGGAACTGTCGCACTTTTGCCTGGCGATTGTAATGGGTTCGCTGGGCCTCCTGTGCCTTCTCCAAATGTACCCGTACAATAGGGGTAACCCAGGCTATCCGGTCTCGCATCTGCATTACATGCTCTATTATATTTCTCCCCTCATTGGGTTCCTCTTCCCAGATCTCTTTGGTGATATCTAGTATGCCACGGGGGTGACGCCCGTATAATAACTCGAAGGGGGAAAACCCAGTTGAGGCCTGTGGTACCTCTCGGATAGCGAACATAAGGTAGGGTAGTAGGGTGTCCCAATCCTTCCCGTCCTGACTTACCACCTTCCTTATCATAGCCTTGAGGGTTCAATTAAACCTTTCTACCAACCCATCAGTCTGCGGATGGTAGACCGAAGTTCTCAGGGTATGTATATGGAGCAGCGTACAGAGGTCCTTCATTAGCTTCGACATAAATGGGGTTCCTTGGTCGGTTAATATCTCCTTCGGTAGCCCCATTCAGGCAAAGATCCCCACCAGCTTTTTGGCTATAGTTTTAGAGGCTGTGTTCCGCAGGGGGATGGCTTCTGGGTAGCGAGTAGCATAGTCCAAAACAACAAGTATATATTGGTGGCCCCGAGCCGTCTTCTCCAGGGGTCCCACTAGGTTCATGGCTATTCACTCGAAGGGGACCTCTCTGATGGGAAGGGGTACTAAAGGTGCCCTCAAGTGGGGACGGGGACTGTGCAGCTGACACTCCGGGCAGGAGGCACAGTACCACCGCACTTCTTCATGTACTCCGGGCCAGAAGAACTGTCGTAGGACTTGTGCCAGGGTCTTCTCTACCCCCAAATGCCCCCCAAAAAGATGACTATGAGCAAGACTTAATACAGTGTTCTGGTGTTTTTGAGGTACTAGGATCTGCTGTACCTTCTGCCCCTGTACTGGTGCAACCCGGTATAAGAGATCCTTCTTCATTATGAAGTAGGGTCCTGGTCCCTGGGTTTTTCCTTCCATGGGGACCCCATCTATTTCAGTCACCGCCTTCCTAATGTTGTCATACCTTGGGTCTTCTGCCTGGTCCCGTCCAAAATTTCCTCTCCCGGGACTAATCTGCCCGAGATCTAGGGCCCCAGTCTCTGTTGTCTCTACTGGTTCAGAAGCATTAGGGTGGGGGTCAGAGTCCGGTGCTTCTCCCTCCTGCTTGGCCTCCTTTTCAGCTGCGCGGGTCCGCCTACCTACAAGAGCGACCCTCTGGCTTTGGGTCAGTATTCGGGTTCCCAAGGCCTTAGCTGCTCTTCTTTCCCTTTTTGTCTTTCTACCCTGTCTGGGAGTGGAGAACAAATCTGGGGATATTTCAGAGAAGATAGGGGGTTGACAATCTGCTGTGGATTCTTCACTAATTTTAGGGTCCCCATCTTCCTCCAATCCCCCTACTGGGAGTAAGTTTCCAAACCTTGGGAAGTCCCTCCCTGTGAGCACCGGGTATGGGAGTTTAGGGGCTACACCTGCTACTACCTCAGTAGTAACAAAAACAACAAGGAGTCTGGTGGCACCTTAAAGACTAACAGATTCTGTTAGCCTTTAAGGTGCCACCAGACTCCTTGTTGTTTTTGTAGATACAGACTAACACGGCTACCCCCTGATACCTCAGTAGTGTTCCCTTGGATCTCAATTTTCACTGGGATGGTGGGGTAGTAACTAACTGTCCCATGGACACATGTTATCCCCATACATTTAGCCTGCAGCAGCTGACTACGCTTCATGAGCTTCCCTGAGATAAGCGTGATAGCACTCCCCGAATCAACCAGTGCCATGGTCCCTGCCCCATTTAGTTTCACTGGTCTGGTATACATATGTGGGGTGAGTGAGACCCCCACAAGGTGGATTAGGGAGCATGGATCTGCCCAGTTCCCCAGGTTACACTGCATAGGCTCCTCAGCATTGGGACACTGTGCAGCTATGTGTCCCCACTCCCCGCAGGCATAACATCTGTATGGAGCCCTAGGCATTCCCCGGTCTCTTGGTTTGGGCAGTCTAACATCACAATCCTCTTCTCCCTCAGTGCTCCGACTCTTTGTAGCCTCTGATGGGCCTTCAGCCTCTCTCTTTTTCCATCTGGGCCCTCCTGGTGGCCCAGTCACCCGAACTTTAGGGCTTGGTGCTGCTAGTTTAACCTGGGGTGCCTCTTCCTTAACTGGTCGGGTCAGCTCCCTCGCTGTCCTTCGCCTCTCTACCAGGGCGACAACCTTGTCATGGGTGGAGGGTTCGTTCTGGCTTACCCAGGCACGAAGGTCTGGTCGTAGTCCCCTCATGTACCGGTCGATGACCAGAACCGCTAATATCTCTTCCGGACTCCGGGTCTCTGTTTGCAACCACTTTCCTGCGAGATGGATGAGGTCATACAATTGGGACCGCGGGGTTTTGTCTTCCTGGTACCTCCAACCGTGTTACCGCTGGGCCCGCACTGCTGTCGTTACCCCAGATCTGGACAGGATCTCTGCTTTCAGCTTAGGGTAGTCTGCCACAGCCTCTTCAGGCACATCATGGTAGGCCTTCTGGGCCTCCCCACACAGGAATGGGGCAAGGATGCCAGACCACTGACCTCGAGGCCAGGCCTCCTGTAGGGCTGTCTTCTCAAAGGCCAGAAGGTATGCCTCTACATCATCCTCCCGTGTCATTTTCTGCAGCCAATGGCTGGCCCGTATGAGCCGCATCCCATCATGGCCGCGATTCAGCTCTGTAAGGGACTTTACCTGGTTTACCAGTTCCCGCAAAATAGCTCGGTCTTGAGCAGCCTGGTCCATCAGCAGGCGATTAGTCTCTTGCAGCCGCAGTGCCTCTTGTTGGGCGGCTGCCTGGACATGGGTAGCCTCTTGCTGGGCCGCCGTAGCTTGTATCAGTGCCCGCACTATGTCATCCATTGTGGTGAAAAATAAAAATAACCCCTCTCCCTTTTTTTTTGTTTTTGTTTTTTTGTTTTTTTGTTTTTTTGTTTTTTTTTTTCTAAAAATCACCCTCCTTCTTCCGCCACGCTGTGCACCCTAACATCCCACTCCTGACATCAGTGTGACAAAGTTCCTCCTCTATCTTGGTGGGTCCTGCGCTTATTGGCGGATTTTCTTGCCTCAGAAATTCACCATGTGTGTTGGGGAACAGCCCAGAAACCTTCCCTTCTGGAAGAACCCACAGTCCAGGTCAATTGGGAGGTTTGGGGGGAACCCAGGCCCGCCCTCTACTCCAGGTTCCAGCCCAGGGCCCTGTGGACTGCAGCTGTCTAAAGTGCCTCCTATAACAGCTGCATGACAGCTACAACTCCCTGGGCTACTTCCCCATGGCCTCCTCCAAACACCTTCCTTATTCTCACCACAGGACCTTCCTCCTGGTGTCTGATAACGCTTGTGCTCCTCAGTCCTCCAGCAGCACACCCTCTCACTCTCAGCTCCTTGCGCCTCTTGCTCCCAGCTCCTCACACTCGCACCACAAACTGGTGTGAGCTCCTTTTTAAAATCCAGGTGCCCTGATTAGCCTGCCTTAATTGATTCTAGCAGCTTCTTCTTAATTGGCTCCAGGTGTCCTAATTAGCCTGCCTGCCTTAAGTGGTTCTAGCAGGTTCCTGATTACACTAGTGCAGCCCCTGCTCTGGTCACTCAGGGAACAGAAAACCACTCATCCAGTGACCAGTATATTTGCCCTCTACCAGACTCCTGTACCCCACTGGTCTGGGTCTGTCACACTAGGTATATCATGTCCACCGCCGTCCCCATGTCCACAGAGCCAGTTATCTCATCATAGAAAGCAATCAGGTTGGTCAGGCATGACTTGCCCTTGGTGAATCCATGTTGACTGTTCCTGATCACCTTCCTCTCCTCCAAGTTCCTTTAGGACATGCTCCATGATTTTTCTGGGGACTGAAGTGAGGCTGACTGGTCTGTCGTTCCTTGGGTTCTCCTTTTATTCTTTTTTAAAGATGAGCACTATGTTTGCCTTTTTCCAATCGTCCGGGACCTCCCCTGATTGCCACGAGTTTTCAAAGATAATGGCCAATGGCTCTGAAATCACATCAGCCAACTTCTTGGATGCATTAGATCCAGCCACATGGATTTTTGCTCATCCAGCTTTTCTAAATAGTCCTTAACCTGTTCTTTCACCACAGAGAGCTGCTCACCTCCTCCCCATATTGTGCTACCCAGTGCAGCAGTCTGTGAGCTGACCTTGTCTGTGAAGACCGAGGCAAAAAAAGCATTGAGTACTTCAGTTTTTTCCACATCATCTGTCACTAGGTTGCTTCCACCATTCAATAAGGGTCCCACACTTTCCCTGACCACCTTCTTGTTACCCTTCACATCCCTTGCTAGCTGCAACTCCAATTGTGCTTTGGCCTTCCTGATTACACCCCTCCATGTTCGAGCAATATTTTTATACTCCTCCCTAATCATCTGTCCAAGTTTCCACTTCTTGTAAGCTTTCTTTTTGTATTTAAGCTCCCCGAAGATTTCTCTGTTAAGCCAAGCTGGTTGCCTGCCATATTTGCTATTCTTTCTGCACATTGGGATAGTTTGTTCCTGCACCCTCGATAAGGATTCTTTAAAATATAGCCAGCTCTCCTGGACTCCTTTCCCCCTCATATTAGCCTCCCAGAGGATCCTGCCCATCGGTTCCCCGAGGGAGTCAAAGTCTGCTTTTCTGAAGTCCAGGGTCCGTATTCTGCTGCTATCCTTTCTTCCTTTTGTCAGGATCCTGAACTCAACCATCTCATGGTCACTGCTGCCCAGGTTGCCACCCACTTCTACTTCCCCTACCAATTCTTCCCTGTTTGTGAGCAGCGGTCAAGAGGAGCACAGCCCCTAGTTGGTTCCTCCAGCACTTGCACCTGGAAGTTTTCCCCAACACTGTCCAAAAACTTCCTGTATTGTCTGTGCACTGCTGTATTGCTCTCCCAGCAGATGTCAGGGTGCTAGGAGTCCCCCAATGAGAACCAGGGCCTGTGATCTGTAAACATCTGTTAGTTGTCCGAAGAAAGCTTTGTCTACCTCATCCTCCTGTAGGTGTGGTAACCAATTTTTCTCCCCCTTAAACTAAGGCCTCTAACTCATTGGGTTTTTTTAATCTTAATCTGTAAAAGAATATTTTCTGACTTTAAACACAGTCATGGGCCGAGGTTTAGTGCATAGGCTTCAGCCCTCCAGAAGAAACACCAGGGGGGATTGTGACTCATCAACATCCTTCTTAGGCATTGCTTTCCTCTTGATTCGGTGATGGGTTGGAATGGGGTGACTGCCTAATCCCTACTTCCCTGCGGCGTATGCTAGCTCAAGTACTTGGGACAGCAAGTGTGTGAGAAAGCCAAGGCTCTGCCCTTTCCCTGCCCCTCCCTGCTCATCCTTTGTACCCTTTCTCCATGGAGGGAACAAGCAGCCATATAGCACAGCTTACTCCTGCTTGCCTGGACTCACGGACTAAGTAGACTGCATAGGAGTCCCTGGGCGCCTCTAAGAGAGTGCCTTCCCCTCTCACAAGAACAGAGTCTGAGTGTAGCACAAAACTTTTAATAAAAGAAGAGAAATAATGTGGTATTAATTTGGGGAATACCGTAAACAGGGTTTATAAACATAAACCATGAGCAAAAGACCCACCACCATATAAGTTGGGCAGTGTCCTTTTCCCCTCAGGTTCTTAAGTCCAGCAACCCAAAAGTCCCTTTAACTTGCCTGTCTCTTCTCTGCATCCCACTCATAATTGCTGTCCTTGGACAGTGCAGACCCAGAGTTCACCTCCCACCTGGGTGGAGGGGGCTGATGGTGTAAACAAGGCACCTTACTCACTCTGCTGCTCGGGCACTCATTTGCCACCCTCTATGCGGGGCTCTGTTCTGGCACTCTCCACCAGCTGCCCTGCTGGCTACACCTCTCCACCAGCCACACCAAGATGTCTTCAGGGCCCCATACTTAACATAGCTCTTAGTGATTTCAGCTCTCAGTGATTTCAGCTGTTAATTGGGGAGCCTCACTGCTGATGCACACTTGGTAGTCTCTTGCATCAGAGACACTGTCCCAAAGCAGCTCTAATACTTAGACCAAGGTATCAGTGATTTCAGCACTGCATGTAACAAGACTCTCAATTGAGTGTAAATTTGCTTTGTTACTACACAGTGGAGAAAGGGTCAAATAGTGTCTAGGGCCCTTGGGCAAGGCCCACACCACCACATGCAAGTACCTGTCCCCACCATTTCTCAATTCACTAGGCTTTGGAACCTATGTCCCCTGCCTAGCTAGTGCCATTTAGTTGAGGGTGAGTCCCTCAGTTGGGAAATGCCAAGTGCAGTTCGGCTGCCCCTGATTCACACATCAAGGATAACAACCCGTTATGACTCCTGCCCCAATAACAAGGAGACTAGGGATCCCACACCAGCCAAAAGTGACCATTTGGGCAGGCAATTTCATCATGCTGAGCACCTAGGTAGGGAGGGTGTGCCCATGCAAACGAGATCAGCCCCTGAAGTCCTTTTCACAGTTCACCACTAGATGTCAGGGGAGAGCTCAATCAGACTCTGCTTACATTAATTTTGTAGTGAACCTGTCTCTATTAAATATAAACCAAGTATTCTGTATTGTTTAAAACATAAATGCCATATATGGGCCCTTTTCTCCGCTCCCCTTACTTCAATGGAATTCCACTAGTGTAAAAGAGGAGAAATGAAGGATTGTGGGTAGAATTTTCAAAATTGCTCAGCATTTGGCTACATTTGTTCCCACCAAAGTCACTAAAGTAGCTCAATGTTGAGCACTTTTGAAAATTATCTTGATATGTCTAAAATAAGAACTCTCTTCCAATTAGGTCTACTGATGTAGTGCTAGATTCTGACCTTCTGAGATGTTTCAAAAGCTGAATTGTATCTTTGCATGTTAGATATAATCAGAGTGTGTAAATCTTGGACTCTTCATTCCACATGGCTTTCTGTGAAGATTTTCTCCAGATTTTGACAGATATGGGTTGTCATCTCCTGAGTTTTGCTGTGTTTTAAATCAAAATGTTTAAATTGAAACTCAGTTGAAACCTGGGTTCCCATCAAAACCATGTGAAACTTAAAATTTTACGTAGTTAACAGCATTAAATCATGTCAGGCTCACTCACTTTGTAGTCGACATCAAAACCAGATGAGCATAAGCATGATTTGAGGTTTAATTTAAAATATTTCACACAGCTCACTGTATAAAACACAGTATAAATTTGAATAAAAGTTGTAATTGATATAAAAACATTTCCACATTGGAGTCAGATATTTAAAACTGACTCTAAATAGATGAAAACATATATAGTGTTTTCCCCTAGAAAAACTGGCTGTTATGTCTGCCAACTAGTGGCCAGATATAAGAATAGACTTAACCAATTAGCAGAGTTCCCCATCTGGTGGTTGGATTCCCTGTAGAGGCTTCTGGCATATTACCACAGATGAAACTCAAACCAGCATCCTTTGCTGGATGAGCCAAACGGGAACCCTTCTCATCGCTGAAGGAAACTCATCTCATTCTTCATGTATCATCTTCTAGCTTTTCAATGAAGAACAGATGTTCCCCAGTCCTCAGCTACTTCTCAAAGTCTGTTGGAAAGCTAATGTACAAAGTACATTACATTACATAACAAAGTAGCTGCCAGGAGACAAAATGGCAGGTATGTGGAAGGCAAGAGGAATAATTACTATGTTTGAAATATGAAGAACTTTTTTTTTCAGTGAAAGGAGAGTTGTAAATCTTTTTACACACTGAATTTATATGTAAACTGGAGGTAGTGACCTCATAACACCAACACAATTCCATAAAAATCCTGGCAATAACCAATAGCACAACCACTCTGCTAAACTCTACTTCTGCTGAAATCCTCATCTATTCTTTCATTATCTCCCTGCACTGACTATTCTCACACCCTTCTCAATGGCCTCTTTAGACCCAGCTCTTGGATTCCAGCATATATATTTACTGAGAGATAATTACATGGGCTGAAAACCTCTTTAACCAAACAGAGTTTTGGCCAAGCCATTTCATTTTTGAACTGGTGTGAACAACAGGGTGGGATGACACTTACTTATAATGCTCATTGCCATTATATCTAAAAATCCCCAAGGTACTGATGAAATACATAACGTAAGATGTGAAAGCAACCAGATAATAAAAAAGAAAAGCTCATGCAGTTGTTAATTTTTGGCAGCATGTAATTAAACCACCTTTTTAATGTTATTTTTTGCCAGTATCTAATTAGCAGAGCCATCTGCCTAAGGAGTGCTGGACCAGCTGTCTGGAATGTTGTTCTGTTCATTTTTCTGGTTCCTGACTAATTAACTTATTTCACTATGAAATGCAATAGTACATTTTGTTTTTACACTTCAGAGAAGTGTGTACATAATATATGTGTACTTGTAGTAATACATCCATTATAAGTTTCTGTCTGTCTACCTACAGTAAAACAGGTATTATACAGGGCAATTATGCTCTCAGTTATGTGACTGCAGCTCCCATTGATGTTAATTGAAGCCATGTGTTTTTATTCTCCGGTATCACACCTAATAATAGAAACCCTAACCATGAAAAGACTTGTTGGCCTTTTCAGATCCTGAACACATGGCTGACACTTTCTTATTGATTAAGGTTATGATTGCACATTATGGCTATTTTGAAATATACTGTATATAGATTTATGTTTTCCTTGTTTGCGGGTTGTAGCATCTCTGGAAATTCATGTTAGGACTTAATATCCTGCTGCATTGGATTGCACGCACACACATATACGAGCTCTTTCCAGTGAAGACAACAAGGATTTTTGTCCTTCTTGACTATTGTTTATCCAATAAATGAAAGGGGCAGCTAAGCATTCTTTACACTTTTCAGATTTTTACTGTTTGCCTTCTGCAAAGGTATCTGAACAAATTAGATGGCATTTGGCATTTCTTTCAGTTTCCCTTGGAGCCAACCCAGCTTCATACATCTAGTTTGCTTACTAAAGATATCACTGTTTAACTTTTGAATAAGATTCTATGGCCCACTCAATCTTTAGACAAATTATTGAAATGTTTTATTGCTGCAAAGTATGTAATTAGTAGTTCTTTGATGTTGAAAGGGTGCTCAAAGTCTGTTAGTTATCACCAGATCTTTGCTCAGCCTTCAGCTCTCAGCTCAATAGCAAAGTTGACACTGTAAACCCAGGTGGAGCAGATTTAGATACAGCATTATAGTCTTTTCCCACTCCAACGGTGGACAAACCAAACTGGTGGAAAAGAGAGAGAAACAAATAAAGGTGCCTGTTCGATACTTGGGAATACCAGGAGGGTTCCCAAGTGGCTGGCACAGGACCACAATCGTCTTCCTTCCAAGTGTCTTTAGCTTTCAGGAAGCAATGTGCTTACAGAGACATTCCAATTTATCCAATTTTCCCTGGGTGGTACAACTGGGTTACTCTTCTTTGAGAAACTGGCATGGGTTAATCAAATGGCAACTCATGCTTCTGACAAAGACTTAAAATGTCCAGCCAAAATTAAAGTTGTGTCTCCTTTCACCATCCAATCAGAAGATGAGGCATCACTTTTGAAGCCTTGCAACTGGGTCTTACATTCCAGTATATTTGTGCAAAACATCTTATGCCAGTTTATGTAAGACTAGTTAGGCCATAGCCATTTGTATGGCGATGGTGGTACATACATTGAACACCTGCTGGCTAATCCCCAGTTAGCAACCTACTTTTGCAAGTTGCTTTCCATGGCCCCCTCTTTAAGTGCATCCTCTGGCCAACTTTACACAGTGTGCTTGCTCAAGTAGTATTTTCTCCTCGGCACTTTGCTGACTGCTGAAATGTCTAGCTTAAAGTTCACAGTTTGAAAAAAAGCCTCTCCACTGCTTTTATGATCTTTAATTTGTTTTAAGTGTCCAATACGCAGTTATACAATGTCATTTAAAAAATTGCTGTTCTTCAGCAGGCCAGAACAGCTGTATAAGTTTATCATTTCTGCTCTCCTTATTTTAACAATAATGTTAGGAACTCTGTATATATGGCTGACCTGTGTCTGTGCATTAGTGGTCAAACACATAGGTGTAGTTTGACTTCTATATTTTTTTGCACGGGACAGCTCCAGTCAGGCCAATGGGGCTGCACACGGGTGGGGGCAAATTCCGTGCCTAACCGAGGTTTGCAGTTTGGGGGGCGGGGGCGCAATACCCATTCTTCCCCTCCCCCTAAAACTATGCTGATGATCAAACAGTTGCATTTCTCATTATTCAACTGTGTTCAACCGTCCTTAGAACACATTATTTGGTTCTATTTCTTTATTTATCTATTTCCAGCATGGGTATATTTCACTGACTTGTAGTAACATAAGCATACTTGATTGCAAATATTATCCTTACTTTGCTAACTTAATCACTAATTTAAAATATACCAGTATGAACACAGCCCCCTTCTTTTCTTAGCAGGATGCCCCTAAAGTAAACCCTGCCATTAATTGTACATTTTGTATATAGCTTACTTCATAAAAATAGTTTATTCAGTTTTGTTCCTTATATTTATCCCAATACAGTATCTGACAATATCATATAGTGTCTTAATATTAAATGTATATTTCAATTCATTCATTCAAAGTATATTAGAGAAAGGAAAAAAAATGGGAAGTTTCTTTTCAGCTACACCACAGGTGCAGTTAATAGGCTTCCAGACTTACCTGCATTGAGTTCCATTACATACACGGGTGAAAGACTGCAAAAATTGTGCCATTGAGTTTTGAGTTTCTACTCTCTCAGGCTTTTGACTTTTCTCTCCTGAAAAAATCTAGATATCTGGGCAGTTCTCAGTTAGCAATAAATTATAATTTGGGAGGTTTAGTCAATATATAGGAATCTCAATGGAACTTGCTGAGTCTGAAATATTTGTAGAGATGTATGTGGACACTCAAAGTGTCCACTTCTATACGAATTTGTTTTGGAGGAGGAAAGAGGATTCCCCCCCAAAAGTCATATAATCTAGTGTATTAATCACAGGGCTAAGAATAATTAGTTTCTGAATTTTGTTCCCATCCCATGCATCTGAAGAAGTGTTTTTTTTACCCACGAAAGCTTATGCCCAAATAAATCTGTTAGTCTTTAAGGTGCCACCGGACTCCTTGTTGTTTTTGTGAATACAGACTAACACAGCTACCTCCTGATACTTGTTCCCATCTCTGCTACTGACAAACAGTAATCATTCTTTGCATTTTTGTAGCACTTTGCATGCATTGTTTAATTATGCTACGCAACTTTGCAAAGTAGGTAAATATGATTGCTCCCATTTTGCAGATTTCAAAATAAAGACTGAGTGAAATGAACTAAGGTCACACAGCAAGTCAGTGTTAGAATGAGACAAAATAGAATTCAGTGATCTTGACTCCAAAGCCAATGTCCATTCCAATATATTAGAAAAGAAATGAAACTGCAAGGAAATCCCTTTAATCTTTCTCAATTTAGGATTCCAGATCTTTAAAAATGGGAAAATAATATATATATTTTTTGTCTGTGGTTGCAGGTATTTTAAATCTTGTGCAGTACATTTTCACCTGTGGTAAACACCATTGGCTCTCTATTATAGGTAGTGGATTTGTGGCAGTGGTAAGCTGATCTGTGAGAAGCAGAATACCTCTGCCAAACCATGTGTTGGATGTTAAAGAAGGGCACCCAAAACGAAACTTCTTCTGAAAATTTTGCCATAAGCATTGTGTTTTGGGGGCATTGCAGTATAATGGATTGTGCATGGTCCCAGGATATGGTCCCAGAATATGAGAGAGACACTATATGTGAGGTAATACCTTTTTATTGGACCAACTTCTGTTGGTGGAAGGGACAAGCTTTCAAGCTACAAAGAGATCTTCCTCAGGCCCGGAGAAGGCAACCAGAGTGAGCAAAATACAAGATGGGACAGATTGTTAAGCATAAGGGGTTTACTCATGCTGTAGGCAGGGCCGGCTCCAGGGTTTTGGCCGCCCCAAGCAGCCAAAACAAAAAAACAAAAACAAAAAAACCCCGCGATCACGATCTGTGACGGCAATTCGGCGGGAGGTCCTTCGCTCCCAGGCGGAGTGAGGGACCGTCCGCCGAATTGCCGTCGAATACCTGGACGTGCCGCCCCTCTCCGGAGTGGCCGCCCCAAGCACCTGCTTGAGAAGCTGGTGCCTGGAGCCGGCCCTGGCTGTAGGATATGCTACATGCTTAACATGGCTTCTTTCTCTCCACTCCCCAAGCTTGGTACAACCTACTAAGTTCACATATGGCGAGCACTCTCCTTAAAGCCTTAATTTAAATCTACATTTCTCATGAAATCTTCCTACACTGATGACCTTCCAGTAACTCCTTCTACATTGGAACCATAGTAGAGTTTAAGCTTCAATGCTTTTATGGTTTAAAATTTCCAAAATCAGACACTGGCGCATACTGCTTACAACATATAGACTTATTGTGTCCTGGTGGCATTTGCTTTAGTTCTCTATTCTAAAGCAATCTTTATAATACTCTAGAAACTTAGGATACGTTGGTATGCCAAGAACAGCCTTTTATAGAGTACTTACCATTGGTGGGATAAAACTGCTTTTTGTACAAAAGAGTTAAGGTATTGTTCCCTTTGTGTACAGCTCCTTATGAGGGTGTTTCATGCTGCTAGATACAATTTGTTACAAATGCTAGGGTCATTCACTGAAGGATTCTTCCAGACTGTTTTAGAAGTTTTCAATGAATCCCCACTGATGTAGAAATTCATCTGCAATAGAAATTGTTTTAAATGGAAAGGAGTTTGGGGAACAGGGCGGGGGCAGGGGAGGACTGATTATAAGGTTATTTTTCTGGAAATAAAAAAAAACTAATTCTTGGGCTAGTTGAAAAGGCACATCAAAGAGTACTGTGTAGTATTGTCTAAAGGTGTTTTCTTCCCTTCATTTAAATGGGCTTTCAGCCTATTATTTTACTAATTACAGAGTCTTCTTACTATTATTACAATCTCCATGAAAGGTCAGCTACAAAAAAAATTGCTACATTAAATCAGCATGAGTTGGCTTTGGTTACTTAAAATGAAAATGGGGCAAACTGTGGTTTAAATTGTTAAGCTGCAACAGTTAGTAAGGAAATCACAGTTCTTTCTGGTAAAAAGCAAATGCAATCAATTACACTTTTAATCTAAATAACAGATATGAATACACACCCTAGATGTGAAAGGTACCATCTGATATCAAAGGCACTCTTGATTATACAGTATATAAATTTATGCAAATATGCACATGTATCAGTATGTACACACTGAAATATACACTCTACTTCATAAAAGAATATACTTCCTAAGCCATAACTTTTGAACATTAGATAAAGCAATAATAAGGTTTAATTCATACACTGAAACTACAGCATGGTAAAGTAGTGTTACAGCTGTAGTATAAATCTGTTGAAGCAAAGAGACAACACAGAAATTAGGCTAAATCACCTCAGTTTCATAGTAGACAATTGTAGTGCTATTGTTTTGTATGTTTCTTTTTTCTCTCAAACCAAAATGTAAGTTTTAGTGCTTGTGATTAGTGCTGGATTGGTAGCCTCTTGAATTTATACTGACAGGATGGAGAGCAACAGTGCACGCTTTCCCACAGCGCGATGACTATGTCTCTCAACAAAGTTGACCTCAAATGCTATGGCGATGCAGGCCATTTAACTACCTAGACTGACAGATCTGGGGATAGAGCATCTTTTCCTCTCCATACTTATTCAATCACTTTGCTTTGCTAGGACTGCCAGGAATAGTGCTAATTAGTGCTGATAGTGATTTTTCTGATGTAGGTAAGTGTGTGCTAGGTCTGGATTGAAAACACCAACCTCACTTTAGCTACGTCACTAAGCAGCCATCAATAAAAATGATATATGTTTCTGAGGAAAAAAACATTATAACAATATTATAAATGGATTCTTCCCAATATCAACTGTTAATGTAACAGAACTATGTACCATAAACATGACTGTGTTAGCTGTCTCTATCTGACACTACTATGTGTTTTATACTTTACTTATCTTTGTCTATAAATATTTTTATTGGTATGTATTTCAGGCAGTGGAGTGGCAGTGTGATGAAGCTACTAAAAGAGCCTGTTACAGTAAGGGCAAATCAAAGGTAAGTACGTGATAGCTGTGCTGCTTAATCAAAACTTATATTTGGTTGACAAGATATCCAGTAGAGCCATGTACAGGACTAGTCAGTGTACAAACCTCTTCTCTATAAAGTTTTTGTTCTCCTTCTAAAAGTAATGCAAGATTCTTTAGGGTGGCAATACGGCATTTCCTGGAGTGTAGGCAAAGAATATAAACAAACAATAAAATTTCAGGAAACAATATTTCAGCTGCTTCCTTCCGGAACCCATCAAAGACCCTAGAGTAACAATACTCAATTTACTTAGTTTGTATCACTTTACTTTCTTAGTCCTACAGTATGTGAAATTCAGTGGACTAGATTCTGATCTTGTTGGTGTAAATCTAGATTAACTCCTCAGAAGTCCTTCCATAATACACCATTTATCTCTTTGGATATCAGGCACAATTTTATAAACTTTTCTATTTCTGTGCTGCATGACTTGCCGCAAGGATTTATTGACCCTTTGAGAATAATAGTCTGAAATTCACTACCTCTGTAGACATAAGACCTGCTATGTTTCTGCTGTTCAAAGCCAGATTCCAGTTTGACCAGCTACATTTTTTTTATGTATACAGCATAGTTAAATGCAGTGCGAAGAAAGAACAGGTCCTATGGGCATATAAAAAGAATAATTTTTGTGAGTTTTTAGAGGTGCACTTAACTAACCAAATTTATTTGTGTGACATTGTGCAGAATCTACTTCACAACTTGAGCATTTTTTTTGTCTGTTGCTGCTTATGTTTGCCAGTTTTGAAGGCACTTGTATCACAATCCTATATGTTCACTATAAATAAGTTACATTTTACAAATGCTAACATTATGAACCTACATTGCTTACTGAAAGAAATGAATCAGTATCAGTTTTATAACTTGGATTAAATTTTTTAAACAAACAAAAACAAAATCAAGAAAACCTATCACCAAAGCTAAACTACTGTTAGTAATACTAAACTAAACTAAGTATAACACAGTACAACTATCACATCAAGTCAAGTCAACAAGTTAGTCTCGGTATTGGAATGGAATCAAATAATCAAATTAGTCAGATCATCAGATTAATATAGCAAATAATCAATCCTTATAAGAGGGATCTCAGAAGGAGGCTCTCTCTTTGGTGAGAAATCCCAACTAAAAAAAAAAAAATCACCCAAGTCAATCAAGTCTAACTTGGATCTGGTTAAATATTTTTATACTGAAGACAAATTATTATCTGATACTAAAACCACAATCTCAGAGCCAATTATAAAGCTTCTTTTTTAGATTTAAGTTTCAGTGTGGTGGTTAACCCTTCCCCAATCTCCTCTCCCTGGATTGCATAGAAAAGATTCTAACAAAACTCTTTGATAAGCAGAAGTTTGAGAAATCTTATGTACCAAATTTTATGTATGACTGTTTAAGTTTGCAGAAGGTTAGCAGCTGTTCCTCCCACTCCAGCTCAGGGGAAGGCCACTCTGCCTCACTACATTTCTGGGGCACCACCCCAAGCAAGGATTAGAGCTTCGGCTTTTAGGCAGGGCAGGGCCAGCAAACAGTCTTTAGGCTCAGGCCCTCAGGCAGGGCAGAGCCAACAAACAGTCTAGGAGCTTGGGCCCTAGGCAGGGCAGAGCAACCAAGCAGTCTTAAGGCTCAGGCCCTTAGGCGGAGCAGAGCAAAGGAACAGTTTTATAGCTCAGGCCCTTCGGCAGGGTGGAGCAAACAAACAGTCTGACGACCCAGCTCTGGCAGATGGCAGGCAGACACAGGCCTCTTGGCCTAAGGTGGGGAGGCAGACACCCCAGGAGTGGGGTTGGCAGCAGGGAGTAGGGGAACCCAGGCCCACCCTACTTCACCAGGCTTTAGCCCAGGGACCTAACAGTGACGGAGTGTTCCGCTGCTGGATCAGCGTGGATCCAACCGAAACCTGCTGACGTAGAATCAAGCAACAACCCAACCGGACTAAAGTCTGGTTTCCCTGGGCCACTTCTTATGATCCTCTTGCTGGGTACCTGCATTCCACAGGCATCTTCTGTCTTCTCAGGATATGCAGCAAGCAGCAGACATGGCAGCTCTTCACCTGGGTCAATATCAGGGTTCAGCTCCAGGGCCCTGCTCTGTTCCCTAACTCAGACTCAACTGGGTTGGTGGCTCTGCCTTTTATTCTTCCTGTCCTGCCCCTTGGCTTCAGGGGAGTCTGATCTGGCTCCGTCCACCAGGGATTACAGAGTGACTCCTCCCTCTCCAGATCAGTGGGAGGCCAGTCTGCCTTATTATAAAGTTCCTTAGGACTTTTAAACACAGAATATGGAACACACTTTAATGAATATCTTTGAGACTTGGGTTAGGGCTGTTTAAACTGGGGAACCTTTTTTGGTGCCTTCCCTTTATGAACTTGATGGGTGCTCATACACACATGCATTCACACAGCCACAATTCCACACCCTAAAGTGAGAGAATAAAAAGGCTGGACTGCCTCCACGCTAATAGAAGCAAAGGACAATATTAGAAAAAGGAAAAATAAGATACGTAAAATAACAAGGAGATTGCAAATACTTCAGTTTTCATGGCCTTCTGGATTGTCACAGAACAGGAGCTGTAATTGCAGTCCAGCAGCTAATGGCACAACACTTAGTGGCATCCTTCATGTGCAGGGAGACGGGTCAAAGGCTGGTGTAGCCTTCGTGTAGGTGAATTGGCTTCCTTTCTCTAAGGTGGTTGACTTTAGGATTTCAGGAATGTCAGTCACCCGTCAGGTGGTTGGCTGACCCAAAAAAACAAGGCTTCTTGGCCTTCTATTAATGTCTTATAGTTTTTAATCTTTGCTTACTGCAGTGCCGCCCTTGAAAGCCTCTGAGCAAATCAAGTCTGGAGCCACACAAGTTGGCCAGTTATTGTTTAAATTAGGTCATTGTTAGTGAGCTTTGATTTTGGGAAAGTCCTGCTTAAGCCACCATTTAAAAAAAAAAATTGCTTTGCATACCACAGAGACTAGGTCCGTGGCACCCACCCTCCAATAAATAAATAAATAAATAAATAAAATAGAAAATACAGAACAGAGGCCACTCTTACTTGAACTTGACAAGGTCATGTCCATGTGAAAAAGTCTTGACATGACATTATGTAACCAGTTTATGGAAAATTGACCCCAAATCTTATAAAGATAATGGATTGAAAAGACTCTAGCAACTACCAGCCTCTCAGCATTCATCCATCAGCAAAATAAAAATAAATTTGAACAGTTTAGGACCAGATGTGATTTCCGACAAACACTCAATGTTTCGCTGCCAAGTTTGAAGTGTCTGGGATGAGAATCAGCACCTCCAAATCGGAGGTCCTGGTCCTTTTCTGGAAGGAACTGGACTGCTCTCTCCAGGTAAATGGGGAACAGCTGCCTTTAGTGGAAGAGTTCAAGTATCTAGGGGTCTTGTTCACGAGAGATAGTAAGCGGGAGCGTGAGGTTGACCGGAGGATTGGTGCACTGATGACAGTGATGTGGATGCTGTACCTATACTTGGTGGTGAAGCGGGAGCTGAGTTCTCGGTCGAAGCTCTCTGTTTACAGGTTGCCCTATGTCCCCATCCTCGCTTATGGTCCTGAACTTTGGGTAATGACCAAAAGAATGAGATTGCAGGTACAAGTGGCAGAAATGAGGTTTCTTTGCAGGGTGGCTGGGCTTGCTCTCTGAGACAGGGTGAGGGCTCAGCTATTTAGGAGACCCTCGGAATTGAGCCGGTACTCCTCTGGATCGAGAGGAACCAGCTGAAGTGGTTCAGGCACCTGATAAGGCTGCCCTCTAGGAGACTTCCATTGGAACTCTACCAGGCACTGGGCGGAAGCCCTGAGGCTGACCCAGGACACATTGGAGGAATTGTATCTCCCAGCTGGCCTGGGAATGCTGGGGAATCCCCCAGGACGAGCTGGAACCTGTTGCAGAGGAAAGGGAGGTCTGGTCCTCCCTACTCTCCATGCTGCCACTGCGATCCTCACCAGGAAAAGCAGCATAAAGGAAAAAGAAGAAAGATGAGAAGATGGGCCAGGTATCACCATTCTTCTTATAAACAAGACAATTTACAGTTATCTTCATATTTAGAAACTAGGCCAAAAATCAAACAGTTTATCTTTGTAAGGTTGCATCTTGATAAAGAAGAGATACTTTAAAACTTTTCAAGATAAAACCCATTAAAATAAAAATTATTAAAATGTGTAGAAGATCTCTGTTCCTACATACTCTATTTCTCTCACAGAGTTTGTTCTTGTCAATTATTTTTTTTAAAAAGCAAATCTACAAAAAAAAATACATTTTATGTGTTTGTTACTGTTTGAGTCATTAAATATGATGAAATCCTTATGAAGTCAAGATCATGGAAATATCCAAGGATCTTATTTCAAAGCTAGAGAAGATTATCTATTCTGTGACACAGCATGACCTTTAACTCTAGTAACCAGAAGTTCTAGTCTATTTAAACATTCAGATTAAAATGAGACTTTATATATATATTTTTAAAGTTGCTGTAGTATGCTGTGTAGGATTATGCTGTACAGAGGTATATCAGTTCGGCTGTACATGCAATTTACCACAATGAGCTTTGCTGTTTCGTGAATTAAAATGAATTGAATTAAAAAGGTAAAGAAAAAACATATGAAAATAAATCAAAAGCAGTAGTTACTTAGTAGGCTTCAGGAGCTTAATTCAGCAGGACACAGGTCAATGCAGTTACTTATATCCAGATGCCAAAACATCTGGATCCAGGGATCCCTTACAAATGCTCTCACTGCCTTAAACATAGTCTTAAACTTATTCACCACTTCCACTTGTCAATGATTTAAATAGAAAGAAAGTTTATTCACATCAGTGTTTTCCTTGCTAAATTCATGAAAATAACTTTGCTTTGTAGGGCTGGACTACCCTATTCTATTTGGGATTGATTAAAAAACATATAAACTCACACCCATGGCAAGGATGTGTAATATTGTGGATGGTAAAGAGGCCAAATTATAATTTATTTGGAAAAACTTTACTGAATATATAATCTATTAAGAATCATACATGTAATATACAGTAACTCCTCACTTAACGTTGTAGTTATGTTCTTGAAAAATGTGACGTTATGTGAAATGATGTTAAGCAAATTCAGTTTCTCCATAAGAATTACTGTAAATGGGAGGGGGGGGTAGGTTCCAGGGAAATGTTTTTTGCCAGACAAAAGACATTATATACATATACAGTATAAATTTTAACAATTTTAAACAAACAGTTTAATATTGTACACAGCAATGAATAATTGTGAAGCTTGGTTGAGGTGGTGGAGTAAGAGGGTGGAATATTTCCCAGGGAATGCCTTGCTGCTAAATGATGAACTAGCACTCGGCTGAGCCCTCAAGGGTTAATACACTGTTGTTAATGTAGCCTCACACTCTACAAGGCAGCACGGACTGAGGCAGGAGGGAGGAAACACAATAGATGCAGGCAGTAGCTGCAAAACTCCAAAAACTCCAAAAAATGATGATGAGCCCACGCTACCCAACTGGAGCGCACCACTCCCTCCTCCTGACAGCACATGCACAGTTGCACCGTGTTGACTTTCCAACGTGCTGGGGGGTGCCTGCATGAGTGAAAGAGAGAGATGTGCATTGCCCCTTTAAGTATGCTGACCCCACTTAAAGTACGTTGTCCTTTTAAGCAGATCAGCCAGTTCAGACAGGAAGCAACAGCTTCCAGAAAGTTCTCTCCTTTCTGTCCCTCTCCTCCGCTTTGTGGAGAAGGGGTACAGAGCAGGGGGCAGGAGCAGGGGGACATTCTGCTATTGGCACCTCTCTCTCCCTCTCCCCAGCAAGCAGGAAACTCTGGGGAGCAGCTCCAAGGCTGAGGGCAGGGCAGGAGCAGCACAGCAGTGGGGGGAGGGACAGCTGAACTGCTGCTGCGCAGCTGCGGAGCCACATACCTTACAGGGAGTTTAGGGGAGCTGATGGGGGGCTGCTGGCCCCCCTGGTTCTAATCCCCACAGGGAGGGGCTGCTCTTCCAGAGAATCCTGCAAGCAGTGGACAAAGCAGGCAGCTGCCAAACAACGATGTTATAAGTGAGCATTGCACAACTTTAAACAAGCTTGTTCCCTAATAGATCAGCAACGTAACAATGAAACAACGTTAAGCAGGGCAACGTTAAGTGAGGAGTTACTGTATAACAGGCTGAGTAATGCAAAGGAGAAATGAAGCATGAGAGCTGCCAGATGCCATACATTGACTGGTTGGACTTTAGGCCCAATAGACAACTTCAGACCTGGATCTTCTGTACAAACCCATTAGATAAATCATTAGTAAAATAATAGCTGAGGACTTTCCAACTTCCTATATTTAAATAGACTTTGAAATGTCTCTTTAATGATTTTGAACTTTGTGTTTGTGATTCTGGAGAATTACATGTCTCTGATGTACAAAACAAGATTGTAGTGTTGTTTTTTTGTTATTTAGTTTGAGGTTAATCATTTGTGTTTATTAGTGTTATATTTGTGGAAAACTAATGAACCATTTATTTCGAAAACACCAAAATAATTAGGGATGAGAGGGGAATGAATTTAACCACTGCTTTAGGTTTTAATAGGCCATTGCCACCCATGCAATTATAACGTGTTTTCATAGGCATACATAGTATGTTGAGTTTTAAATGAGTTTCCCAAAGAGGCACGGATGCTTTAGTAACTTTTGCAAACCGAGTTACCATATAACCAACTTTCATAATTTTAAAATTAATTGTCATAAATGCTACTGGCAGACAGCTCACTTCAGAAGAGAGTGAAAGATAAAGAAAGAAAACATGCCAAATGAAAATGTTAAAAAAATCACTTGCTTGTAATAAGTTTCCATGTTGTTTCTGTAAATCACCTCTGTCCTTCTCATACCTATGAAAGCATAGTCAGTATCTGTGTTTTTTTTTTAAAAAACATACATTTTATGTCATAAGCATAGATACATAATCCTCTAATGAATCCTCCGTTTTCCACACTGTGTGTTGTAAAAATTTGGGATGCACAGAAGTAGACTTCTTTGACTTCAGTAGAAATCTGTTGAATCATCTCAGTCTCTTTCAAACCCTGTGCCTAAATTTGTTACTAACAGTTAATTGCTGTACAATGTCAGTTCAAATAATTCATTGGATATTGCTGAATAGAGGATATGATTTTGAAAGTTTCTTTTGTGAATTATGCTGCTCCTTCTATAGCTATTTTACTTAACATTGTCTCAGATTGCAGAAGATAACCTTGGTTCTTTCTGGGAAATCCCTAAATTGTATTAACTGTTTTTATTTATTTCCCCCTCATTCTGGAAAGAAATACTACAAAACCATTTAAAAAACCCTAAAACCACTGCCACTGAACAACCTAATCTTCCTGCTAATTTATAAAGTCTGGAAAAATAGATTTATGAAAATACAGTTTTGTTTCTTGGTTAGAAAATATGTCTGTCAACTCTTAACAAAATAGGTGGAATCTTAAATATAGCTGATTCTGAAAACTGAAATACAGTATTCTTATGTATTCTTTAAAGGTCTAGTCCTGCTTCCTTTGAAATCAATGCCAAATCTATCACTGTCTTCAAGGGCAGAAAGATCAGGTCTTAAATTGGGAGATTTGGATGTGTAAGCAATGTAGAATTGAGCCCTGAAAAAATTACTTGAAAGAAATAAAGGATAAAATCCTGTATCCATTGAAGTCAGTGGCAAAATTCCCATTGACTTTAATTTGTATGGGATTTCTCCTAAGGGCTGTGCTGTAAGTGAAAAGTAAATTACAATACAAATCTGTACTTGTGAGCTAATGTTATAAATTTCAATTTTCTACGGTTTATTGCTTCAATTATCTGGGGTGGGGCAGGGGGTTGGGGTGCGGGAGGGTGTGCGAACTCCGGCTGGGTTGTGGAATCTGAGGTGGGGCAGGGGATGAGGGGTTTGGGGTGCAGGAAGGGCTGGGGCAGGGTGTTGGGGAAGTCTGGGGTCCAGGAGGAAGTTTGGGTGTGGGAGGGGACTCTGGACTAGGGCAGGAGGTTGGAGTGTAGAAGGGGGTTCAGGGCTGGGGCAAGAGGTTGGGATGTTGGAGGGGGTGCAGACTCTGGGAGGGTGTTTGGGTGTGGGAGGGGACTCTGGGCTACGGCAGGGGGTTGGGCACGGGAGAGGGTTTGGGGTACCAATAGGAGCTGTGGAGCTGGCCCTCAGAGCGGTGGCAGCGTGCGGGGCCTCCCTGGCCGCCCATGTGTCTAGGGGCTGCAGGGACCTGGCAGCCGCTTCTGGGAGCCATGCCGAGCTAGGGTAGGCAGGGAGCCTGCCTTAGCCCCGGGCCCCCACTGCGCTGCCAACCAGACTTTTAATGGCCCGATCGGCAGTGCTGACCGGAGCCGCCAGAGTCCCTTTTCGACTGGGCATTCCAGTTGAAAACAGGTCGCCTGGCAACTCTAGGGTCACCTGGCCCTTTATACCGGTGGCCAGTGGCACGCAGCAGCAGAGGGTGCTCAAGCCACTCTGATGGGTATCACTGAGGGAAAAAATTCTGATAACTGTGTGCAGGGCGCACGCACACCAAGAGTGGAATGGACATGTGCAACACATTTTAAAGAACAACAATTATGAACGGTCATTAACCATTTTTTCTGTTGTTTAGTGTATTAATAAAGTCAGAAGATAGCAGTGCTTTTGATTTCAAACCGCAGTCATATTCACCATTCACAGTCTGGAATGGAAAAGGAAACACAATATGACCCTTTAGTATTCAGGGTTGACAGCACCCAATCCTAAAATGGTTCCCAGGAGGAAACACCCCTTTCCCTTGTCTCTGCTACTGGGGTTTCTCCAAGACCATCAGGAGTTTAACACACAGTTTTGTCTGGCAGGTAGGCCTTATTAGGAACTATATAATCTGCTAGCCTTGCCTGTGGTTGGGGAGTTCAGATTAGCTAGACAATCAACAAGTAAATACTTGAGCACAGATGGCTGAGAAAGTTGTTCTTTCTGTTCTTAAAACTGCTCATTTCTTTTGTTATAATTGCTATTGTGTTGAAAATAAAAACAAAACAATGAGTCTGGGACCTGAGAAGAAGAGGTTTGAGGGGGATTCCTTTTTTGGTGTATTCTGCTAACAGGCTAAGCCAGGAGAGGCCTACCTGAGCCTGAGAAGGAGCCAAAATTTACCAATGTACATCGCCAAAGAGCCACAGTAATACATCAGAAGCCCCTCATCAGCTCCCCTGCCCCCAGCACCTCCTGATCAGCTGTTTCCTGGCATGCAGGAGGCTTGGGGGGGAGGGTGGGGAGAGGGGAGTGAGGCACGGCAGGCTCAGGGGAGGGGATGGAGTGGGGGCAGGGCCTGTAGCAGAACCAGGGTTTGAGCAGTGAGTACCCCCTGGCACACTGGAAAGTTGGCGCCTGTAGTTCCAGCCCGGTGCCTATACAAGGAGCCGCATATTAACTTCTAAAGAGCTGCATGTGGTTCCGGAGCCACAGGTTGGCCACCCCTGGACTAAGCCCATAAAGTGGGGAGCACTTTTTAATTTTGTTTGATCATTCACAGGGTCTGGTTACAGAGAGAGAATTTGGTCTTTACTTACAGGGCCCAGGTTTTATGTAGGCTGTGCTGGTGGAACAGGGAGCTCTGCTTGTGTGCCTGTGACATGCTCTTTCTTTCCATTCACACTACAGAAACCCTTCTGTGGGACAGCTGTTAGTTTCTACCTCTATGCAGTTGGACAACAGAGAATGAGGCCAGGGAGCTGGCTTCACTTCTATAACTTCCCTTCTCCTCCCACACCCTGAAATCCAGTGGAGAAAGAGAAAACAAATTAATTACTTTTACCTGAGACTGCTTCCCTTTTCATTGCCGTGGAACCTGTTTTACCAGAGTAGGGGTATAAGGATTACCAGGGACAACTGGGCAGAAGGACTCGTTTGAGTTTCTGCTGGAGCTCTGCAGTCCAGGTGGCAGCAGGGAGCCAGTGGGTCCAGGTACTAAAACAGAATGTGCAGGTTAAGAGGGGCCTCAGGGAAAACCATATTTTTCCTCCTGCCACAGTGGAAGAATGAGTGGGAAGTCTTCACAATTGAAAATTGTGGCATTTCCTCTCTTATGTAGTGTAGGAGAGAGTGAGGGCCAAAAATATTTTGCCAAGAGGATGGGCCACCCTCAGGCATGCCACTGAAGAATGGATTTACACTCTGTTGAGGAACTCCATTGGTTACTGGATTGTGGATACTGAGATGCTACCTTATTTGCAGAAAAGGAACCTGCATAGAATGTTGCCTTCAGACTTTATTGATAATTGTCACACTGAGCTTTGTTAGAAGCCAAGGAGGGAAAAGATTTGGAGGGAAAAATATATAAGGACATTATCACATATGGCAGTTTAATGCACAGTTGGCTTCAGAAAGCTGATAGTAGTTACTTAAACTTCATAGAGTTACCCACCTTACACTGCTTAAAATAACTAGTGGATCAAGGAGTGAGCCAAATAAAATGTCATTATGGCCAGCATGTGTTAGCATTTTATAAGCTCCATAGAAGTCCACATGGTTAAAAGGTACTAAAGCTGGCCATTCAGGTTGGCACCTGCAGCAGGGATTGTTGTAAAGCAAGGAAATAAATATGAGAGATAAAGGGAGAAAATAGAGCAAAAGATTAAAAATAACCTGCAATGGATTCATTTTTTCATGCAATTATTTAAGGCTCTAAGGGGCCAGTGCATGAGTGTCTGGGATCTTCACAAAAATATTTAAAAACATAAAAATAAAATATAGACATAGCTGAAATAGTAACCTAAAACAATGAATTTGCTACAAAGAAATAAATATCTGCAACCAGATTGCCCTCATATTGTCAAGTTGGTATGAAAATGAAGTAAAACACCTGGCCAGATAATAGTTGAAATGTTGGCATAAATGTTGTTAGTCTGCTTTATATTTTTGTAAAATCAGAGAATGCATGGTAAATGAATCCCCCCCCCCCCCCCCCCCCAAGATTTTGTACAAGGAAGCAGGAAAGCAAACTAGTGGGTAAAAAGTCAGTTGCAGAATAGATCTATGTGAAATAAACCCACTCAAACAAAACTGTTCTTGAAATCTGATGCATTCACAAAGGCCACCCTTATACCAAACACTGCCATTTCATACAGCAAGCCATTGTAATCCCCTAAGGAGATCCAAGACTCCTGAATTTGAACATCCAAGTGAACCCATATAGTTAAGTTTGTCTCTTATCCCTGCAAACTGACTCTGGAAGGTTCACATGACTCTATAACATAATAGCTTTTCCAATTTTTTTTAGCTGTTGCTATTTTTAAAAATATGGGTAAAATAGCTAATTGTAAAGAAAGTGTGCCTTGGTTCATCAAAAGAGAATGTGTTTTTTTATTGTCTCCCAAAGTGTGATTTTTTTTTTTCTTTTAAATATTGGTTAATTTAAATGTGATTCCTTATAAAAATAGCACCAGGATGAATTTGGGACAGTGTCAAATCTACTTTGACTGCAGAGGGGGCTTACACAAGGGATGAATTTGATCCAAAATCTTTTGCTTACCATGTTGTATTATATGAATCATTGAAAAGTTAGCAGAGTGATTGAGAGCAGAAAAGGAAAGAATCTTGCAAATGTTAAGAATGTCAGTGTTGAAAATGAACATTATTCTTCTTGAACACAGAGTGGGTGCTCAGTGTACAACTAATTTTATCTCAGAGCTATTTCAGCAGGCTGTGAAGTATGAAGAGGAGAGGTGAATAGGTCTGATGGGTTGTAATATCGTAGCCCACTTGCTTTCCTACACTTACATTCCAAGGCTTGCTGGGATAGCAAAAGATAAAAAATCTCCTATTGTTTCTGTACATACCACTCTTGCTAACATACTCCATCAAAAGAAACAAAGATGGCATTCCATTTACCCTGATTAAAAAACAAAATCTGCAGTAAGGGAAGTGTCCAAAGCTTTAACCGTCACTTTTAATTGCTGAAAAGGCCCAATAGTACTGTCAAACTGCTCTGTAGTTTATTGATATTCTTGACTTCTGTTTGGTTCAAAAGATTTTTTTTTTTTTTTTTTTTTTAAGTTTTGGTGAATTTAAGGTAAAGGTATTGTGTGAGGTTTTGGAACTCAGTCTGAATTTTTTTAAACTTTATTTATATAAAAAACAGACACATAACAAAACAAAACAAAACATATAAATACATGCACCAGATGGAAATAGCATATAAATAACAAAATTCAATGTTCATTATCTGTAAAACCTGGAAAACAACCAAACAAAAACAAACAACTAAACAAAACCCTGAATCTGTATAGGTCATGCAGGGCATCAGTTACTGAAGTGACTAAATAGATAAATAAGTGAGATATTTTCCATAAATCCAGAAGTAGAGAGCTCACTAAACCTGTTAGTGTATCAGGGAAGAATTGCAGATTTCCATTTTCTCAAAATAACTCTTTTGGCCACTAAAATAATCACTGCAATCAATTTCTTAATGTTAACTGATAATACCAACTCATCCAGAATCTTTAAAATAAACAAGCTTGGAGAAGGAAAGATAGCAACACAATTTCTGAGAGAGCACTGAATATGGTGTTTCAGAACACATGCATCATTTGACAAGAATAGAGGATGTATGAAAGGTTGGCCTGTAGCTCTTTGGCAACACACAGTGAACATTGGACATGCAGTCTAGCCTTAAACAAACATTCTGGAGTCCAACAGTATCTGTTTAATCTTGTTCTGGAAGAATCACAAGGATAAAACTTGAAGTATCTTTCACATTAAGCCAGACATCCTCCCAGGTTTCTGTTGTGGTAGTAAGGCTAAGTTCTTTTCCCCATTTTTCTTTGAGACTGAGGTTGAGATGGCACTATGAACCATTAAGCAACCTATAAGTAATTTTTGCAAGGAGACTTTTGATTCCATATTTCTTTACATGTTTTTCTAGAAGTGAGGGAGTTGCAACAGATCAGTTGTCCCCTATTCTTGCATGAATCCTTGAACATTTCCGCTGAAAGAAGGAACTGTGAGACAGCGGTAGCTGATATTTTAAACTTGTAAATGAAGGCCAGTCTATCATCTTGTATTATATCTCTAATTTTTGTTAATCCTTTTTCTATCCAAACTGTCTTAAGCATGGGGTTGGCCTTGATCGTGAGACATGGGGTATCTCATAGTGGTACAGGAAGAGAGTTGGTAAGATTGGATGCTGTAATCATCTTAATGCGTTGCAGAATGCCCCATGTAGATGCAAAGACTGGATTTTTCCTTAAGGGTGTGGGTAGCCTCTTAAGATATATAAAAAAATGGCATAGCTAAGGTTGTTGTTTTTTTCCAATATGAAACCAGGCCGGTACATATACAGAGCAGCTGGTGGGGAACCATCTTACAGTAGAACACATTTGGAATACTAGATAATGTAGATACAATTCTGGCAACCCCATACTTCCAGTTGTCCAGGATTTTTAAGGGTCTCATGTGACAAGGCTGTTTTATATCACATAGAAATTGCATGATAGGCCTATTTATTCAAGCAGAGAGCAAGGGAGAGGCGTTGAAAGGCAATAGGCTAATGCTATAAGTCAATCTCGAGCAGATATTCATTTTGGCTATTTCTCTTCTCCCTAGTAAGCATAGAGGGAGGAGATGCCAGTTACCTATATCCATGGAAATTTCTTTAAATATATAGCCCATATTTATAGATAAAAAATTGGGAAGATTAGAACAAATTTTAATACATAAGTTATTTCCTTGCATATTTGAAATGGAAAATGCTTAAACTGAGAAGAATCTGGTCTTTTTGTGTATATCCATTGCCTGTGATTTATTCGAGTCAATGCGAAAACAAGAGATTTTTCCAAGAACATCAACTATATTTAAGGCTGCAAGTCTGTCACGGAAGTCATGGATTCTATGACTTTCTGGGACCTCCGTGACTTCTGCAGCAGCCGGTGCAGCTGGCTCCGGCCCCTGGGCCAGCTGCACCGGCTGCTGTTGGGCCAGTCTCGGGCCGCAGCACCCCCATCCCCCCCAGCAGCATCAGCGTGGGTCCCAGGCCGCCACCTCCCCCGCACCCAAGCAGCACTGACAGGGGTCCCAGGCTGCGCACCGCCGCCTGGCCCCCCCTCCCCAGCACTGGCAGGGGTCCCAGGCCACGCGCCGCCACCCTCCCCCCCAGCACCCTTGTGGGTCCTGAGCCATGTATCACGGACTGCCCCGAGCACCCTTGGTGCATCTGGGCCGTAAGCCGTCACCCCTAGCACCCTCAGCACCCCCGGGCCGCACACCATCTCCCCTAGCACCCAAGATTTAGTAAGGGGTATATAGTACAAGTCATGTACAGGTCACAGGCTGTGAATTTTTGTTTACTGCCTGTGACCTGTCCATGACTTTTATTAAAACTACCCATGACTAAAACGTAGCCTTAACTATATTCAACAATGATAGGATTGATGAGTGTGGATTCTTCAACAGCACGAAAAAGTTATCAGCATACAAACTGATTTTGTATTCTTTCCTGTTTATAGTCACTCCTTCAATGTCCGAGTGCTGATGTATGTACGCTGCCAGTGGTTCAAGAGAGACATTAAAAAGGAGGGACAAAGAGGGGACAGCCTGTCATGTCCTTTTTTCTAGTTGAAATGTGGGAGAAATAATTTCATTAGTTGATAGTGAAGTGAGGGAAGAGTTGTATAATAGACTGACCCAATTCAGGAATATTTGTCCAAATCCAAAGGGTTTTTTAGGACAGCCATTAGATAAGTCCATTCAACTTATCAAAGGCTTTCTCTGCATTAGAAGTAAGTCTGTATAGGGAACATCTGACATCTGAGCTTGCTGGATCAAGTGAGTGATATATTTTTGTATTATCAGCAGCCAATTTTCCTTTAATGTCTGCAATATCTTTGAAAAATTCAGAATTACCTCCACTTAGACTGTAAATGATTCCAAGAATTAACTTTTTTGAGTTGAAACAGCCTCCAGAAAGAATGTATCTTCCTTTGGGATCAGACCAGGACTGTTTATATTGAGAAGTTATACTTTTATGAATTCAGGTGGATGTGTCTCTGTTCTTAGAATTCAATGTTTAATGATACTCAGCACCTACCAACATCTTCTTGATTTGATCGGCATTTATTTCTGCTAGATGAGTTTCCTGCAATAAAGCTACTTGGACTTTTTTGATCTGAGGTGTGTCAGGATTTTAATTCTTTTGGAAGGTTTATTAAGTCCCCTCAAATTCCAGGACCACACTCTAAGAAAATTCATGGCAAAGATTTAAATGATATAGAATCATAGAATATTAGGGTTGGAAGAAACCTCAGGAGGTCATCTAGTCCAGTCTCCTGCTCAAAGCAGGACCAACACCAACTAAATCATCCCAGCCAAGGCTTTGTCAACCCATGCTTAAAAACTTCTAAGGATGGAAATTCCACCACCTCCCTAGGTAACCCATTCCAGTGCTTCACCACCCTCCTAGTGAAAGAGTGTTTCTTAATACCCAACCTAGACCTCCCCTGCTATATATTAAGACATAAAACCTTGTTCTAAAGATACATATTTTCCTTTGATATTGTAAAACCACATCTCTAGGATATGGTCTGTATTTATACATACTAGATACTAGTTAGTTATGAATTAATTTATGCTTTCAATTGAGCCTCTAATGGTCAGATATAGAAAAAGATCTATAGTTAAATATCATATATCTTCCAAAATATATTTGTCACAGAAAACAAACAAAAAAATTAACAGATTTAAAACAAGCCAACATGTTCAGATCCCTGAAGGCTTCAATTCCAACTGCTCCTCCCCTCCCTATATTATCTAATCATAGTCTAAACATCTCTACATGCAAATATATTTTAAATTGGATATTACCCTGTAAATACTATTGGGTATTCTAGAACATGTATAATATATTTCTACCTACAGAAGTTTTTTGTATATCTATATATACACACATATACAGACTCATCACATGTACATTTACAATTGATTTGATAAATCAAATATAAATTAGTACAAAATCTAAATATGAAAAATACAACAATATAAAGAAATCATATTCATAGTATGTCAAATGCCCCGCACAAGCTGAATAACTAGGGCTATTCAAGGTTTAGGTTATAGTCTACTTTGCATGTCAGGAGTATTGACTGTTCCAAGGGACTTGTGGTTACCCTAACACAATCCATCAGAGGCAGAACTAGTGAAGAGATTCTGTCTAGCAGTGCAAGCTGGGATGAGTAGTGCAGCTAATACTTCAGTCAGTAGATGGTGCTATAAACCCCAGTTTAGGGTTAAATTATTACTCTATGCATTGCAGTGCTATACAGTTGTGATTGCTCAGTTCCAAAGGAGATCAAAAGAAGAGTTCCGCCTAGCTTGTTAACTGCTAGGAGTGGGAAGATGGTATAAGTGAATATTACCATATCTACAAGGATACATAGGAAAACAAGTATGTTTTTTATGATGATAAAAACATTCTGCTATTTTTGGGCAAATCTGGTCTCAATCTTTGAAGTGTCTGCCAAGGTTCAGAAGGGGTTTTACAAAATCTTGCAGAGCCTGTTAAATCCATAGTGAAGGTGGATGGGTACTTGATGCTATATCTGATGTTGGTCTCCCTCAAGACTTACTTATGCCATTGAATGCAGTCCTCTTTTTGATAGACTCAGCTGAAAAGTAAGGAAAGAAAAAAGGGATTTCTGGATTTCCCCTTTCCTGGCAGGGTTCATTAACATTACTTTGTCATTGAACTTCAGCAGCTTGAAGATGATGGGTCTGGGCTTATCAGACTCCTGCCTTCTACTACCAGGCATTCAATGGGCCCTTTCAATATTGAATGGGTGTGGCTGAAGGTCCAATTTAAGTATGTCAGGGAGAAGTTTCTGAAGAAAGTTGATAATATCCATCCCCTCTAGACCCTCAGCAGTGCCCAAGAGGTGAAGATTGTTTCTCTGAGATCTGTTTTCGTAGTCATCCTGTTTTTCTTCCAGTTTGAGTAGTCTAAGCTTTAAGGGGGCAGTTTCTTCTTTAATTTCACTGGTTTAAATGGCAATCTTTTGTAGCTCATTTTCCAAGTGAGCCATTGGGGATTTTACATCACATACATCTTTAGAGAGACCATGAATATCTTTTGAGATTGAAATCCAGTCAGTCTGTGAGGAAATCTTTCAGTTCCACAATATCCTGGGCTAGGTTCTGTTGTGGCCTTGAGATCTCCCCCTTCAGCTGCTTAGGTGATTCAGGCTTAGGTCTTTTAATGCCCCTCATTTTTTCATTGGAATCCATATTCAACAGTTTGAAGTTTATCCAGTGGATTAATGTAAAATTTTATGGCAGAAATTTATTGCCAATTTGCTAGGAAAGTAATTATTAGAGAAGAATTGGTATGTGGTGAGTGAGGTAGTCTGGGACTAGACAACCATCTTCCTCATGAGTACCATGTGACCTCCCCAGTCTGAATTTGAAAATGTTAGAAAATCTTAAATTTTAGAATTAAAGACTTTTAAAAATTAAATTTTAGTTGAACAGTAGGTTACCTGAGAGACTCATGCACTGGGTTTTGGTGTTTTTTGTACATGGCGTTGAAGAAAAGAGTACTAATGATTATTAATGATCTGGATGATGGGATGGGTTGCACCCCCAGCAAGTTCACAGATGACACTAAGCTGGGGGAAGAGGTAGATATGCTGGAGGGTCAGGGTAGGGTCCAGAGCGACCTAGACAAATTAGAGAACTGGGCCAAAAGAAATCTGATGAGGTTCAACAAGGACAAGTGCAAAGTCCTGCACTTAGGATGGAAGAATCCCATGTACCGCTACAGGCTGGGGACTGACTGGCTAAACAGCAGTTCTGCAGAAAAGGACCTGGGGATTACAGTGGAGGAGAGGCTGGATATGAGTCAGCAATGTGCCCTTGTTGCCAAGAAGGCTAATGGCATATTGGGCTTCATTAGCAGGAGCATTGCCAGCAGATTGAGGGAAGTGATTATTCCTCTCTATTTGGCACTGGTGAGGCCACGTCTGGAATATTGCGTCCAGTTTTGGGCCCCCCAGTACAGAAAGGATGTGGACAAACTGGAGAGAGTCCAGCGGAGGGCAACAAAAATGATTGGGGCCTGGGTGACATGACTTACGAGGAGAGGCGGTGGGAACTGGGGTTATTTAGTCTGCAGAAGGGAAGAATGAGGGGGGATTTGATAGCAGCCTTCAACTACCTGAAGGGGGGTTCCAAAGAGGATGGTGCTCAGCTGTTCTCAGTGGTGGCAGATGACAGAACAAAGAGCAATGGTCTCAAGTTGCAGTAGGGGAGATTTAGGTTGGATATTAGGAAAAACTATTTCACTAGGAGGGTGGTGAAGCAGTGGAATGGGTTACCTAGGGAGGTGGTGGTGGAATCTCCATCCTTTTTAAGGCCTGTCTTGACAAAGCCCTGGCTGGGATGATTTAGTTGATGTTGTTCCTGCTTTGACTAGATGACATCCTGAGATCTCTTCCAACCCTAATCTTCTATGATTCTATAAAGGAATACACTTAAAACTCTTTGTGTTATGAGTCTTAATAGTTCCGTTCCTTTTGTTTTTTTACTCTGTTTAGAGCCTGTTCAGTTTACAAAGGCTCCTTTTCATGATTCGGGCCAAATAAACAGTGCTCTCACCAACACAGTGAGGGGAGATGGGACACTGGCCAGTGCCTCTTCTCTTGTAATCCTGCAAGGGCAGGGCAAGTTTCCACGGTTCTGGGCTGTTATGATGACCTCTGGAATGCACTTTGTCACTGTGCTCTAATGGCCTCCTCCTGCTCTCATTGAAATCAATGGGACACTTTCCATCCTGTGTGCAAGCAAGTATTGGGAGTATGGGGGGGCTGCACTGAAGTAAATGTGTTACAGTTTTATAGATGTATTAAAGATCAATGTTGAGCATGCTCCCTGCAGCTCACGTCAAGGTAATATGGCTTCCAGGCTTTTGCCTGCATAATAAGCAAAACATAGCCCTGGTAAAGTGACTGCAGTTGCAAGGTCTTATATCAGGCCTGAATTTGGCCCACTGCCTCCAGCCATCACCACTCATGGGGTACAAATCCTTCCTTATCTCTCAGTGTAGCTCAGACACCATATGTATTAAATTTGTTCCTTTTCTAATTTAAAACCATGACTGCTGGATGTGCAACCACATGCACAATGCAAGGCAGTACCAGAAATTCGATAGTATACTTCAGTGGGTCCAGATGGCTACCTGTTTGCAAAACATATGCACAACTGCATTTGATGTCACTGTTTGTAGCTAAAGCCCAGAAAATGGTGCTTTCTGCAGGATTACAAGGTACCTTTTCAAAGGGTGTGGATTTAGCTGCATGACCTCAGTTAACATCAGGAGTCACATGACTAAATCCCAATGTGCTTTAAAACTTTACCCCAAGATCTTTTTGAGAATTAGAAGCAAAATGGAAAGCTGCTTAGCCTGAGGTGTCTGTAAGCTATTTTCTTACAAGCATTTTTTTTTTTGCTTGAGTTTTAGTGAATTCAAGCTGCAGCAGGAGTGTTTGTATCTTCTTGATTTACAATTCTAATAGATTTTTAGTATCACAACAAAAAGCCTTCTGCCAGGGGATGCATACCTGAACTAGGGTTACCATTCGTCCGGATTCCCCCGGACATGCCTGGCTTTTCTCAGTTAAAAATACCATCCGGGGAGAATTTGTAAATGTCCGGACTTCCTCCCTGTGCAGAGTGCACGCGGCTGACAGGACAGCCGGCTGGATGGTGCCACTTGCACTGGGCTCCGGCAGCCAGAGAGAGCCCCTCCTTCGCTTCCCCCTCCTCTCCCCTGCAGCTGAGATCACTCCTCTCCTCTCTCTCCCTCCCTGCCCCTCTCCCCACTCCCTGCATTCGCAGCCGGCCGGCCGTTCGCAACAGGCCTCCGGCAGTCTGGAGCTCCTCCCCCTGCCCAGCAGCACTCTGCGAGGGCGGGAACCGGGCTATGCGCTCCGTGGGGGAGCGCGGCGGCGTGTCAGGCTGCGCGTGGAGCCCGACACGCTGTTCTGAGCGGCACGGTAAGGGGATCAGGGGGTCGGAGAAGGGGCAGGGAGGTTCTGGAGGGGGCAGTCAAGAGACAGGGAGCAGGGGGAGAGTTGGATGGGTCAGGAGTTCAGGGGGGGTTGTCTGAGGGTTGGGGGTGTAAGGTTGTAGGCAGTCAGGGTACAGGTAGGGGGTAGGGTCCTAGGGGGAGCAGTTAGGGGACAAGGAACAGGGAGGCTTAGGTAGGGGGTGGGGTTCTGGAGGGCAGTTAGGAGCAGGGGTCCCAGGAGGGGGCAGTCAGGGGATAGGGAGCAGAGGGGTTTAGATGGGTCGGGAGTTCTGGCGGGGGGCCTGTCAGGGGGTGGGGAGTGGTTGGATGGGGTGTGGAAGTCCCTGGTGTCTGTNNNNAGGAGGGGGCAGTTAGGGGACAAAGAACAGGGAGGCTTAGGTAGGGGGTGGAGTCCTGGGGGGCAGTTAGGTAGGGTTACCATACGTCTGGTTTTTCCCGGACATGTCCGGCTTTTTGGTCCTCAAATTCCCGTCCGGGGGGAATTGCCAAAAAGCCGAACATGTCCGGGAAAATAGCTTTGCCGGCATCCCTGCCCCAGTCCCCTGCTTACCTTGCGGCTCTCGCAGGCTGCGAGCTGCAGGCGGATTCCCACGCGGCGGCTGCTGCTGCTGCCCCCCAGACACCTCTGCTCTGTTCAGCTGACGAGCAGAGCTGCCCGAGCACTACCGGCTTCACGGTTTGCCGGGCAGCCCCCAGACCTCCGGACCCTGCGCCCCTGGCCGGGCGCTTCCACTCCCGGGCTCCAGCTGTGCTGGGGAAGCGCCCAGCCGGGGGCAGGGTCTGGAGGTCTGGGGGCTGCCCAGCAAACTGTGAAGCCGGTAGCACTCGGGCAGCTGTTTCACGGCTGAGAGGGAGGAGGGGGAGTTGGGGCGGGGACTTTGGGGAACGGGCGGAGTTGGGGCGGGGAAAGGGTGGAGCCGGGGGCGGGGCCAGGTCCCTGTGGAGTGTCCTCTTTTTTTAAATGAGGAAATATGGTGACCCTAACCTGAACCAACCATGAACATTTTTGGTGGTATCTTAATTTTTCCAATTTCAGAGTCTAAACATAAATGTAATGGAGTAAAAAATATATATATCATAATTCCTCCAGGGTGTGCTTACATGTTATTTGAAGAGATGGAATTTTGGATGCCATCTTGAGGAACCTCAGTGCTTGGAGAAATGTCTCTCCTGTGGGTAATTTAATATGCTTCTAATGTCATGCATTAAAGTAATAGGGCCAAATCCTCACCTGGAGATCATGAGGTATATCTATGGTAGCGTCAACGAATCCAAGGTAGTGACCCATTGACCACCCCTCACCCTGTGGCCTGGCCCGTCGTGAGATATAGCATTTGATCTTTTGGGAGTGACATTTTTATTCAAGGTAGTGTATATCACATAAAAAGTTTAACTGGACCTTTAAAAATATTAATTTGGCAGATGCATTCAGTACTGGACAGGTTTATTTGACTCTATTAGTGGCTTTTCTTAAGGATAGAATGGATTCTTGTACTATAGTTAGGAATTCAATCTAAGTACTTATTGATTTCTCACTCATCAGGTAAGTTCAAGCATTGCTTATCAGAGTTTTCACGTACGGTAACATAGCCCTGATGAATAATTCAAGTTTTAAATGGCCTCCCTCTCCTTTGCAGCATTGCTGAATACATTATTTCTTTTCTGCATCGCAGGAAGAATGCCAGAACTATATCCGTGTGCTTCTCGTTGGCGGTGACCGGCTCTTCACCTGTGGAACCAATGCTTTCACTCCTGTTTGCACCAATCGGACGGTATGAGTAAACGAATTGATCCCACATGTTCACAGAAATGATGACTATTGCCACTGTGAAACAAAACAGCTGCTATAGGGCTGTGCAGATTGGTAATGGGATATTTCACTTCTAGACTGTTAGCTCAGATACAGCCCTAGATAGTAACTGAAAGTAATCATCTATCTGACCAGTTGCCTGTGTGAGATGTTGAGATCTCCACCGTGAACAAGCTTCCACATCACCACCTTATTTGACTTTATTTAGTCCTCTTGTTGGGAGAAAGAGATTGAATCAGCTTTCAAGGCTGACTCAGCCTCTTACCTCTATAGAGATACCTTTCAAGCATGGATGAGGCATGTTGGTGTGGGGAAGTTTGCACTGCTGCTGCCTGTGCTGTGACTAATCAGAGTATTTCACTCTATAGGGTTGTCAATCTAACAACATTCAATATAAGCAATAAATGTGCATACATTCAAAATTACAGTAAATGAGACAGCTGTAACTGTAATATGCAAATCAAACAAAGATTGGCCAATTAAAAAACTAGACTTCGGGGCCTTGGCCTAAAATCTAAATACCTTTTACTAGCTTTTTTTCATATGCTTTTCAAACTTGTCAGAACAATTTCAAATACATGCAGCATGTCTTTAAAAATAAAATTAATTTTTAAAAGGTGTCGTAACTGCCATGTTTGCAGAAGATCAAAAGGGCTTAGTAATTTTTTTCAGCAAGAAAATACTGAGCAAATGTAGTTTTTTGTATTCCAGAGCACGTTCACAACCATGACTGTGATGTGTACTGAACCTTTCCAAATTCATCTTCAGGTTTTGGGAACAAACAAATATGTAACCCCACTTTCTTCCCTGGGTTACTCGGGATCAGGCAGCACTCACCTATGTGCCTGATGTTGTCGACATTATAGGAGATTCTGAGTATCTGGTGATCTTGGATAAATGAGAATCCTCCATCCACCCTCTGTTGCAGTCCCTTTACTCCTTAAGGAAGTTAAAATTGGTGGTGCCTCCACCTGGCTGGCCCCTGTATACACACAATGGCGTGCCTTGGGAACCTCCAGGAATAAACCCCTTCAAATAGTAATAATAATAACAACACCTTGTGGCATGGGTCTAACTCATAACAGTTATAAATAATATACATTCAATATACTTAAATTAGAGCTAACACTCATTTACTTAACAACTTAAAGAAACAGGGTATAACAGACGATGATTAAATGTCACTACTGATTTAAATCCACAGGAGAGAAGTTGAATAAAATCAATTAACAAATATAGTATACAGCAATACATGAAACTTATCTAACTGGCATTTACACTGCCATCATTTACCCCACCCCAGAGTGTACACTCCTCTGGATTTCAGAGTCCTAGACGCTTGCGTGGATGCACTTGAAGATCTGAAGCTGGAGAGAGCACTCCGTGGGTTCTGTGTATCAGTCCAGCCAAGGCAACAAGCTGCACAGCCCCGCTGAAGGTTGGAGCTGGCTTCACCAAATGTCAGCAGCTCTGGGTCCTGGTTCGATGGAAAGATCACTCTGCCTCTCCTCAGGCTCAGTCTCTCTGCAGTGCCCCTTCCAAGTACTTTCTCAACAGTGGGGGTTACTCACAGTTCCTTCACTGCAGGCCCAACTCAGTCAGCTCTAGGCACAGCAATAGTGTCTGCCCTGGCTCTAGTGAAGCCACGAACAGCCTCTGAGGCTCCCTGCTTGATCAAAGCCCTTGCAGACTCTAAGAAGCAGCTTCTGGCTTCCTAGTAGCAGCTCCTGATATGGACAGAGCTCCACATCAGCCATCTCACTCCTCTTCCCCAAATGGAGTCCACAGCCTGCTCTTCCTGCAGAGGGAAGTCTCTCACTCTCTTTCCCCAAGGCATCATGGGAGTTACAGTCTCTAAGGCTAGATTGCAGCACAAAGGCTTTTCCCCTGGAACACTTCCAATAAATTCAGAGGCCCCTCTAGTAAAGGGTGCTTACAAACAGATATGATAAGATGCAGATATTTGAATATCTTCACAGACAGAAAAGAAATTTTAGCATGATTTCAAAGTGTGGTTATGGTAGGGCTACCATATGTCCGGATTTCCCCGGACATGTCCGGCTTTTCGATCTATAAATAGCCGTTCAGGGGAGATTTCTAAAAATCTAAAAATGTCCGGTATTTCCCCCCGGTCGGCTATTTATAGATCGAAAAGCGGCACCGCTTGGCAGCCAAAGCCCCTGCTCGGCTACCCCCATCCCCTGCAGCCTTAGCACGCCCCCAGCCCCGCAGCTGTTTTCCCCCTCCTCCTCTCCCCTGAACCCTCCGCCCCCCTGCTCCTCCCCCTCCCCTGCTTCCCGCGAATCAGATCTTTGCGGGAAGTCTGAAAAGAAGCAGGGGCAGGCGGGCAGCAGCAGGTAAGCTGGGGCGGGGGGGGCGGGAGGAGGAGAGCTCCGGGGAGGCGCGGCGCGGCCCAGTCCGGCCCCGGCAGAGCAGCTCTGGCCCCGGCTGGTCCCAGCGGCTCTGGCCCGGCCTGGCTCGGGCCCCGGGTCACCAGCCCCAGTTCCGGCCGAGCACGCCGGCCCGGCCCCGGCCCCGGCTCCGACCCCAAGTGCGCCAGCCCTGGCCCCGGCCCCAGCGGCTCTGGCCTGGCTTGGGCCCCAGGCGGCCGGGGCCGAGCACCTCCAGTCCTGGCAGGCCCCAACAGCTCCAGCCCGGCCCGGCTCTGGCCCCGGGGCACCGCCACCAGTGCTGGCCGAGCGGCGCTGGCCGAGCACCCCTGGCCCCAGTCCCAGTGGCTCCGGTTCCGGCTGAGCACGCCGGCCCCGACCCCGGCGGCTCTGGCTTTGCTTGGGCCCCAGGGCAGCGGCCCCGCTTCCGACCGAGCGCACCGGCCCCAGCAGATCCGGCCCGCCTCGGGCCCCAGGGCGGCTGGCCTGGCCCCGGCCGAGCACCTCTGGCCCTGCCCCAAGCCCCTCAACTGTGGCCAGAGTGCAACCCGATTCCTGGGCTCTTGTTAAAGCCGGCCCTGGTCGAGGACCGGGGGGGTTGTATGGTGGGTGGGGGGGTTCTGGGGAGGGTTGTCAAGGGGGCAGGGGTGTGAAGAGGGGTCGAGGCAGGCAGGGACCAGAGGGGGTTGGATGGGTCGGGAGTTCTGGGGGTCCTGTCAGTGGGTGGGAACAGTTGGATAGATCATGGGAGTCCCGGGGGTCTGTCTGGGGGCGGGGGTGTGAATATGGAGTGGGGGTGTGGATAAGGGTCAGGACAGTCAGGGGACAGGTAGGGTCCTAGCGGGGCAGTTAGGGTGGGGGGTTCTCAGGAGGGGGCAGTCAGGGGACAAGAAGCAGGGAGGCTTAGGGGGTGGGGTCCTAGGGGGCAGTTAGTGGCAGGGGTCCCAGGAGGGGGCAGTCAGGGGACAAGGAGTGGGAGGGGTTGGGGGTTCTGAGCGGGGCAGTCAGGGAGTGGGAAGTGGGAGGGAGTGAATGGGGGCAGAGCAGGGCAGGGGTGGGGCTAGAGCGGGGCTCCTCCCCCCTTCTCCCCCCGTGTCCTCTTTTTTGATTGTGCAAATATGGTAACCCTAGGTTATGGTAAAACCATGAAACTGACATCCCCTTTTTATTTAAGTTATTTTGTTGAATGTTTTGTTAGAATTTTACGCCTCAGTACATTTCACAATATAGCAGTACACAAGAGATGAGATACACAGCCACATTTCAAATGTATTAAGTTTAACAGGGTGTCCAAAATCCACATTTGGGTGCATAAATCAGGACTTAGGTACATAAAATTGAGAGTCACAAAAACTTGGTGTGTGCATCCCATTGTGTAAAATATCTAATGAATGTAATTGTGGGCCAACAAAAGTAAAGAAAGGTTGATGCAGATACGTACATATAGATTTAGCTAAGATGATAATATATATTATATATTACACTGATTTCTGATTGGTGTCAGCAACAAACCTCCAAATTTTTTGAAATGTTATTCTGCTATTTTTAACACAGCCACAATTTATGGATTTAAAAGATGTCAAAAAGAAAATTATTAAGGATATATCAGAGAGAGAGAGATAACGAGAGAGAGAATGTGTCAAGGATTAATTAAAATTAGAATAAACATCAAAATACCGCTGGCTGGCTGGAATATGGTGACCATTTATTGGTGTTTTGTTTTGTTTGTATTTTAAAAAATAAATCTGCTCAGTGTCAAACCTCTGGGAACATGTACACAATTTAAACTTATTGCACATCAATTTCCAAAATAGCATATTGGCTTTAAAACTGTGGTTTGTGGTTGAGTGTATTAGGGCCTACTAAATCATACCCTCACTTCCATTGGGCTGGAAAGCTCATTGTTATTTTGAGCTCATTATCCCTGTGTCCTGGAAGACACCAACAAAACTAGAGGATAATGTTTCTATGCCCTCTAGCCAATTGCTCTGTAACAGTTAGATCTATGAACTTTCACGACAAAAGACCTATGACCGTTGTACATCGAATATGGTTTTTGGCGGTATATCATCATTCTTTAATATATTAATGCGTAGGATAGGATATTACCAAGATACACACATCCTGATTTTTGTCACTTCAGAGGAGTGTCATATACATAATTTATTTTCTAAGTTGCTGCTAATAAATAACATTTTAAGTATAATTCTTAACTAATTAATGTAAATGTTTTCCTCACTGTGTTTCTTTGAATCTGAAAGATAAAAAGACCAGAAAGTCATTATATTTCTAACATGGGCCTGGAATAAAGAAGTGTGCTTGGCACTGTGTTATGGTAATATGAGACATTTGCTGAGCTTATGGTATTTTTCTTCATTGATGGTGTGGTTTGACTCATCTTGTCATGCTTATGTGATTTTTGTTGTCTTTTCCAGTTAAGCAACCTGACAGAGATACATGATCAGATCAGTGGCATGGCTCGCTGTCCATACAGTCCTCAACACAATTCCACAGCTCTTCTCACTTCCAGTGGGGAGTTATATGCTGCTACAGCCATGGATTTCCCAGGAAGGGATCCTGCCATTTACCGCAGTCTGGGGGCTCTTCCTCCTCTCCGCACTGCACAGTACAATTCCAAGTGGCTCAATGGTAAGTATCGACAAGCTTCAGTGCTTTTGATTTTGTTATACCTCATTTTCCCCTTATCTACATTCTTCAAAGCCTATCCTTTGAGTATGCATGGTTTTGAAATGCTTTTTACTTTAATAATTATTTCAGAGCTTTCCAGTCTTTGGAATGTGACACAAAGCAAAGTCCATACATAATGCAGCTAACTGTACCTTGATGCAGGACTTCGTGAGTCATAATTTTAAAAGGGTCAACCTGTCTACTATTTATGCACATACAACAGTGTGTACAATATCGTTACTTGCATATGCAATCAATAGAAAATGCATGCACAAACACACACAAATGTTTATGCTTTCATTACAGCAAAACACTTAGGCAGAGGATGGCCACTCACACATCCCCAGAATTCCAGTACTTCTGGGAACGACATGTCCTGCCCTCACCCGTGTGACTCCATCCCCACCAGTGTGAGGTCACTCCACTTGGGAGCTGCCCTTTTGACAAGTGCACCGGCAGGGGCAGGGCAATGCGCTCTTCAAAATGGCACCTCCCCATCTGGAGCTGGACAAAATTATGTCCGATTTTGTCTCAGTACTGGATAGGAGACAAACCTTAGAAAAGTAGATCTGTCCAGCTTAAAACCGGACAAATGGCTTGCCTACTTAGGCACATGATTAACTTTAAGCATGTGAGTCTCATTAGCTTCAAGGCCTATATGTGCAAGATGTATAAGAGAAAATATAAATGCCATATTTTGAAATTTCAGCCCCAAAGGGACATTGTGCATCAGGGTAGAAATAATTCTTACTTGAAGGACTTCTTTTAATTAACTGATCCTTGTAAAGTAAAACTGAACAAATGATATAAATGGGAGAGTACTTTGTTTAACTAACTGTTGATTCACTTTTCATAATTTGCACTCTTTAAGTCATGATGTATGAGTTCTGGGTGCTTATCCAAACCACTTTGGTCTGGAAATCTTGATGTATGATCATGATGTATGAGCACTGGATGTATGATATTCTCAGTATACCAGGTAAATGAGGCAGTAGCAAAGTATGCATGTTTTCTGTAATAAATTTATATGAAACTTGCTTGAGAAAATATTTATGAAAAGTATTGTTACTGCTTCTGAGCCTCTGTTAGCCACTTTTAAAATCTGTATACTGATGCTTTTTACAAAGATTAGTTCTTAAAATAACTGAAGCCTTGGTCTGCCATTCAGCATATTGGCCTGAAAAATTATATTTCAATAAATATTTGTTTTGGTTATTAAATACTTAAATGTTTTTCCATTGCTCTGTGTGATTCTTAAAAATGTATCTGTTAAATTATCATATAGACATCTATAATAAACTGGCCAAAGACTCATACCATTTTACTCTTGTAGCAAGTATTACCCAGATGGAATCAGGGAAGGGTGAAAATGCCTAAGAACTATTTTTCTGTGCTTATGCAGATATGAAACAGCCAAGCAGACCTTATTTGAACCATTTTAAACATTTCCCATGCATAGACCTGGCAAACTTCCCATTGACTTCAATAGGAGTGTGAGCAGTCCGATAGTTTGAATGCCAAATTTTAGTCTAGAGTGAATGTTTACAGCAGTTACAAATACATGAAAATAGATGTAGAGCAGAACCTTTAAGTCTAGGCACTTTCTGACAGCACTATACTTCTGTGTATGTGTTTAATGTTTAAATTATTGTGAGATGAAACATAAATATAGCAGCAGTTTGCAGAAATGTAGAAACTTGATCATAAACAACATATACTTGTTTGTACTGGCAGACATAGAGATAAACTGTGTAGCGTTTCTCAGGTGTGCTTACATAGGAAAGCTCAGTCTGCCAACTGTAGTAGCCTATCTTGATGTTCTTCTGTTAAATAATTGGAAAAACAGAAGCAAAAAGTAAACAACTGGAATAAATTGAATTCTTCTGGCTCTCTTGGTAGGGCTTTGTCTTGACAGGCAAAAAGGGTGTTTTTTTTCAATTATGTTTACTTAATTGAGTTAGCTTAACAGGATTGATTGAAAATCCCATTAAGCTGCAGGCTAACTTATTTGAAGCTCTCCATAGCTTAAGGAGGAAGACTAGACTACAATATGGCCAAATACTACAGCTAATAAATTCACTTACATAGGAAGTTTTTCTTTGTCACAAATGATAATCAGTTGATAAGGACTTCCTGCTGGGAGAAGCAGTTAAATGGTGGCTTTCACTGAGCACAACACTATCTATTCGTTTATTTTAAACAAAAGTTGCAGGTGTTTCTAAAAAAATCCCCTGTAATGTAGTATAATTGCACATATCTATGAAACCCTCCTTGGGGCTTGTCTATGCTAGGAAGATGCATCTTGTTATAACTTGTGTCAAGTAACACAATACTGACCACAATACTGCAATCAGGTACACTTGTTTAACTCTTGGAATGTATGTGTTCCCATAGGACTATTCTCAAGTGTAAAGTTAAGCACATGCATAAGTTTTTACAGGTTCAGGAACCTAGGGTTAACCATGACCAGTTGACATGATTTTAAATATGACAGTGCTTGTGTAAAATGAGTGCTAAGTTGTGTTGAACATTGTGAATTACCATGTGTGTTAGCACATATGAATGAATTTTCCCAGTGCAGACAAGCCTTTAGAGAGAGCCTGGGAAAATTAATGAGCTTTGCAATAGGCTCTGAGTGTCAGCAGGTTTCAGAATATAAAGTATGAAAGATACACATGGTATGATTCTGATCTCATTTTACATCAGTGTAAATAAAGACAACTCCATTGACATTCATAGTTATAGTGGTGCAAAATTGGCATGAGAGGAGAGACAGGCCCTCTGTGTGTGTGATACTCTTATTTACTCAATATTTATCTACATACCTAAGGTGTTAGAATTAGTTACTTAACTAGGACTCCCCTGTGGCAGAAAAAATATCCTTATTACTAGGTTTTTATGTTAACCGTATACATTCTGTATTGTATCCAAAGGACAAAATATCTATTCCCTAAAATGATATCAGTTAATCAGATTGACTTTATTACAATTTTCTCTACTAACTAGCTTGAGCTGTACCTATTAGCTCTCTATTGAGGTCCACACTTCAACATCAAAGCTTTTGTCTGTTTGGATTTAAGTCTTATCATCAGAACACAGATTTTAGCTTTAAGAACAAATATAAGAATTGTAATTAGAGTTTGTTGAAAGCAAATCTAATAAAAAGTTGGTAGCAAAGTTTTACCTAACTGAGGTGGGGAGGGAGGTGGGAGCACCTTAGGGAGCATCAGGTGTCAAGGTACTGGTAAATTCACCTGTTGTTATGTCTGTCTGCCTGCCCACACATAACTCGGCCAGTAAATCACACTAGCTTTGCAGCACTGGAGCACAGTGGAGACTTTCAGTTCCTACAGTGAGAGAGTGGAATGTATATACAGCAAGAAAACTATGGCAGTTTGACTAATTGGAATGGAGGCTTCCTATCAAATGATAGTTATGCAACAGTTGTATATAGTTACTACACTTTTTATGGATATTAGGAAACACTATTTCACTAGGAGGGTGGTGAAGCACTGGAATGCGTTACCTAGGGAGGTGGTGGAGTCTCCTTCCTTGGAGGTTTTTAATGCCCGGCTTGATAAAGCCCTGGATGGGATGATTTAGTTGGGAATTGGTCCTGTTTGAGCAGGGGGTTGGATTAGATGACCTCTTGAGGTCCCGTCCAACCCTGATATTCTGTGATTCTATGATTCTATGATTGTGTGTGCGTGCATGTTCACATGTGTGTGAACTAGCAGCATTGCAGTAGGAAAAGATCTCTTTGGTGCCTGACAGTTCAGTCATGGAAGATATTGTTTTATCTAACATGGTGGATTTGCTGCTCTGCAGATCATGATGGCCCTTTGCTGTGAGATCTTGCCTATATCCTAAAATTCAGTTGGCTGTGCTGTTTGTTTATTGCAAGATAACTGTAAAGGGGTGGATCTCATTCCTTTTAATGATTGGTGGGCTTCTTTCTGAACAAATTCAGAAGTTTGGGAAGCCTCCAGTCAGGCTGAAGAGAGCTGCCTGCATTAGCATGTCACATATTTAAGCAGCATACCTTTATCACTCCCTCTTACTTAGTGTGGAGGTTCTTGACATTGGAAGATCTATAGTTCCACCATGGAATAAATCGTTATCCTATTTTTCAATTTCAAAGGGCCAGCTGTCAATGGGGCTGCTGAAAGTAGAGTGGGAAGGGAAAATATAGCTTCTCCTATGTTGAGGATGTGGCAGACTGGATCCTATATTCTATGATGAGATTACATCTATTGGAATTCCAAATACCAAGAAAGGGAATAAGTATAAGGAGAGTGTCCATCTCCACATCTGTATTCCCATTCAATAGGGCATTGCTACAGATGTGAATATTTGTTACCAGTCTCCTTGCATAGGAGATTAAATGGGTTTCAAAATAACCCAGATAGAAGGAACACCCAGGTATGCAAAAGTGCTGGAGGAACCAACTAGGGGCAGAGCTCTTCTTGACCATGCTGCTCACAAACAGGGAAGGATTAGTAGGGGAAGCAAAAGTGGATGGGAACCTGGGAGGCAGTGACCATGAGATTGTCGAGCTCAGGATCCTGACACAAGGAAGAAAGGAGAGCAGCAGAATACGGACCCTGGACTTCAGAAAAGCAGACTTTGACTCCCTCAGGGAACTGATGGGCAGGATCCCCTGGGAGAATAACATGAAGGGGAAAGGAGTCCAGGAGAGCTGGTTGTATTTTAAAGAATCCTTATTGAGGTTGCAGGAACAAATCATCCCAATGTGTAGAAAGACTAGTAAATATAGCAGACGACGAGCATGGCTTAATAGTGAAATCCTTGCTGATCTTAAACACAAAAAAGAAGTTTAAAAGAAGTGGAAGATTGGACAAATGACCAGGGAGGAGTATAAAAATATTGCTCAGGCATGCAGGAATGAAATCAGGAAGGCCAAATCACATTTGGAGTTGCAGCTAGCAAGGGATGTTAAGAGTAACAAGAAGGGTTTCTTCAGGCATGTTAGCAACAAGAAGAAGGTCAAGGAAAGTGTGGGCCCCTTACTGAATGAGGGAGGCAACCTAGTGACAGAGGATATGGAAAAAGGTAATGTATTCAATGCTTTTTTTGCCTCTGTCTTCACGAACAAGGTCAGCTCCCAGACTACTGCACTGGACAGGACAGCATGGGGAGGAGGTGACCAGCCCTCTGTGGAGAAAGAAGTGGTTCAGGACTATTTAGAAAAGCTGGATGAGCACAAGTCCATGGGGCCAGATGCACTGCATCCGAGGGTGCTAAAGGAGTTGGCAGATGTGATTGCAGAGCCATTGGCCATTATCTTTGAAAACTCAGGGTGATCGGGGGAGGTCCCAGATGACTGGAAAAAGGCTAATGTAGTGCCCATCTTCAAAAAAGAGAAGAAGGAGGATCCGGGGAACTACAGGCCAGTCAGTCTCACCTCAGTCCCTGGAAATATCATTGAGCAGGTCCTCAAGAAATCAATTCTGAGGCACTTACAGGAGAGGAAACTGATCAGAAACAGTCAGCACGGATTCACCGAGGGCAAATCATGCCTGACTAACCTAATTGCCTTCTATGACGAGATACCTGGCTCTGTGGATGAGGGGAAAGCAGTGGACGTGTTATTCCTTGACTTTAGCAAAGCTTTTGATATGGTGTCCCACAGTATTCTTGCCAGCAAGTTAAAGAAGTATGGGCTGGATGAATGGACTATAAGGTGGATAGAAAGCTGGCTAGATCGTTGGGCTCAGCGGGCAGTGATCAATGGCTGCATGTGTAGTTGGCAGCCGGTATCAAGCGCAGTGCCCCAATGGTTGGTCCTGGGGCCGGTTTTGTTCAACATCTTCATTAATGATCTGGAGGATGGCGTGGATTGCACCCACAGCAAGTTTGCAGATGACACTAAACTGGGAGGAGTGGTAGATATGCTGGAGGATAGGGATAGGATACAGTGGGACTTAAACAAATTAGAGGATTGTGCCAAAAGAAATGTGATGAGGTTCAACAAGGACAAGTGCAGAGTCCTGCACTTAGGACGGAAGAATCCCATGCACTGCTACAGACTAGGGACCAAGTGGCTAGGCAGCAGTTCTGCAGAAAAGGACCTAGGGGTTACAGTGGATGAGAAGCTGGATATGAATCAACAGTGTGCCCTTGTTGCCAAGAAGGCTAATGGCTTTTTGGGCTGTATAAGTAGGAGCATTGCCAGCAGATCGAGGGGCGTGATCATTCCCCTCTATTTGACATTGGTGAGGCCTCATCTGGAGTCCTGTGTCCAGTTTTGGGCCCCACACAACAAGAAGGATATGGAAAAATTGGAAAGAGTCCAGCGGATAGCAACAAAAATGATTAGGGGGCTGGAGCACATGACTTATGAGGAGAGGCTGAGGGAACTGGGATTATTTAGTCTGCAGAAGAGAAGAATGAGGGGGGATTTGATAGCTGCTTTCAATTACCTGAAAGAGGGTTCCAAAGAGGATGGATCTAGACTGTTCTCAGTGGTAGCAGGTGACAGAACAAGGAGTAATGGTCTCAAGTTGCAGTGGGGGAGGTTTAGGTTGTTATTAGGAAAAACTTTTTCACTAGGAGGGTGGTCAAGCTGTGGAATGGGTTACCTAGGGAGGTGGTGGAATCTCCTTCCTTAGAGGATTTTACGGTCAGTGTGACGGGGCGGACTGGCCCCGCACTGGGACTGAAAGGGTTAACCCTTCCCTGCTGGCAGAAGAAGCCATGCCCCGGAGGCGCTGCTGGGCATGCTCCAACCGGGAGTCCATGCTCCATCCTGCAGAGCTGCTCAGTCAGGGCTGGTGGCTGAGGAAGGAGGATGCCCAGCGGAGGCTCCAGCCCAGGAGCAGTTGCGACCCTTACCGGACAGAGCTGAGGAGCCAGGGACCAGGACTGGAGGCCAGCAGCTGTTGGAACCCCAGGGAGCGCTGAATGCTGAAGAACCTGGAGACCCTGATGCCACACGACTGCTACATTTGGAGAACTGGTGGGAAGTGACCCACGGAAGGGAAGGGAGTGGTATCTCCCGCCACTCTGAGGGCAGCGTGTTGCAGTAGGATTCCCCGCTGACCCGTAGCAGATCACACCGTCACTGACAAGGCCTTGGTTTGGAGCCCAGTAAAGGTGGGTGGGCCCAGGCTCCCCTACTGGGCGTCTCCAACCCTCCCCCCCATTTTTTCGGTGACAACATAGTTCACCCACCCCTCTTTTATCTCAAGCAGATAATGAACTCTGGCCACTGGGCCGCACTATCTACGAGGGGAAGAGAGTTTAGAGAGACTCTGGCCATTGGGCCACGCTGCTTTAGGAGTGCACTATATGGACTCCGGCCACAAGGCTGTGCTATTCCCCGGAGGGAAGAGAATTCAGAGAGACTCCGGCCATTGGGCCACACTGCTTTAGGAGCACAGTATAGGGACTCCGACCGCTAGTCCCCGCTATCCCACCAGGGGAAGAGGATTTAGAGGGACTCCGGCCATTGGGCCATACAGTCCTGAGTACCGGGGAGGTAGTAGAACCGACGTAGACAGAGGGAGGTGAGGTTAACCTTGCCCCCCCTTGAATCGAAGGGGTTGACGAGGTACAAAATCCGCCACAAGTGGTGGAGAATGTGGGCAACAACCAAGGCCTGCTAGAAGGACCCATATGTACAAGATGGAGACTGACAAGCTCCTAAAATGGCTGTTGGAAAACCAGAAGCAACAGGTTGTACAACGGCAACAACAGCAGACGCAGCTGTTACAGCAACTGGTTGCACAGCAGCAACTGCAGGCCGCAAAGCAACAGGAATTCCAGCAACAGCTGGTTCGGGAGTTAGTCGCCCAGCAGCAAGTAAGTCAAGATGACTCTTTCAACAGGTGGCGACCTTGTTTAAGATGGCAGCCAGTCCTCCCCGCTGCGGGGGACTACCGGTGCGGCTGACGAAGATGGGGCCTGAGGACGACCCCGAGGCCTTCTTAGTAACTTTTGAATGGGTAGCTATGGCCACTCAGTGGCCCCTCGAACATTGGGCCACTATTCTCGCCCCATATTTAACGGGCCCTGCACAGGCCGCTTACCGCAATCTTGACCCACAGGAGGTGCTGCAATATGAGAAGGTTAAGGCCACGATCCTAGACCAGACGGGCATCAGTCCGGAGACGTACAGGCGGAGGCTGCATCGAGAGAAATATCCGCCAGGAGCCAGGCCGCGGGCATTAGCCCAGAAGGTCCGCGTCCTCTGTTGGAGGTGGCTAGAGCCTGAACGCCGTATCAGCTGCCAGGTAGCTGAGGCTGTGGTGTTGGAGCAGTTCCCCCGGATTCTTCCCACCGGGGAGAAGGAGTGGATGCAGCGACACCGGCCGAAGACCCTCGCAGAGGCTACGTCACTTGCCAAAGACTACATGGCGGTGGAGCCGGAAGAGTGAGCGGGTCTTAAGACAAGGACTTCAGGAGGGGGAGTCCGACCCCCAAAAGGGATGGTACATAAGACCAGTGGTGGAGGTCCCCGTTTGCCCGCCCAACAGTTGGGGTCGCCAACAAACCTCAAGGCCTGGGGCCCCTCGGGGGCGCGCCTGTCCCGGGACCAAGAGGACCCATCTGGGGAGTTAAGTCTACAGCAAGGCACACTACCCACGGAGGGGAATCGCGATAGATTCTGCCAGTGCGGACAAAGGGGGCACTTCAGGAGAGAGTGCCCCCACATGGACTGTAATTATGGACAGGTCCTGACGGCGGACCGACGAGCCTGGAAGGACGGTCCGGCGAAGATGGTGATCCTGGTGCAAGTGGCGGTATCTCCAACCTTAGCACTGGTGGACTTGGGGTGCAGCCAAACCCTTTAATTGAAGGGGTTGACGAGGTACAAAACCCGCCACAGTCAGGCTTGACAAAGCTCTGGCTGGGTTGATTTAGTTGGGGATTGGTCCTGCTTTGAGCAGAGGGTTTGACTAGATGACCTCCTGAGGTCCCTTCCAACCCTGAGATTCTATGATTCTATGGAATTTTCTATCATGTGTTACAAAATATCATTATTCACAGTCCTTCTAAGTGGGTGGAAGGAAAAGAAATCTTTTGATTTAATTTAAAGCTACACTTGGTATAATGTCCAGTCATTCGGTTCTTCATTTAGTAGGCTTCCTCTCCAGAACATGAAGTTCATAATAACCTTGTTACTCATGCCTTTTAGGGAGCTTGTAGACTGATAGAGAACTTTACAAAAACACATAATGACTAATAAGTGCCCTTTATATTTCTTCACCGTTTCATGAAAACATTTTACGAAATTCAGCAAATAATATAATATAATAACTTGTAACCCTTGTGGTTTCCAGACCCAGGTCAGTTGTTCATAGTATGTCTCTTCAATCATTGTCTCAGCGGCAGTGGGAGTTACACCCCCAGCTCAAAGTGAAGACAATACCACCAGCCTTTCCTTTAGAAAAAACAATGTAATAAAGAGTGTGTTGCTAATCTACATCTGGTGTGCTGCTTAAATATAACACAAAGCCTCATCACATTCAGGCTGGCCTACAATAATGTGCTCCTAATTGGCTTGCCTTGAAACTGATCCATAGGGCATGTCTACACTTACTAATAAATCGGCACTGCTGCATTGATGCAGCAAGTGTTGATTTAGTGGATCTGGTGAAGTCACGCTAAATCAATGGGAGAGCACTCTCCCATCAATATGTGTACTCCAGCTCCCCAAGAAGTGTAAGGGAAGTCCATGGGCGACGCGTTCCTGTTGACACAGCGCAGTGTAGCCACCGCGGTAAGTGGATCTAACTAAGTTGACTTCAGTTACATTATTCACGTAACTGAAGTTGCATAAATTAGATCGATTTACCACGGTAGTGTAGACCATCCCACAAGGTGCAATAGATGTAGAACTTATGCTTGATTACCCTTTACTATAGAAGCAAAGGAGCTGATTATGGTTGCCCTCCACAGACTGCACTGGGTTCCAGTATGATAAAGGATTTCAGGCAGAATTTTAATATTAATATATAAACTCCATTATCTAGGCCTTTCGTACCTATGGAATTCCTCTCCTGCCCAGCATCTACAGTCAGTAGGGACATTTCTCTTTCAGTTTTCCTCCCAGACAAGTTCTGCACATATATCTCATTGTCAGACTTTAGTTCATGCTGCAACGTCTGCCTGTACATTTGGCAAAGAAGGGGGCAAAAAGGTCAAAGATAAGTCATGTTTTAAATACCTGCTAACTCTCCCTTTCATTCTATCCTTTTGTGTAACATTAGGAACTGAGCCCATCTTTTGGTTAACTGGTTCATCTTTGGCAACAATTGGTTTCTCCTATGCCAGACTCCTTTGCTTTTTGCGATTATGTATTTGGGTTGCCTGGTTCTCTTTGACTAGTTTGAAATCCATTGTATTTGTTTTTATGACACTGAGACACGATAGGTGCTATTTCAATGTTTTAAATAAGTAAACAAATCTATTCCAAGTGTCTAGCTACATTGTCAGTAGACAGACAAATGACAATTAATAAGCGATCTGATATACTGTGCAGCTCCAAAAAGGGACAAAACCATAAAGCATATTGGAGAGACTTCCAGCTGTGAAAAGTACAGGAGTGTTTGGCTTGTTCTGCTCTGTTGGCAGACAAAATATTGTGGCATTTCCATACCACTGTGTACATTTGCTACATTAAATATATATAAGTATTTGGTTTGGGAGACTTGTGCAAGACTCTTAAAATAGTTCTTTTGAGGTCCTTTTTGGCATATCTAACATGAGAAGCTTCTCTAATTAGAATAAATACCTTCAATGTTTCTAAGCTGTTGTTGGTAAAATTCCCCAGTGGTGCACTGGGGAGACATGTACAATATATAGTACAGGTCTCAACCTGCTATAATTATTGTTTGGCAGTGTTCTCTACATTCTGGAAATAACTTGTATTGCAATTTGGACATGCGGGGAGAAAATATGAGCTAAGAGCAAAGATTAATCCTTTCATTCATGCTGATAAAGATTAATGCAAATGGTTATAATAATTCAAGATCATCCTTCAGTTTTTAATAAAAATGACTATGTTACCTAAACAAATCTTTTCTTACCAAGAAGTAGTCTATATAATTCTGGAACACAGTGTTCTTGGGGTTATTGCCATTTTTACTCTTGTTTATAAATCTGAGATCTGAGGACAAATATACAAAATATCCTGCATATACTGCCAGTTGTTGCTGGATTTGCAAAAAGACTAATTATTTCTATTTGGTTATATTATCTTTTTCTCTGTAAGTAAAATGTAGTTTTTACTACTGGCAATGTGCATTTTTTCTTTTAGCATTTGGCAGAAAACTGTAAAAGAAGATGCAAATGGCATTCTACCCGTATTGTAAAACATGCATGGCTATCAAAAATCTTCACAGTTATTTCTTTGTGCACACCTTGTCACTTGTAAGATCCCAGCTACAAAAGAGATAAAAGGATAATCACTTGAGCAGTACAGAGCTTATTATACAGAGTTAAGCATTTTTGATTCTATGCAGTTTAGGGTCAACACACTACTCAGTATATTACAATATTCTGTTTTCAAAAGTTGAAATAAAATATATTTTAAAAATAGAAACTTGTAATCCTACTTATTATATGGTCCATCACTAATGCACTTTCAGTGCTGCCGTTTGGGAAAACACAAATAGCAGAAATGAGCTAATGGCCCCAAATCTTGATGTCATTATGTCAGTGGCAAACCACCTATGACTTGAGTCTGACTGGGATCAGGCTCACCATTTTCTAAACGGTGGGTACTTCTGGACAAAGGTCTTTGTGCATGGTCTGGAGTCATGTCTAAGGTACATTAATGGGGAAGCTTGGCTGTGTGATGCCTGATACACCCAATGGGTTTTTTCTATTTGTTTATTTCATGAACACCAAAATTCACCACATGAAGACAAAATTGTTAAACAGATCACAGATTTGTGAATATATCCTATCCATTACTCCACACTTTATTACTGATGGGATTAATTTACAATACATGCAGTGTTAATTTCATGTTTAGTATTTGCATAACAATAGCACCTAGAGGCTTCAGGTGAGAGCCCCAATGTGCTATGCACTGTACAAACTCATAGTGAGAGAAAATGCTTTTCCTGAAGACCTTTCAATCTAACTATACAAGGCGGACAAAGAGCGGGAGGGAAACAGAGGCATAGAGAGATTTGCCCAAGGTCATACAGAAGGTCAGTAAACCCAAGTATCCTGGCTCCCAGACCTGTATTCTGTTCAATAGGGCATACTTCCAACCCCACTGCTAGAGGTCTGCAGGATGGGAACTTCATTACTCCTATGTGCTGTAAGATTCTTTGAAGAGAAACCACTTTTCTCTTGTGCTTATTAGTTGCACTGGAGTAGGGTTCCAGCTGAGTAATTGCATCAACAACCTGGGGCTGTCATGAATCTAAATAAGTGGACCTATTGATTGATTTATTTGCACACAGGTGCTGAGCATCCAGCACTTCCCATTGACTTCAATGGGAGCTGCTGGTTACTAAGCACGTTTGAAGGTTAGGTCACTTATTAAGGTACTGAACTATGGATTTCAGAGCGTAGTTTTAGACACTCCATATTTTACAATTTTGTTCTAGTTCTCTGGCAATCATTTGTGGTCTGATTTTTCAAAGATGCAGTGCACTTTCATCTAGAGTGACCAGATGTCCCGATTTTATAGGGACAGTCCCGATATTTGAGGCTTTTTTTTTGTGTGGGCTCCTATTACCTCCCACCCCCTGTCCTGATTTTTCACACTTGCTATCTGGTCACCCTACTTTCATCACCCACTAGCTTAAATGTGACCTGGGGTTGCCCAGCACTACAGAAAATCAGCCTATTAATACACTTAGCTCTGTACACTTAGCTCACCATAACAGATGATTTGCAGTGTTTAAACTTCAGAAGTTAACTTTGAGATTAGATTTTAATCATCAAAATTGTAGAATCATTGAAATATAGAGCTGGATGGGACCTCGAGAGGTTATCTAGTCCAGCCCTCTATGCTGAGGCAGGACCAAGGTAGCCTACACCATCTCTGACAGGTGTTTGTCTAACCTCCAATGACAGGAATCCCACAGCCTCCCTTGGAAGCCTATTCCAGTGCTAACTATCCTAATAGTTACAAAGTTTTTTCCTAATATCTAATATAAATCTTCCCTGCTGCAAATTAAGCCCATTGCTTCTTGTCCTACCTTCAGTGGGCATGGAAAACAATAGATCTCTGTCCTTTTCAGAATAACCCATAACATGTTTGAAGACTATCAGGTCCCCCCTCCTCCTCAGTCTTCTTTTCTCAAGACTAACCATGCCCCGTTATTTTTTTAGCTTTCCTTATAGGTCAGGTTTTGTAAACCTTTTATCATTTTTGTTGCTGTCCTTTGGACTCTCTCCACTGTATTCAGATTCTTTCTAAAATGTAGTGCCCGGAATTAGAATACTACTAGTGTGACCAGACAGCAAATGTGAAAAATAGGGATGGGGGTGGGAGGTAATAGGAGCCTATGTAAGAAAAAGACCCCAAAAATCGGGGCTCTCCCTATAAAATTGGGACATCTGGTCACCCTACATACTACTGAAGCTGAGACCTCGCCAGTGCAGTGCAGAGGAGGACAATTGCCTCCCATGTTTTACAACCCAGAATGATATTAGCCTTTTTAGCAACTGCATCACATTGTTGGCTCATATTCAATTTGTGATCCACTATGTCCCCTGGGATCCTTTTCAGCAGTACTACCACCTAGCCAAGTATTCTGCTTTTTGTATGTATTTGTGCATTTCATTTTATCCTCCTAAGTATAGTATTTTGCACTTGTCTTTATTAAGTTTCATCTTGTTGATTTCAGATCAATTCTCTAATTTGCCAAAGTTGTTGTAAATCCTAATCATGTCCCCAGAGTGCTAGTCTGGTGTCATCCACAGATTTTATAAGCACTTTCCACTCCATTATCCAAATCATTAATGGAAATATTGACTAGTACAGACCAAGGACTGATCCCTCCATGACTGTACTTAATATGTCCTCCAGTTTGACAGCAAACCATTGATAACTATTGTTTGAGTAGTCTTTCAACCAGCTGTGCACCCGCTGTATTGTAAATTCATCTTGATCACCCTTCCCTAGTTTGCTTATGAGAATGTCATGTGGGACTCTGTCAAAAGCCTTACTAAAATCTAGATATATCATGTCTACTCTTTTCCCCCCATCCACTAGGCCTGTAACCCTGTCAAAGAAGGAAATTAGGTTGGTTTGGAATGACTTGTTCCTTACAAATCCATTTTGGCTATTATGTATAACCTATTATCCCTTAGGTGCTTACAAATGTATTGCTTAATAATTTGTTTCAGTATCTTTCCAGGTATCAAAGTTAGGCTGACTGGTCTATAATTTCTCAGGTCCTCTTCTTCCCCTTTTAAATATAGGTCCTAGGTTTGACCTTTTCCAATCCTCTGGGACCTCGCCTATCCTCCATGAGTTATTGAAGATAATTGCTAATGGTTCTGAGATTGCTTCAGCTATTTCCTTATTTTTCAGGCCCTGCTGACTTTAATACATCTAATTTATCTAAATATTCTTTAACTGTTCTTCCCTCCTATTTTGGCTTATGATCCTTTCCCCTTGTTAATATTGCACTAAATATCTGGTCACAATTTTTTTAGTGAAGACTGAAGCAAAATAGGCATTAAATACTTCAGCCTTGTCGATGTCATCAGTTCTTAGCTCTCCTTCCCCAGTAAGTAGAGAACCTACATTTTCCTTTGTCTTTTGCTAGCTCCCAGTGTATTTAAAGAACTTCGTATTGTCTTTTATGTCCATTGCTAGATGTAACTCATTTTGTGTCTTTATCTTTCTGATTTTGTCCCTACACGTTTGTGCAATTCTTTTGTCTTCCTCCTTAGCAATATGTCCATGTTTCAACTTTTTATAGGATTCCTTTTTTATTTTCAGGTCATTAAATAGATCCTGATGGGGCCATGTTGGCCTCTTACTATTCTTCCTATCTTTCCTTCACATGAGGCTAGTTTGCAGTTGTGCCTTTAATATTATCTCCTCTAGAAACTGCCAGCTCTCTTGAACTCCTTTCTCCCTTAGATTTTCTTCCCATGTGACTTTACCTATCAGTTCTGTGAGTTTGTCAATGTCTACTTTTTTATAAGTCTGCTATCCTTTTTTCTGCTGCTCTCACTCCTTCATCTCCTTAGAATCATGAAATCTATAATTTCATGATCACTTTTATCCAAATTGCCATTCATCTTCAGATTAGTAACCAATTCCTCCCTGTTGGTCAGAATCAAGTCTAAAATGTCTGTCCCTCCAGTTACTTCCTCCACTTTCTGAAAAAAAAAAAGTTGTCCCCAATACATTCCAAGAACTTATTGGAGATTTTGTGTTTTGCCATATTACTTTTCCAACATATAACTGAGTTAAAGTTCTCCAGTGCTACCAGGTCTTGTGTTTTGGATATTTCTATTATTTGTCCTAGAAATGCCTCGTCTACTTCCTCTTCCTGATTTGGTGGTCTATAGTAGACCCCCTACCATGATATCAGTCACCTCCCCCCACCTTTTTATAATGGTTTGACTCTCACATGTGTCTGGATCTCAAAACAAGTGTATATATTCCTGCTGTATTACAACATCTCCTCCTTCCCACCCACCCCTCTTGTCCTTCCTGAAAAAGCTATAACCCTTTATGCAATATTCCAGTCATGAGATTTATCCCACCACATTTCTTTAGTGCCAATGAAGTTATAATATAGTTTACAGACTAAACAGGACCAATTCTTCCTGTTTATTCCCCATACTCCTTGCATTTATGTTTAGACATCTACGATATTGAGCAGATTTCCCCACCGTTATCCCTCTTGTTGCTCCTGTGACCCTATTCTAATTTTCCATTCCCTTCACCCTCCTCAACATTTAGCTTCCTGTTAAGGTCACTTACCTTTGGCTTTTGTGACTTGCACCATTTGAACCCAGTTTAAAGCCTTCATTGTTATGTTGAGAGAGAGAGAGAGATGGTTCTCAGCATACCTAGAACTGAGAGTCACCTTGTTATCCCCCTGCCTCCAGCGTGAGGAAGAATTTCTTGTGCTTAACTGTGGCACCTTTCAGACTAACAGAAGTATTGGAGCATAAGCTTTCGTGGGTGAATGCCCACTTCGTCAGATGCAAGTGATGGAAATTTCCAGAGGCAGGTATAAATCAGTATGGAGATAACGAGGTTAGTTCAATCAGGGAGGGTGAGGTGCTCTGCTAGCAGTTGAGGTGTGAACACCAAGGGAGGAGAAACTGCTTCTGTAGTTGGATAGCCATTCACAGTCTTTGTTTAATCCTGATCTGATGGTGTCAAATTTGCAAATGAACTGGAGCTCAGCAGTTTCTCTTTGGAGTCTGGTCCTGAAGTTTTTTTTGCTGTAAGATGGCTACCTTTACATCTGCTATTGTGTGGCCAGGGAGGTTGAAGTGTTCTCCTACAGGTTTTTGTATGTTGCCATTCCTGATATCTGACTTGTGTCCATTTATCCTCTTGCGTAGTGACTGTCCAGTTTGGCCAATGTACATAGCAGAGGGACATTGCTGGCACATGATGGCATATATAACATTGGTGGACGTGCAGGTGAATGAGCCGGTGATGTTGTAGCTGATCTGGTTAGGTCCTGTGATGGTGTTGCTGGTGTAGATATGTGGGCAGAGTTGGCATCGAGGTTTGTTGCATGGGTTGGTTCCTGAGTTAGAGTTGTTACGCTGTGGTGCGTGGTTGCTGGTGAGAATATGCTTAAGGTTGGCGGGTTGTCTGTGGGCGAGGACTGGCCTGCCTCCCAAGGTCTGTGAAAGTGAGGGATCATTGTCCAGGATGGGTTGTAGATCACTGATGATGTGTTGGAGAGTTTTAAGCTGAGGACTGTAGGTGATGGCCAGTGGAGTTCTGTTGGTTTCTTTTTTGGGCCTGTCTTGTAGCAGGAGGCTTCTGGGTACATGTCTGGCTCTGTTGATTTGTTTCTTTATTTCCTTGTGTGGGTATCGTAGTTTTGAGAATGCTTGGTGAAGATCTTGTAGGTGTTGGTCTCTGTCTGAGGGGTTGGAGCAGATGTGGTTGTACCTCAGCGCTTGGCTGTAGACGATGGATCGTGTGGTGTGTCCGGGGTGGAAGCTGGAGGCATGAAGGTAGGCGTAGCGGTCGGTGGGTTTTCGGTATAGGGTGGTGTTAACGTGGCCATCGCTTATTTGTACGGTGGTGTCTAGGACAGTACAAATTGGCACTCTCACTGAAGGACTGTCTGGATATGTGAACTCCATACTCAGACCCTACGCCACCAGCACTCCCAGCTATCTCTGTGACACCACTGATTTCCTGAGAAAACTACAATGCATTGGTGACCTCCCAGAAAACACCATCCTAGCCACCATGGATGTAGAGGCTTTCTACACAAATAGCCCCCACACTGATGGAATACAAGCTGTCAGGAACAGTATCCCTGATGATGACACAACACAACTTGTTGCTGAGCTCTGTGACTTTATCCTTAGGCACAATTATTTCAAATTTGTTGACAATATATATCTCCAGACCAGTGGCACCGCACCCACCCGCATGCCCCACAATATGCCAATATTTTTATGGCTGACCTGGAACAATGCTTCCTCAGCTCTCGTCCACTCACGCCCCTTCTTTACCTACGCTACATTGATGACATCTTCATCATCTGGACCCATGGGAAGGAGACCCTGGAAGAATTCCACCATGATTTCAACAGCTTCCACCCCACCATCAACCGCAGCCTGGACCAATCTACATGGGAAGTCCACTTCCTAGACACCACAGTACAAATAAGCGATGGCCATGTTAACACCACCCTATACTGAAAACCCACCGACCGCTACGCCTACCTTCATGCCTCCAGCTTCCACCCCGGACACACCACATGATCCATCGTCTACAGCCAAGCGCTGAGGTACAACCGAGTAAGGATATTGGAATCAAAACATTAATATAAAAGAAAATCATCATACACTTGCTAGAGACTAAACTTAACTATCTGGTTAATCTCCTATCTAATGAAATTTCTCACCCAAAGCCTTTTACAGCATCTTCAACCAAGGTCATCTTGGATTTTGTTTTCCTAAATGTAAATGCACTGTCTGTTTACTTCCTAAGTACAGGATATGGGGTGCCTTCTTTGCCTTTCGCTTATATCTCCAAAATTCGTTGTCTGTACTCAGTCAAGATAACCACCTCTGGGTTATTTTCCTGTGTGTTGCTTCCCTATTGAGTTCACAGCTTTGTAAGCTAACACAATGAATATCCATTTTCATGCAATGCTTAATTTACATCTTGACAGAAAAAGTTTGTCAACTCTGCATTGACTTTAAAACATTTTCAGTATATATATACACATAACTCCTTACATTGTATCTGTATGTACATTTGACTATGATATTTCTGTACAGTGTGACCTTGCTTTCATTTAAGACCTCACATAACATTATCTTGGGAACCAGAGGGTACATACCAGAATCAGGATATTCCTGTAGCTCCCTTGTCAGTTGGCATTAAGGGTTCTTGGGTCACAGTATGCTAAGATGCTCTTGGTTAGGTGGATCCCATCTCTTCCCAGCAGTCCTCCTTCCCAGAACAGCACTCCATGCTCGAGGAAGCCAAAGCCCTCCTGTGGACACTGTGCACAGCCACACATTCATCTGCAAGATGTGCGTGTCCCTAGCTGGGCCCTTACCCTCAGTACCGGATTTACCATGGCGCCGCTATGGCGCCAGGCCCACGGTCCAAAGGGGTCCTGACCCAGCCGCTCTTCTACGCCCCCCACTCTCTCCTGCAGGGGCAGAAGCTTGGTGCTGCCGGCGCTGGGGCTCCTGCTGCAGCAGGGCAGGCTCTGCCCACAGCCACCCCCCCATTTCCCTGCCTCTTCCCCCGCGTGCTGTGTTCCTGCCCCTCCCCCCTTCCTCTCCCTGCTGTTCGGTGCACAAGGGAGGGGGAGGAGTGGAGCCACCACGACCCCAACCCACACCCCCCAGGCCCCTGCCCTGACTCCTGCACCCCACACACAGCCCCATGACCCCAGCCCTGACTCCTGCACCCCACACACACCCCCGCCCCCTGCCCTGACTCCTGCACCCCCCACACATACCCAGTCCCCCCACACCCAATGCCCTGAATCCTGCACCCCCCCACATCCCCACCCTGAGCACCAAACAGGAGCTCCTGCATCCCCCCTCCGCATTCCCACCTGCACCCCTTGCACCAAATGGGATCTGCCCCAAATAAGCACTCCACACCCCAACCTCCTGCCCCAATCCTGAGCCCCCCCGCCATCCTAACTCCTGGCCAGACCCTGCACCCCCAGCCCTGTGCCCAGTGCACCCCACCCTCAGCTCAGTGCAAAGTGAGACGAAGGGAATGGGCTAGAACCAGGGGTTCCACAGGCTTCTGTATAGATTATTTAGGTTAATCTTTCTATCTACCCAATGGGACTCAGTGCTCAGTCTAGAAGATACCATCATAGATGTTTAATTTTGCAGTTCTCAAACTGTGGATTTGTGTCTCCTTGCTGAGTTATGGAGTTAAGCAATCCCCATTGTTAGAGCTTGAGCACCTGTCTCTTATTGAATTGTAAATCTACTGTTTATAATTCCCTTGCTGGTCAACTGCTAGGCATGGGTCACCAACTTCGTTGCCACTGGAGAGCTAGCTGTAGGCATCCCCCAGACTCACAATATATTTCAATAATAACATGTAGCAAAATCTCATAACTCCATTGTGGCAGGGCCAGGCTACCCCGCCTTAGTCCAGAAGGAGTTAAGCCCCAGGGACTGTGTGACGGGGTCAGACTACCCCGCCTTAATCCGGAAGGAGTTAAGTCCCAGGGACTGACAGCGGAAGTCCCGCCTCCCTGGGCGGACTGGGCATGCTCCAAGTGCTATAGGAGTATAAAGGGAGGGAGACCAGCTCATTCTGGGCTGGAGCCCGTAGGAGAAGGACCTGCCGGGGAAGCTCCTGCGGCGGACCAGCTACAGCCGTTGACTGTGCCGGGAAGAGACGCTGTCCACGGCCCGCTGGCCCCCCGGCGGTTGGAGGAGACCCAGGGGACGACCGAATCCACCGAGTACCAAGGACCCGACGACTCCTGGGAGACCCCAATGGAGAGCCTGGTAGGAAGGGACCCCGGGAGGGTGACAGAGTGGTACCTTCCCCTCCCGCCCCCCGGGGAAACTCAGCGTGTTTCGGTCGGAACCCCCCGCTGAGTTGGTGGGAAAGCCCTTCGCTACGGTTAGGGCCCCGCTACTGGGGCTGTCGCACCCCAAGTCCTGGACTCTGGCTGCTAGGCCACGCTACCCTCCACCCGAGGGTTGCTTCCTGGACTCTGGCTGCTAGGCCACGCTACCCTCCACCCGAGGGTTGCTTCCTGGACTCTGGCCGCTAGGCCACGCTACCCTCCACCCGAGGGTTGCTTCCTGGACTCTGGCCGATAGGCCCTACTGCCTGGTAAGCGAGGGCTGTGTTACAGACTCCTGCCGTCAAGCCGCGTCTCCTTGAGGAAAAGGGGACGTCATAGACTCTGGCTGCTAGGCCATACTGGTGGGCTATTTGACGGACGGTGGTGGATAGTCCACGCCGCTCGCAACCTTAGGAGCGTGGACCATCACACTTGGTACCAGAAGTGGGGAGATGCCCAGGACCTGCTAAGAGGTCCAATACACAGAGTCTAGACGACGGAACCCCTCCTGCCGTCTAAGATGGATACTGAGAAACTTTTAAAGTGGTTACTGGAGAACCAGCAAGAACAGGTGGCCCAACAGCGACAACAACAGGGCCATCTGCTGCAACAGATGGCCAGCCAGCAGCAGCTACAGATGACCCAGCACCAGGAACAACTGCAGCAACTCCTTCGGGAGTTGTCCGCCCAACATCAAGTACAACAAGAGCTCCTGGTCCAACAAGTGGCTACTGTAATGCGACCGCCAGGAATTCCCGCCCCCACCACCACAGGCATGGGGCCTGTGGAGTACCTGGGGGGGCTGACGGTTTGCCTCACAAAGATGGGACCAAGCAACGACCCTGAAGCATTCCTGGTTACATTCGAGCTGGTCGCCACCGCTGCTCGGTGGCCCCCGGAACACTGGGCCATGATGTTGGCCCCCTATTTAATGGGACCGGCGCAGATGGCCTACCGTAACCTGGATTCCCGAGAGGCCTTGGACTACCCCCGGATGAAAGCGGCCATTTTAGACCAGACCAGCATTAACCCCGAGACGTACTGCCAGCGCCTCCGTAAAGAACAGTACCCTCCTGGGGCGTGGCCTCGGGCCATGGCCCAACGGGTAACGGGACCTCTGTTGGAAATGGTTGGAGCCCGAGGGCTTGACCGGGCCACAGGTAGCGGAAAGGGTGGCACTTGAACAGTTCACCCAGATCCTCCCAGCTGGAGGGAAAGCATGGGTACAGCGTCACTGACCGGCTACCGTGTCCGCGGCCGTGGGCCTGAGGGAGGATTACTTATTGGCTGAGGAAGCCCAGACTCACCCCTGTAGGTCCAGAAACCTGAGCCGGAGAGAAGGACCAGATAGGGGAAGCCCTCAGGGAGTGGGGGCTCGGGAACCTGCCTCCAATATCCGACCCGCACCCACTAACCTTCACAGTCCCGGACCCAGGTGGGAAGTCCCTCAGAAGCCGAGTTGAAGGGAGCGGCACCCCCAAGGGGGACGGAGCCCAACAAGGGAAGGCAACGGACCCTCGGAGGGCCGGAATCGCTGCTGGGAGTGCGAACAAGAGGGACATTTTCAGAATGAATGTCCTTTTATAGATTGTAACTATGGGCAAGTGTGGGTTGCTGGACATAGAGCCTGGAAAAGGGGCCTGGGGAAATTGGTTCTGGTGCGGGTCGAGGGGATCCTCGTAGACTCAGGATGTAGTCAGACCCTCGTACGGGAGGGGCTGGTCCTGAACCTCGGACTGGCAGTATCAACCGTCAGCTCCACAAATCGAAGGAGCTACGTCTCCAGGGAAGGAACTCCTCGGACACACACCGGAGACAGACCCCGGAGAGGGGACGTCTACGGCGGGGCAGATGCCCGCCAAAGCCCAACATCAACCCATGGAAGAAACTCAGATGGAGCTGGAACGAGATATTGACTTGGTGAGGGAGCAGAGAGAGGACCCAATGCTGAGTCGGGTTTGGGAGCAAGCCACTGTCCCCGGAACGTTAGAGGACGTACCTCCGAGACCTCCGCAGGGGCCACGGTTCGAGGTCCAGCGGGACCGCCTATATCGGGTGGTGCAGGAGCCACATACGCCTGAGCCACTCCGACAGCTATTGGTTCCCCAGAGACTGCGACGAGGCCTACTACACTTGGCACATGCCAACCCGTGGGCTGGACACCTGGGGCGGGAAAAGACCCTTCAGAGGGTGGCCTGCTGTTTCTTTTGACCCGGCATTCACCAAGAAGTCCGAGAATATTGCGCGTCTTGCCCAGAATGCCAACGGGCGGGACCAAAAGGTGTACCCCGAGCCCCGTTAATACCCATGCCGGTGGTCGGCGTACCCTTTGAACATATCGGAATGGATTTAGTGGGACCCTTAGAAAGAAGCAAGACAGGGAATCGATTTATTTTAGTAATCGTGGACTACACAACCCGGTACCCTGAGACTGTTCCCCTCCGAGCAGCCACGGCACTGGTGATTGCCGCCGAACTCATGAAGGTCTTCGCTAGAGTCGGGATACCTGCGGAGATCCAGACAGATCAGGGTACTAACATATCCTCGAAATTGATAGCAGAATTGTGCCGCCTCCTGAATATACGGACGCTCCGAACGTCAGTTTACCATCCACAGACAGACGGGCTGGTGGAGCGTTTTAATGGCACCCTGAAGTCCATGCTGCGGAAGTTCGTAGAGGAAGACCCCAGCCATTGGGATACATTATTGCCAGCTCTGCTGTTTGCTGTCAGGGAAGAACCCCAAGCGTCAACCGGGTTCTCACCCTTCGAACTTCTGTACGGCAGGCAGCCCCGAGGGATCCTGGACCTCTTAAGGGAAGACTGGGAGACTCAGGAGACTCGCGTGTTCAGGACCACCCAGTATGTGCTACGTCTGCGAGAACGGCTCCAAACCTTGGGGGTTTTTGCCCGGGAGAATCTGCGGCAGGCCCAAGACACACAGGTTCAGTTATATAATAGAGGGGCTAAGGCACGCAGTTTTAACCCCGGTGAACGGGTGTTACTCTTGTTACCCTCGGCTGAATCAAAGCTCTTGGCCAAGTGGCAGGGACCATACGAGGTGATCTGACGGGTCGGGCCCGTAGATTATGAAGTCCGGTTACCGGGACGATGGAGGGACACCCGGACTTACCATGTGAATCTCTTAAACGCCTGGAAGGTTAGGGAATCCTTGTTCATCACCTTCTCGCCCCCCAGACCCAGAACTGGGACCCCTAGCAGGGGAACCACTAGACCACAAGCCAGCGACACTCGGGGCCGGCCTTACCCCGGCACAGCGAGAGCAATATCGCAGCTTGTAAAGGTCTTCTCCAATGTGCAATCAACCCACCTAGGACAGACCAACCTGACGAGCCATCATATCGCGACGATGCTGGGACAGAAGGTGAGAGACAACCATCGACCCATACCCCGGAAGATGTGGGCCACAGTGCGACAGGAGTTGGACACAAGGCTTGAAATGGGTGTAGTCGAAGAGTGAATGGCGCAGCCCCATTGTTCTGGTCCCGAAACCCGACGGGACCACTCGATTCTGTATCGATTTCCGGAAGGTTAATGCCATCTCTAGGTTCAACGCGTACCCAGTGCCCTGGATGGAGGAACTCCTAGAACGACTCGGGGGAGCGAGGTATTTGTCGACCCTACATTTAATCAAAGGATACTGGCAAGTCCCCCTTACACCCAATTCCCGAGAAAAAACGGCCTTCCCAACACCCTTCGGCCTCTTCCACTTTGTAACCATGCCATTCGGGTTACACGGCGCCGCTGCGACGTTTCAGCGGCTGATTAATAAGCTCTTGCTGCCTCACAATCAATTCGCCGCGGCGTATATAGATGACATTGTGATCTACAGTCACAGCTGGAAGGACCGCCTTCGACACCTCAGGGGAGTCCTCCAGGCCCTCCGAGCAGCTTGACTCACGGCCAATCCAGCGAAATGCCATCTTGGCCGGGAAGAGGTGACCTACCTTGGGTATGTCGTAGGGGGAGGGAAGTTGCGCCCCCAAATCAATAAAGTACAAGCCCTTATGGACACAGCTACGCCCACAACGAAGAAACAGGTACGCCAGTTCTTGGGCCTAGCTGGGTACTATCGCCGCTTTGTACCCGACTTCACGTCCATAGCTGCACCTCTATCGGACCTGACGAGAAACTCCCAGCCACAACAGGTACAATGGTCCGACTGTGTGACAAAGCCTTCAGGACGCTGAAAGATCGACTCGCGCAGGAACCGGTCCTGCGACACCCCGATTTTTCAAAGGAGTTCATACTCCAAACGGATGCATCAGAGGTAGGCTTAGGAGCGGCCCTATCCCAGGAATGGGAGGGGGAGGAACACCCAGTACTGTATCTAAGCCGGAAACTACTCCCTCAAGAACAACACTACTCAGCAATAGAGAAAGAGGCCCTGGCAGTGAAATGGGCCATTGATGCCCTGCGCTATTATTTACTGGGGAATACCTTCAAATTGATCACAGACCATGCTCCCCTCAGATGGATACATAGCATGAAAGACGCAACCCCCCAAATCATGCGCTGGTACCTATCGCTCCAACCATATGACTGCCGCGTTTTTCATCATCCAGGTAAGGCGCATGCTAACGCGGATTTCTTTTCTAGACGGGGAAAGGAGGATGGGGACGGTCCTCCTTAAGGGGGAGGGTATGTGGCGGGGCCAGACTACCCCGCTTTAACCCGGAAGGAGTTAAGTCCCAGGGACTGACAGCGGAAGTCCCGCCTCCCTGGGCGGACTGGGCATGCTCCAAGTGCTATAGGAGTATAAAGGGAGAGAGACCAGCTCATTCTGGGCTGGAGCCCGTAGGAGAAGGACCTGCCGGGGAAGCTCCTGCGGCGGACCAACTACAGCCATTGACTGTGCCGGGAAGAGACGCCGTCCACGGCCCGCTGGCCCCCCGGCGGTTGGAGGAGACCCAGGGGATGACCGAATCCGCCTAGTACCAAGGACCCAATGCCTCCTGGGAGACCCCAATGGAGAGCCTGGTAGGAAGGGACCCCGGGAGGGTGACAGAGTGGTACCTTCCCCCCCTCCCCCAGGGAAACTCAGTGTGTTTCGGTCGGAACCCCCCGCTGAGTTGGTGGGAAAGCCCTACGCTACGGTTAGGGCCCCGAGTCGGGGGCCCCCCTACTGGGGCTGTCGCACCCCAAGTCCTGGACTCTGGCCACTAGGCCCGCTACCCTCCACCCGAGGGTTGCTTCCTGGACTCTGGCCGATAGGCCCTACTGCCTGGTAAGCGAGGGCTGTGTTACAGACTCCTGCCGTCAAGCCGCGTCTCCTTGAGGAAAAGGGGCCATACTGCCCTGGACTGAAGGGCTATTTGACGGACGGTGGCAGATAGTCCATACCGCTCGCAACCTTAGGGGTGTGGACGATCACATCCATATACAATGATGATATACATATTTTGACAGAACAATCAGTTTCAGCAAATCATGACTTTTCATAGGATACTTTACAAGGCATTATTTGTTCAAAATATCATAACCATATACAAGTGGTGAATGTGGGAGCTACAAGGTGCTATTTTGAGGGACAAGATGTCACAGCTCCCCCCTTACTTTACTGCAAGAGTGTTAGTCACTGACTAACTCGAAGGCAGTGTGTGTTAGGGTCCTCTTGAGTGTTAACAAAATAACTGCCAAGTGTTGCTAAACATTGTAGTGTTACCCACATAGGTTTTTGCAAAGTTCTGTGCATCTTTTAACACTTTGTGGACCAGTCTAATGACCTCAAAAGTTAGCAAATGTGTTTCCTCTGGGTTGCTAGAAAGCCTTTCTCTCTAACATTGGTGCCAAATTCCTTATCACAGATGGGTGTTTATAAGTATCTTTGTCCTACCACACCTTCTGTCTGACAATCTGGTTCTGAGTTTGGTTGGTTCAATACCCATTGTGTCATTTACCTCCTTCCTGAACCTTTGCCTGTAATCAGTTACTGGCTTTTCTTTCCCTTCAGGGTTCCCTTCTGCATGGGGTTTTTAATCTAATCATGTTTCTGGGATTTTGGTACATGATGGTTTGGTGAGATAAGGGTTCAGGGGGATCCTGCCTATTGGCTAGTCCTTTGTGGAGCTGTCTCTCAACCCTAGGGTTATGCACATGCAAAAAGCCCATTTCCCCTCATGGAATTAAACTGTATGCCTTACTCCCAGGACTGCATCATTCCCAGAAGGTTGTGATTTGTGATCTCTGGGTTAAGAGTGTCTACTCTTTGACCAGATGTTTTTTGTCTCCAGCAGCATGCTCTTAGCTGCTTTCAGTGCCTTACCTGCCCAGGGGAAGCTGCTCTATCCTCTGCTGACCAGTTTGCATACTCACAGACACCTTCTCTCTTAGTAGAATCTTCATAGTGTCTTAAAGAGAAACTGTTTTTCATGTGAAAGGCCATGGCAGTTTCAGGTAATAACCATGGTTACAGAATACACAGTAACTATCAGCATCATTCACTGGAATGAGAAAATGATATCAGTTATTATTACTTTGTTTTAAAAATTCCCAGAAGACACAGATGTGATTTGTGGAGTATTCCCTCGTAATCTAGAGATAGAATTTGTGGGACATTTAGCCCTATGCTAAGTTGTAGAAAAATAGTTTTCCTATGTACACCTCTCTATAGAGAGTGGATTACATAGTTTTCCCCCTAAAGGACAGTGGCAAGATTAAAGATAATATACAGGATTCTTCCTTTCTTGGGCTAGAAGGAGGGATATTGGCATATTTCCAACAGGATCATGCTTTCCAAGAAACAGAGCTTTACAGTTGGCAGCAGGTCATATGTTTAGAAATCTGCTCTTACTTCCTGAATGCCTAAGTGCTGGAAGACATATGGTATATTTCTAAATACAATTTAATTCAATAACTATTTTGCCATTGGTGGACTGAAATGTAGTTTATTGGCTAAAAATATAGCTGGTGCAAACGAGTCTGAATAGCACAACAACAATAGAAAAACAGTTTAAGTCTTCTTGTCTCTTAGTTTACTAGTCTGTAAAGACCCGATCCTTTGCACGAGGCATCTATTAACTTCTGTATCATACCCAAATGTGCTTTTCTTTCTATCCCCCCCCTTTTTTTACTAGCCTATAAGAATGAAAAGTGTTTTTAAAATGATACTGTTTGTTTTTTTTTATTATAACACAACAACATACAGGGACATATTATTTGTTTAAAAATATTATTTCCTGACTGAAGTATGACAGATTTTACAGCTAGAGCAAATGTGAACCCTTTTGGGGTGTAAATTGTAATTAGAGTTGTGCAAAATAAAGGACAGATTTTCTATTTCAGTTTATGCCAGAAATACTTCCATTCAACTTTTGATAATGCCACACCTCCTGAAATGTCTCTTTTCTGCATAATTCAGGGCAATGCCTCTTTTTGTTGCACCAAATAATATGAAAGCACTGACAGCTAGGATTGCTCAAATTGTGTTCTTTTTCAATTTTTGAGCAAAAGTGGAATTTCATTTGGATACCCAGTATCTTAGAAAATTTTCCTTCGTGAGGAGAAGAGAAGGTGGGAGACTACAGCCTTGTCCTAACTCAGGCCAGGGCCAGCTCCAGGCACCAGCTTCTCAAGTAGGTGCTTGGGGTGGCCGCTCCGGAGTGGGGCGGCACGTCCAGGTATTCGGCGGCAATTCGGCGGACGGTCCCTCACTCCGCCTGGGAGCAAAGGACCTCCTGTCGAATTGCTGCCCCGGATAGCGATCGCGATCGCGGCTTTTTTGTTTGTTTTTGTTTTGGCTGCTTGGGGCGGCCAAAACCCTGGAGCCGGCCCTGACTCAGGCATAGCCACAATTTAGCCATTGGTGGGAGCTAACTAGCTGACCCCTAAGGATAAATAAGGAGGAAGTCAGGGTTTGCACTTTTTAGCTCAATCAGTAAAAAGCAACAGAGAGTCCTGTGCCACCTTTAAGACTAACAGATGTATTGGAGCATAAGCTTTCGTGGGTGAATACCCACTTTGTCAGACGCGTGTAATTCACCCACGAAAGCTTATGCTCCAATACATCTGTTAGTCTTAAAGGTGGCACAGGACTCTCTGTTGCTTTTTACTGATTGAGCTAAAAAGTGCAAACCCTGACTTCCTCCTTATTTATCCTTAGGGGTCAGCTAGTTAGCTCCCACCAATGGCTAAATTGTGGCTATGCCTGAGTCAGGGCCGGCTCCAGGGTTTTGGCCGCCCCAAGCAGCCAAAACAAAAACAAACAAAAAAGCCGCGATCGCGATCGCTATCCGGGGCAGCAATTCGACAGGAGGNCTCCTATCAGAATAGAGCATCTGCGCTAGCAGCACTGCTACATCAGTACAGCTGTGCCGCTGTCACGATTCTAATT
>NC_048299.1:124647937-124742689 GCF_013100865.1 Trachemys scripta elegans | reverse complement strand
AAAAAAAGCTCATGTGCGCCTACATCTGTTAGTCTTAAAGGTGGCACAGGACTCTCTGTTGCTTTTTACAGATCCAGACTAACACAGCTACCCCTCTGATACTTAGCTTAATCAAGATTTATCTCAATTACCATCAGCGGTATTACACATAGCTTTTATTTTAGATTTTAGCAATAAAATAAAAATAAAATCACAAAACAAAACCAACCAAACAAGTTAGTGTGATCACTTAAAAATGTGCTACTTTAATTTTTTTGATTCATGTTCCAGGATATTAAATGTACATATATTAAGATTTTCTTTACAATACCATTTATCTTTTCTATAGAAGGCTCTTTTGATTAGCAACCCCCTCCCTTGTTTTGTAACCACACAGTTTTTAATATAACCCTTGTTTAGTAGTTGCACCTTTACCCTGCACATTTACCTCTCAAGCTTCTGGGGAAAATAATTCTATTCAATAGATCCCACTTTCTTTTTCTAGCTGTCTTTGATTTAAACCCATAGGAGAAAGAAATTACATTTACTATAAAAGATAGTTTCTAAAGGAAACTATATAATATCCTATCAGTTGCTGAGTAGATAATGATGCTTGAAAATGTAAACTACAATATGGTTCATTAAGATGGTCACTTATCCTGAAAATGACAGAATAATAATGTGTTAACAGTGACCCTTCACCCTGCTTGAAATAATTGTTTGAAAGCTTAAAGTGTGATTTTATTCTGAAAAGTGACTGTATAAGTGACAACTTCTGGCTGAACAGGTCTGTTTCTTCTGTGCATTTAGAGTCATACCTACTGACTTGAGTGACACATACATTTTTACCTCTTTTATACTCTTATTATAGCCCTGCACAGCTCCACAGCTAATAAAGATTTCACAGGTTCCGTTTCTTCTTGTGTACCATTAACATACTGTCCAACTGCGGCTTGGACTGCTCTGTGGTTTTGAACTCAGTCCCAGGGACTCTAAGTGCTGCCCAAATCAGCTGTTGAGGAGTGTCGGTTTTTTAAAGTTATGTACATGCCACTAGACGGCCATGTACAGAGTAGGAAGGCAGCAAGCTGAGTGCAGCTTCCTGTGGCTTCCTGCATCCAGGACCAAATTAAGTTAATACAGGGCCCTCTTCTGGTTCCACCCTTATGGCCTAGCACTCCCCCTGGAGTGAGAGGGACAGGCATCCCTCCTCATGGCAGTAATGTTAGAGGCATATACAGGCCAGTTGTGTTCATTAGGTTGCCCAGAGACTGACTCTGCTGCAGACCCTGATTCCTGACAGTACCCATCCCCTTGAGGGCACCTCCTAGGGGACTTAGGGCCCAGTTTCTCACAGTACTTCTGATGAAACCCTCACAATAGATCGTCTCTACCGGTTCCCAATGTTGCTCCTATAGGCCATTCCCTTTCCAGTCTGCCAGGTATTGCAGCCTTCCCCTAACTCACTGAGAGTCCAGGATTCACTGGACCAAGTATTCCTCCTGTCCGCAGACTATTATAGGTGGCAGGTTTTAGTGGTTTGGGTATGGGTTCTTGGTGAAGGGCTTTAAAAGTGAGATGTGAATGATGGAGTGGATCTTCCAGGATATGAACAGCTGTAATCTGAAGGCCACTGTGTTTACCTGTTCTGTAATCTTGAAGGGGTCCAGATTGTTGTAGTCTGGTTTGGTGGATAGGTGGCTTGATTTAAGGTGCTGGGCAGAGAGTCACACCTTCTCCCCATGGCCATATTGGGGGCTGCCTGACAGTCTAGTATTGCATGGAGTTTATAGGCTTTTTTGGTAGACTGCAAGTGTTGTCTGATCTCCTGGTGCACCTGGTGTAGCTGGGAGGCTAAATCTGCAGTGGTCATGAGGAGGTAACTTAAGGCTAAGCTGAGGTGGAAGTAGTGGTGAAAGCCATCGTTCCCAAGGAATGGGCTATGTTGGGCTGAGACATGGATTGCATTTGTGATATGCAAATTCTGTGTAGCACAGGCTGGGTAGCCAGTCATTCTGGTAGTTACTTAGACAGCAGATTGACACTCTCTGTTTGCACATTAGTCTGTGGGTAACAGGCAGATGAGGTGAGGTACTCAATGCCAAGGAGTCTGAGAAATTCAAACCAGAGTTGAGAGATGAACTAGGATACCAGTCTTTTTTGAACAGCTCATTAATAAGTGGTAAGAAGTACTGGTTTTGGATTGTAATCTTCTTTAGAGTTTGGTAGTCAACACAAGGCTGGAGGAAGAGGCCTTTCTTCACCACAAAGAAGATAGGGGCCCCACTGGGGACAAGGAGGGTCTCTGCAGGTTTTCTGCGAGTTAGCTCCAGCGGGCCTGTAGTTCCAGTTTGGAGAAGGAGAAGATGTGCCCAAACGGAACCTCTGCTCCTAGCTGGAGGTCAATGGGGCAGTCACAGCTGCAGTAGAGCAGTAGGGTGTCTGATTTCTTTGTGTCAAACACATCCCTCCTGTAAAAACCTGAAGTGCATCTTCAACTATGCTCATGACTCGGGTCATCAAAGATCACCCTCATAGCTTTAACAAAGTCTCAAATTGTGCTAGTAGTGGGCTTGATTTTTCCAGGAGCAGAGACACCCACATCAGGGCCTCCCCCATAATCAGGCTGATATCATTCCCACCTGGATTTGGTCAGTGGAGTATGACTATGGGTGTAGGAGAAATAGGGTCTGATGCTGATTTAGGAACCTACAAAATTTGTGGTGATTGCCATTGAACTTGTTAGGCAGAGGGAGGTTGGGCTTGTAGGAAGCAGGGATTGGAGCTGAAGGCAGGATGGCTTGAGCTTGCAGGATTGCATTCTGCACCTCCAGGATGGCAACCTGGGCTTGCAAGGTCTGTATGGCTTCCACTGTCTCCATCAGAGATATTGACCTTTGTAGGAGCCATGCTCCCCATATCAGCTTTAGTTTCCTTATTGTTGGTGTCTTTTGGGCTGCTCAAACTGTCAGAGTCTGGGCCATGGGTGGTGTTGCCTAGTGGTTGGAGCAGGAGCCTGTAGCCAGGAATAAGAGCCCAGGATCAGAGCTAAAGTCAGAGGCTAGGGACAGAGCTGAAATCAGAAGTCAGAACCAAAGGTCAGAGTTGGGTTACCTGGCATGAACCAAGGCAGGAGCAGGACTGGAACAAGTTGGGGCAAGGCTAGGAACAAGCAGGCACAGGAGTTGTCGCAGCTATAGATGAATGCTTTAAGCAGACACCAAGCTGCTGCTGGGTTTAAGAGCTGGTCTGCTGATTTTTCCCACCAATTAGACAGTGTAGCCAATCAGGCAGCCTACTACAAGATATCTGTGCTCATCAGGTTGGCCAGAGACTGGCTCTACCACAGGCCCTGATTCCTGTCACCTGTCTGCATGCTCTACCCAATGCCAGCTCTCCATTAGAATACCTCCAGCCAGCACAGTGGGAGCACGAGCCTCTTTAATACTTCAGTAAAAGGGGACAAAACTGAGTTGGGTCGAAAAAGGCCCAATGTTGTGAGGATCACAGGCAGAAAAATAACAATCACAGAAGAAAGGGAAAAAGACCTAAATATTGGAGAGAGAATAGGATCTTAACAGCAGGAGAGAAAAATAGACAATCTCATTGGGAGGAGAGAAAATGATGCTTTCAGTAGGACAATCCCCAGGCACTTTCTAAGAGGGGACAAAAAAGGAGAAAAGCCCCATGTGTTCTCAGGGGAAGGCTCCTGGGGAGAAAAAAAGACTTTCAGTCTTCCCCCTCCAGAGAAATGTAGTGTTGGAGAAGAAGAAAGAGGTATGCCATTGCCCCATTAAGATCTCATTATTAGAATAGGCCTGCCATCCTGCCATATGAACAATCTTGAGAGGGCTTCTCTTCCAGAAGACATCCACTGGTAGGGAAAGCTTATACCTTCTCTCCTATACCCCTAAAGTCCTCGGTTCAGTGTGAAAAAGAAAATAATGAATATAATAATATGAAAGGTACAAAGTTTTGGGGGATGAATATACTGTAGCTATTAACACTACAGTATTTTAAAGGTACTTAATACAGAAAAAGTCCTACAATAGGGTTAAATTCTGTCCTCAAATGTTCATGAGCAACTCCCACTGCCTTATCCTAGAACAAAATTTGGGCAATTTCATCTCCTATATTACAAAGTTCTGTTGGAAAGAGCCCTCCATATTGATAAATTTCAGTCTCCATGCAATATCTGGGCATAGATTAAAAAAGAGTTGTGATTAATCACAGTTTTAATCGCACTTTTGAACAATAATAAAATAGCATTTATTTAAATATTTTTGGATGTTTTCTACATTCTCAAATATATTCATTTCAATTACAATACAGAATATATAAACTATTTTTTCTTGGACAAGAATCACCTTTTCTGAAACTCCAAAATGACTCAATAAATTTTCTCCAAATGAAAAAATGAAATAAAGACTGACAGGATAATCTGAGAAAATCCACAGAATCCCCTGAGGTGATGCTAGTATTAATACATTTAATGCAAATGGGAACAGCTTTCACAGCTTTCACCAGTTGGCCTCCTTTTTATCAAATCATAATCAGTGAAGTATCCGTACAGATGTTTGTGGATAGATATATTATTTTTCAAGTTTGAGTCAGTGAACTATATGTACAAGTCTGTGTATTTTATATATGCATTTTAAAAATGTTGGCCAGTAAGAGATTTACATGGATTTATCAAGGGTCAATAAAACCACTCAGGCCAGATTTCATAACATTTTGTATTCCTAAAGCATTTGAACATCTAAGCATACTGTCAGCAATGTTAATACTGATTTTGGCACTGACCCTGCAATCAGATTTCTGTGTGTGAACCTTATGCTACTGTGGAGGCCTGTTGAAGACAGTGGGCTTCAACAGAGATGGAAGTGTCAGCAGATCTGATTGCCAGGACCCGGCTTTAGTAGTTATTTTTTCTACAGTATATTTTTAGGAAAAATGAGGGACTCTAGGTGCTGAATGTTTGTGCATGTAGAAACTGTTTTAGATCAGACAATTGTCGGAGAAAAAGAGAGTTCTCACTCTCTTTTTCGGGTGCAGCAAATCAGATACTTTACTCTCAAGCAATCTACTTCCACACATTGTACTGCTGAGAAGGGTTAAAAGAACAAGTGGGCTATTAGACTGTAGAAGTCTAACAGGTAGTTTGAAATTCCTTCTTTTTCATGCTGAAAGTCTGTTGGGTTCCTTTCTGAACACCATTAGTGGATATTGACTTAAATAGGACTAAACCTTCTACACTACACAAATAGCTCAAGTTACATCCAGATTGCTGAATCTCCCCCTCCCCCCTGCCAGTAGTTTTTCTCCTGAGTATTAGAACATTTTGTAGGGATAATGGGTGGGGAGGGAGACTAACCTCATCCATTATATGGTAATGGAGGTCCAAGGTTATCTTTTACATCCGTTACAGGTAAATAGAAACATTAAACAGATATGCTGCAGATATAAATTGAAGACTGTCAATGGGGAGCAGTTTTTCACTCCTATTGGCCTGACATTCCTAAATGTACCTAAAAAAGTGTTAATTTAGCTAAAGGAACAATACAACATTTATTCCATAGAACTGAACATTGTGGTGTCTTTTAGGAACAGATGACATATGACTTGAGTTTATCATAAAAAAAACACCCTGATACTTTGTATATGTATCTGTCTTTTGTGTCTGCGTGAACTGTCTCATATATGATGGTATGGTAGATTGTAAAGGTTTCACCAACATAAGTTAGTGATTTCTGCATTACAAGTGGCCTATACAGGTCATCCCAAATGAGGGCCAGTAAAACAATTACATCACTAGATCATTAACTATTCAGTATATGCTCATATATTTTACAGAAAAACAGATTTAGAAATATGAGTTTTTAAAATTATTGGTACTTTTATTCATCTTGTTCCATCTGTAATGCCAGGTATGGGTGTGTATGTATATGTATATTCGGGCTGTCAATTAATCACAGCTAATGGATGCAATTAACACAAAACAAATTAACTAGATTAAAAAAGAGTTGTGATTAATCACAGTTTTAATCGCACTTTTGAACAATAATAAAATAGCATTTATTTAAATATTTTTGGATGTTTTCTACATTCTCAAATATATTCATTTCAATTACAATACAGAATAAAAAGTGTACAGTGCTCACTTTATATTATTTGTTATTACAAATATTTGCACTGTAAAAAAGATAAACAAAGGAAATAGTATTTTTCAATTCACTTCATACAAGTCCACTCAGTCCTACTTCTTGTTCAGCCAATCGCTAAGACAAACAAGTTTTTTTATATTTACAGGAGTTAATGCTGCCTGCTTATTTACAATGTCACCTAAAAGTGAGAACAGACATTCTCATGGCACTGTTGTAGCCGGTATTGAAAGATATTTACATGACAGATATGCTAAATATTTGTATGTCCTTCATGCTTCAACTTGTAGGCTTTAAAGTTTTACATTGTTTTGTTTTTTTTAGTGCAGTTATGTAAAAAAATAATTCTACATTTATAAATTGCATTTTCACAATAAAGAGATTGCTCTACAGTACTTGTATGAGATGAATTGAAAAATACTATCGCTTTTGTTTCTTTTTTACAGTGCAAATATGTGTAATAAAAAATAATAATATAGAGTGAGCACTAGACATTTTGTATTCTGTGTTGTAATTGAAATCAATATATTTGAAAATGAAGAAAAACATTCAAAATATTTATAATAAATTTAAATTGATATTCTGTTATTGTTTAACAGTGTGATTAAAACTGTAATTAATCACAGCATTTTTTTTTAATCTTGAATTATTTTAAATAGTTTGACAGCCTCTCTCTCTCTCTCTCTCTCTCTCTCTCTGTTTTGTACAATTAGAGTTCATAAAGGACTATTAGTAACTTCTGCAATTATATGAACTAATTGTATAGTTTTAAACTTTTTGAGGCAGGGACTTTTGTGTTTGCATAGCACTAGCATATTGTGGTACTGTTGGAAACAGATAATTACTATTATGTATGCCTTTTTTACCGGTAGCACCCACAGTGTAGTAGGTGCTGTGCAAACATAAAGGCCTGATCCTACATTCCTTAGGTTATTAGCACTTTCCACATATAACTACTAATAAATAAAACTGGCTGGGAAATAAAATTTTTGATTCATGAAAAATTTCAGTATTTCAGAAAAAAATAATGATGAATCAGATGAAAACATCAAAATTTTTCATGGGACTGAAATTCTGAAATATTTTGTTTCATAAACACCAAAATAAAATATGCTCCTCAGAATCCCATGTTCCATAGCAGCCTGCCTGGCAGGCTGGTGGAATGCCAAGTTTCCTATGCTCCACAGACTCAACTGGCCAGTCAGACAGATGGCCTGCTAGGGAGTTGGCTGTCTGGAAAGCCAACCAGCCCAGCAAGCCAACCACCCAGGGAAATGGGCAGCCCTCCCACCTGCCTGTCATGTGGGAAGCTGAGGAGCCAGCCAGCTGGCGAGCTGTCTGACTGGGGAGCCAGGAAGCCCATCCACCCACAGGGTGGGTAGGCCAGAGAGCTAGTTAGTTGGGAAGCCAGCCAGCATGGAAAGGCAGCCAGTCTTTCCCAGTAGAGCTGGGTGCCTGGGGCGCTAGGGATCCGTGGGAAGCCAGCCTGCCAGTGGGACTGCCAGTGAGCCTCGGGAGCTGGGTGAGATAGTAGGAAGCCAGCCTGCCTGTGTGCCTAGTTTCCATCAAAAGTTTCAAGGGAAATGACATGATCCTGCAGAATATTTCAAGTCCATCAAATCAGCATTTTTTGATAGAAAACTGTTCAGTTGGAAATGTTTTGACCAGCTCTATTACTAAAGTTATCTACGGTAGTTATGTGTATCAGAAATAGTGTTTTTCATCCAGGGTGGTGTGTTTTTTTTATATATTTATTTTAAATATTTTTAGAATGAATTCTGGAAATGAATATAAAAAATCTTACACCTCTCTTTAAGGGGCAACCGTTTTTTACAATTACAGGAGGAGGGATAGCTCAGTGGTTTGAGCATTGGCCTGCTAAACCCAGGGTTGTGAGTTCAATCCTTGAGGGGGCCACCTAGGGATCTGGGGCAAAATCAGTATTTGGTCCTGCTAGTGAAGGCAGGGGCTGGACTCAATGACCTTTCAAGGTCCCTTCCAATTCTAGGAGATAGGATATCTCCATTTCCTCCCCCCCACCCCGTCCTCCTGCTGCACAGGTCAATATATCTAATGTGCTTTGCCTTTAAGAAATCACCAAGTTCTCAACCCTGTCAAGCTCATGGATTCTCATTAGCTTCCGTAATCCTTACGGGAAAAGTACCATATTTTTATTTTCTCTGGAATCCAGAATCTTTTATTTTTTTATTGTGTTCCTTATTTCTTAGATCAGTACTTTTTTTATTCCTAATTTCTCCTGAATGTTTTTCTTCTTTGCCAGAATAAATTTGTTGTATTAATTTTTTATTTAGTTATATATTTTGTAAAGACGGAACCAAAATATTTTAAAGTGTATTAAAAGTTTTATTTGATGTAGTGTTATTGCTCTCAAAGGTCGCCCTTCAGCAGTCCATTTCTTTTCATCAAAGCAATTAAGCACATACTTAACTATTTTGGTATCAGATCCTGTGCTTTTAAGTCAATGGGAGCTTTACCATTGATTTCAGTGGCCACAAGATCAAGCCCTTGCTGAATAGGGATAGACTGGTGTATGTGCTTGTCAGAGCCTAATTTACTGTATCACACTCAGATTAGAAATTGTTGTTCTTTATAACCAAAACTCAGATTGTATGTTCAGTAACTGCTATCTCTATAATCTCCTCATGATGCGCAGAAGTGCAGAATTCTAATTCATGCCTGCATGAATATCAATATAATTTGTCTTATTTTAACATTGAAAAAATAACAATAATTTTGAATTTTGAAAGATTCTCAGGCTGATGTATAGAGGAAAATCTAGCAATTTCAAGCAAATATTGGAATATGTATCAACTATACCTGACATATTTTTTTCTCCAACTCTTTTCAGAGCCAAATTTTGTGTCATCCTATGACATTGGAAACTTCACCTATTTCTTCTTCCGAGAGAATGCAGTAGAGCATGACTGTGGAAAAACAGTCTTTTCCCGGGCTGCTCGGGTCTGTAAAAATGATATTGGGGGCAGATTTTTGCTGGAGGACACCTGGACAACCTTTATGAAGGCTCGTCTAAACTGCTCTCGCCCTGGAGAAATTCCGTTTTACTACAATGAATTACAAAGCACTTTCTTCCTGCCAGAATTGGACTTAATCTATGGGATCTTTACAACTAATGTGTATGTAACTTACATAAAATTTGTTACTTTTTCTGTTATGTTCAGAGTCAAGTCTAAGGTGCTCAAGCTCCCTTCAGGTTCTACATGTGGAAGGGATATTATATAAACAGATCATCTTGTACTGAAATATTTTGACGATCTGCTCTACTAGTTCAGACCAGTGGTCCACCTAGTCCAGTGTCCTGTCTCCAACAAATAATGGTTAACGCCAAATGCTTCACTTAGAGGTTGCTGTAGGAAATGCAGAAGAAGGAAGGATGCTTACTCTTTCCTACCAACAGTGCAGTCTTTGTCTTTATGACCTGTTTTGTCATCTTGCTCCTTTAAATGTAAACTTTATCCACTTTGTGGATCCCAGCAAGCGGAAAGGTCAAAAGGCAAGAAGCTCTTCTTAGTAGAGTAAAATGTGAAATGTATTTCAGGGGGAAAACATTTTAATTATAATTGTCATAGAAGAACCCACAGGAGGGGGAAACTACTCCAGAAACCACAGGAGGTTGATCTCATGGAGTTGGAACCCCATTCTTCTCTCCAAGTGGAGGGGCCTGCAGTTTCATAAAGTGGTAAATTTGCATGGTCTGCAGATTTTGAGAAGCTGTGAGGGAAGCAGAGAGTGGACCTGCTGGTCCTGGGTCATTCCTATGGATGGCCCTGCTCTCTGAGGCTACTCTTTCCCCATTAAAACAGGCTTTATTTGAAGACTTGCTGCCACTAGCTAGTTTCTGCAGTGGCTGCCCATTATATTGTGTCCAAGGAGGATAGACGCTGCAGAGAGGAATTAACTGGAGCTGGTCAGGAAATTTTTCACAGACATTTTTGTGGAAGTTTTCCTACCAGCTCTAGGTTTCCAGAAACTCCCCATGCTTTAATCCCTACATGCTTTCCTCCATAGAGCTCCATCCCTACAGTGCGATTGTGGAGAAGCTATGTGGTCTCCTAAGGAGGACAAGAAACATGCCCCTCTTCATCAGTGTAAATAGAGGGGACCATTAGGACCTACTGGGATGCACTTAGCACTCCACAATCTGGGCATTTCAATTACAGTGATTTTGGTTTGGATTACCTGTAAAATTGCCACCTATTGAATGAAAATGTTTCTCTTTGTAAAGATTAAGAATGACAGCACCATGCCCTCCCCACAATTCATGTAATGTGACCACTAAATCCAATGCCATGGCTGCTTCGTGAGCAGACTGTCTTTCAGACAATCAGAAGCTACGAGTTAGGTCCTTAATGGGCTCCAGGAGATCCAGAAATGATGAGAAGGTTGCCTGTTACAGTAAATCAGATGAGGTTTTAGCATACTTGAAGTTAATTGCCTGTGTACAAATGGATAATATGAAACTTACTTTCATCTACTAGTGTTTTTTTGTTTTTGTTTTTGTTTTGGGTTTTTTTGCAATAAGCTTAACAAGCATAAGTAGTCAAATTGCTTTTTGGCCATGGTTGTAAATCTGAACTGCTACACTATTTGTTCTGTTCTTGGCAGGTCTGATCCCTAGGGATTATTTTCTCTTCCTCATACATTTGAACAATAACAATTTGAAGCTTAAACAGTAGATTTGCTTTCTAAAGCCTTGTTTAAACAACAGAGTACGTTAGAAGAAATAAATGCTATGTGGATCACTTGTCAGCACTTTTGCCCACAGTGGAAGTTTGTGTAACTGTCTGCCTGCTTCATTATCTATCCATTTATCTAACATTGTGAAAAAAGAACAAATCAGGAGTTTAATTCTATGAGTTATGTGTATTGTTAAAAGAGTAATTCCAAACCTTAATTCACTGTTAGCTGTTGGGCATTCAATTTATTTTGCTTCTGTTAAAAGCATTTTTATAAATATTTTAAAACCCCCAAATACTGCAGTTCTTTTTGGAGTTAGTTTTATTTATGTTTTTATGCGAACACAAAGTTGTAATTTGCAGCTGAGTCCCATTTTAGGCATTCTCACAGTTACCGTATACAGATCTATATTGTTTACACTATGAAGAATTAGCACACTGTTGTACTTTGTCTCATTTTCAACATGAAAATAAGGGAATGTTATAGCTGGGTTGGCCAGGGTTTAACTCTTTGAGTCAGTGAGTTTAAGTGTTCAGTTCAAGTTACCTCCTTATGGGCTTATTTTGCCAGCCAGTGGGCACTTGTTGGGCATAGTGATAGTGTTATGTGGAAGATGTGGGCTTGAGTGCAGATCTCCTGGTTTCTGATCCTGCAAGAACTTGGGAGTATTTCAAAGGGAACAGACTTAGTCCCTGTCACAATACAACTGGCTGATTAGAAAAGGAGAAATATTGACGGATAGTGAGATGCCCTTCTTATTTGGAAGAATGGTGGCTTTGATGCATGAAATGACATATGTAAAAGAACAGGATTGGGAGGCAGGAATTCCTTAGTTTCAGTCCAAGCTCCCTCAATATTCTGGACGAGCCACTTCACTCATTTTTAGTTTTCCCATCTAAAAAGTGGGGATGATGATACTTTCAGTGTGTGTCACACAGAGGTGTAGTAAGAATGGCTAGTTAGTGTTTATAAAGTTCTTTGAAGATGAAGAGCTTGATTGCAGTAGGATTTACTCTCCCACCCTCGGCTGCTAGGCCAGGATAGCTTTTAAGTCCAACCAGGATGCCCGTGTGTGCTGCTGTGAGCAGTTGAATCCTGGCCCTGACCACTTTCTGGCTGGCCCCACCCATGTTGTGAAGTACTAATGCAGAGTTAATAAGGGGAAATGTTACTTTTGCAGACAGTTAATTGATTCCTTGATGTCTTTATTTATCTTATGTTTTCACTTTGTTTTGCAGGAACAGCATAGCTGCCTCAGCAGTTTGTGTTTTCAACTTGAGTGCCATAACTCAGGCCTTCAACGGACCATTCAAATATCAGGAGAACTCCCGCTCTGCCTGGTTGCCTTATCCCAATCCCAACCCTAATTTCCAGGTACTTACACAGAAGGGGAGGGCACTAGTCCTCAACAGTCTTCTTTAAAATGTAGCACAGTTTAAAGGTATCCAAGTACAGACTGTGAGACAAGTCATTGGAGTTCTGTATCTGGAGCCAGTCCAGTTACCGGGTAAACAAATCTATTTAGATGGATATCAGTGAAATGAGCTGCACTGTATAGAGATTGGTTCACATTACGAAACAGTATCATTGATAATAGGCACAATATATCCTTCTGTTACATTTTGCCCAAATTAGCCAAAGGAAGAAAAGACAACTTAAGGACAATATTGTGTAAAACTGGTGAGCTTTTAAAAACAGTATTTACTGGGACACTTTTTGTCAATTTATGTCAATATAATTTTACATCCCCTGAAATATGATTTTTGTGAAATTTTGGGAGACTGAAAGTTATTCACAGGAGTAGGCAAAAAAATGGAATAAGGCACTTTTGTATAAACGTTTTCACCCCTAAATTTGAAAGAGAAGGATGAGCTCCTCCCCTGCTCAAAAATTTCTAGACCGTGTGGCCTTTGAGGGACGAATCCTCCACTTCCCAGATTCACAAAAAGTGTCTTTTCAGTTTTTCACAACATCCAGAACATCACATGGAATTCCATCCAAAATTTTACAGTTTTTAAAGTTTATTCTGTTTTATAAGAGTTTCATGAAAATAAGCAAATTTTGACACCCCCCCCCCCAAAACATGTAACAAAGACACATACACACACACAGTTTTAATACCAAATCTGGGAGATAGGAATGTGATATTACTAGTACAATAAAAAGCCCTGATTCTGCCATTGCATCCAATGCATCTCCATGAAGTCACATTATCTTCAGTTAGGCTCTGTGTGGGCATAGGGGTCCACCCACCCAGACCAGATTGGATGCTCCAGGCCCAAGCTTGCATTGTATTATAGCTGTGCTTCTTGATACATGAAAAACTAAAGTTCCATCTGTCTCATCAAACTGTATGTACACAGTAGAGAGAGATTAGAGATCTAGCACGCTGGCTAGGATGAACTCAAGGCTAATTTTATATTCCGTTGACACAGATTCTCATCTCCTTGCTCACTGCTCTCTTGTGGGCACTTTAAATATTCACAGCTAATACCACATCCCCCTTTCTGAAAACAGAAGCATGATAAAACCTTTATATTAAACAAGTTTTAACAGGAATAAAATATCAAAACTAAACAAGAATTGACATCCCTATGAAGGACAGGGTAGACTGCCTGAACCTTCAGCCTTTTGGCAGAGATTTATTCTGCCCTTTTAAGACATTTGGCTACTAGTCCTCTGACTTTCTTGATTTCTCAAGATCTTATGTAATCCTCACGAAGACAGGAGGTCATCTTTCCCTAGCTGGATATCTCCTTGCAGGAAGAAGATCTGGAAGACACAGGTAGTGATCAGGCTGTATTGTACGTTCTCTTGGTGATGCAACAAGATGACACCGGTTCTGATGATGATTCCTGTTAGCACCCTAACAAAGTAGGATTGAGGTGTCCAGACACATGCCTGCATTGTCCCCCTTTCCTAAGAATCTTTCACCCAAATGTGATCTCCTAGTTTCTGTTCTCCCAAGGATTTGACTCTATAGTGCCTGTCAAAGTTCCTCTTCTGATGGGTATTATCTTGATCTTCCTTCTCCTGTAGTTTGAGAAGTCAGGCCAACAAGAATCTAGTTGGGAAGAGATGGTTGGGATAGTGGACATCAATTTGCTACAGGTGTTGAGCCATATATGAACAAGACAAGATGAGAATCTGAGGATTTAGAAAGAAGTTGTTTTATTTTGTTTTTAATGTGTGTTCTGCTTCACCATTACTCTGAGGAGACTGTGGGCTAGATTGACATGAGTGAAAGCATAAATACCTGAAACCTCTTAAAGGTCTCCGAGTTAAAATGAGAACCATTGTCAGAGGCTACTTGCTCTGGAATCCTGAAAGATAGGTTTTATCCTCCCCACAACTGCACTTGATGTGTGTGATGTGGTATGCCAACCCTACACTGAGCCAGCAAGGGTTAAAAGCTGCTGTGAGCTTACTCAGCCCCACCCTGGTATACCTGCACTCACTGTCAGGTAAAGAAGGACAGTTAACATTGGAAGAGGATGGCTCATTAGTTGGCTGACCAGGGAAGAGAAGAAACCCATCCTTTGCTTCCTGGGGAAAGGACCAGCCCAGAACCTCTGCAGAGACTGCTGATTTTCATATCTTCTCCAGAAGAAGGTAGGCCTGGCACAGGACTAATGAGTTTATTTTCTTCATGGGACTATTTCTTTGCTTTATTATAAAAAGACTACTTGGCTGCCTAGGAAAGGTCTGAAGATCCTAACAAGATGGTTGCAGGGAAGCTCTTCCCATGGTGTGTGGGGAACTGCCTCAGTAAACTCAGTGAACTTTTGCACCCGACTCGAGTCTGCCCTGTAGTTATCTTTGGACTCTAAAGAGCATGATCACAATGTGGTGTTAAGCAATCTGGCAATTTCAGTGAATCTTGAGAAATAATCAGTCATCAAAAGACAGGTTGCATTGTCCAGATAGAAAAGATCAATCCAACTTTCTGCCATGGCCTTTCTGGTAGTGCAGATGGTAGTAATGCTTCCAGTGGATTGGTTCTCCTGTGAGCACAAATATCATATTTCTCAACTCTCTGTTGTAGTTGTTTGCTCAGTACAGACCGCCAAACAGACTATTTAGCTCTCTCCCTGCATTTTGTAATACCTTGGGGTCTCCCATGCAATCTGTCGAGGATTTCCTGTTGCATTGATGTAAGGATAACCAGCTGGCTTCGGGTAAGATCCCCAGAAGCCACCCAATTTCACAGAGGTTCTGACTATCTCTTTTGTCCAGCCTTCTTTTCAGTGAGTCAGGACATGACTCCGTAATTCATCTGCCTCTTGCTTCTTTTTCAGTACTTTCAGGCATTCATGGTCAGTTTCCACATGAAATGTTATGCCCGCTAGAAAGTCTCTGAAATATTCACAAGGCTATGTGTAGGGGCTAGGGCATTGTAGAAGGGCTCGGCTGAGGCTTGTCCCTCAGCGGGGCTGTGGGGTATCTCATCGCCTCGCATTAGTTTGCTATGGCCCCAGGCCCGGGTCATGGCGGGGCAGCAAACAGTCAGGAGCTCAGGCCCTTAGGCAGGGGCTGAGCCAATAGTTCAATAGGAGCCCAGGCCCTGGGTCAGGGCGGGGCAGCAAACAAACAGTCAGGAGCTCATGGTTCTGAGTGTCTGGTGCGAGGGGAAGACTGCCACCCATGAGTGGGGTGGCAGGGAAGACGCAGGCCCACCCACTCCACTGTGTCCCACCCACTCCACTGTGTCCCACCCCGGGGCCCTAGCGGCGACAGAAGTCAGTGGGGATCCCGACCACAATACACTGACATTGGTTCTGGCAGTGCTGCGGCCAGACCAGGGTCAGCTGCTCCCGGGCTATTTCCAGAGTCCCCCTCGTAAGGTTCCTAGATTAGGGCGGTGTCCTCGGAGGTTTCCAGCACCATCGATTCCTCCAGGTAACTGGCGAGGGGTAGGCTCGGCTGCTCCTCAGGGTAGCTGGCGAGCAGTAGGCTTGGCTGCTCCTCGGAGTAGCTGGCGAAGGGTAGGCTTGGCTGCTCCTCTGGGTAGCTGGCCAGGGGTAGGCTTGGCTGGCCCGGCCAGTCCTCGGGTCGGCCGCAGCCTGCCGGCGTTTCCCAACCCGGAGCTAGGCCACAGGCATCTGGCCTCTCCGGCGGCTCGCTTTCAAGTGAGCTCTGCAGTTGGGCTTTTCTTCTTCCTGTCCTGCGCTGTGACCTCTGGGGGGCAGGCGCAGGATCCACTGGCTCCGCCCACATTGGTGCTAGGGGAGGCTTGTCCCTTAGCGGGGCTGTGGGGTATCCCACTGCCTCGCTATAGGCATCTTTTTTTAATTTGTGTGTAGTGCTGCTCTGTATTGGTGAGTGCTAATTATTCATGTGCTGCTAGGTGCCACAGAGAAGATGATTGTTCCTGAAGGAGAACTGCCCCTATCAGATGAAGCTGTCCTTGTTTTATTTGGCTTATGTAGGACCAAAATATGCTAAATGGTAGCCTATTAAAACAAAACCTTCCAAAAGGTTGATGAAGTTTTTTAGCAGTGCAGATTCTGCAGCAAGTGGTATGTGCCAAAACCCACATTGGAAATCCAATTTTGAGAAGACTTTTGTTTCACTAAGATGTCCAGAGAGATGTTCAGTTCATGGGTGTACACATCACTGTCTGCAGTCATTCTCATTGAGCTTCGTAAAGTCTACACAGATCAGAACTTTGTCATTTGGTTCTAGGACCACTACCCTGCCTGCACTCCATTCACCTGGGGTGTCTATTCTGGAAATGACATCCATCTGCTCCATGCAGCTGAGGCAGTACAGGGAGGGAGACTCTTCTAGGTGTCACAGAGTAAATGGCTTTGCTTTTGTTGTAAGTTTAATGTGGTATTGTCCCACTAATATTTCTAGTACTTGGAATAATATTGGGAACCTCTTCTTGATCTAAGCTTTGAGGCCAATGGTGACATATAACCATGCCTGAGGGCTGTGGTTGCTGGGAGGCCAAACAGAGCAGTGTGTGACCATCTACAACATAAACTTTGTGGAATGTGGTCTTCTCTCCAAGTTTTAGAGGGCCAAAAAATTCCTTTTCACATTTAATGGGGACTGTACTGGGCCTTTCAATAGTCTTTTTTTTTTCTCTTGAAGAGCTGGTATTTTCATTCTCCTGTGAAGTGATTCTAGAATCAGTGTTACATCAGCACATTTGTCTATTTTGAAGTTTATTGGTTTCCCAAGGTGATTGTTGTGCTCGATGGTGGGGTTTTATGGTCATCTCCTATTGCTCGAAGTGGTATATCTCAGTGTCTTTTAGGTCATTGTCTTGAAAGACAGCTGTTATCATGCATTGAGACCAGCATACTGCTGCATAATGTTTGCCTTTTAGACATTTCCTGCATGTGGTATCACCTGCTGGACAAAGCCATTTGCCGAGAGGTGGTTTACCACACTATGAACATTCTTTCCTGCTCTTGTTGTATTCCTTTTCTTTACGCCATGTTAGCATAACCCTCTCTGTATTCCTTTGTGCTCATATTGAACTGAGTGGGTATTGTTCCTGGGACTCCTGAGATATTTTCCTCCCAATGTCTGTGGCTTCTACAGTGGGTTCCTCCTCAAAGTTATTCCCGAGAAGAGTCTGTTGCTTCTTTACTAACTGACTTTGGAGGACTGTGTTCTTGGCTGTCTCTGGTATTAGGTTAGGATAATTTTGGAGTCTTTCTGATAGTTGGTCTGTCCCTCAGCCCTAAAACAAGCCTGTCTTTGATTAAGTCTTTGTCTTCTCCCTGTAGCACGGTGCTGGATTAGGGTGTGCAGGGCTGCTATGAAATCATTCACTGATTAACCCTTCTCTTGCTTACATAAATGAAATTGTGCTTGCTCAAAAATCATAATGTGCTGTGACATGAACTGCTTCTCCAGTACTTCTTTAACTGTATGGAGCTGTTTCACCTGAGCAGCTGTGAGGCGTCTCGGAAGGATAATGTTGTCTGCTGCAAGTCCCACTGTACAGAGCAGGGTATTGTCTCCTCTGTGGTTGCTAGTATAAGCTAGAAGCCAGACGGAACCTCTGGAATCCGCTTACCCAGAATGGCCATCCATCAGGGTGCTGGACATCAAATTCTGTTGGGAGGGAGGGAGTTTGGGAAAAGGCTGGGTCAGATATAGCCATCTCTGCTGTTTTACCAGATTCCCCACCCCCCACCACCTTTTTTTGTTTGTTTGTGTGTTTATTTGCCTCTGTGTGGAGTAAGGTGGTGTGGCCTTGAAGGAAGCAAGCTGGTGTTGCTGTAGACCACCTAGCCTTAGTTTCAGTGTCCCTTGCTTTCTTACCCTCACTTCCTGTTGCAGCCTGGACTCATCAAAGCAGTTCTCTCTGGATTCTCTGTGTTTTCAGGCCTTTTCTCTGCTTGTTGCACTGCTAGCTCTGTGCACTATTCTGGCTGGGCTGAAGGGTCTGCTTCTCTATCTTCATGTCCCCCTTTCTCCTTTTTTCAGGGATGTTCTCTGATCTGTTGGGTCTTTATTCAATCCCACTCTGATACCATGTAGATAGAGATTACAGAGACCCAGCACACTGTGGTTGGGATGAATGCAAAATTGACTTTGTTTCCTGTTCACATAGACTCTTACCATCTTGCTCTTCGTCCCCTACTGGTCACTCTAAATGGTCACAGCTAAAACTACATACACTATGTTTATGCTCACCCCAAAGTATGATGTGGTTTGAAAAGCTGATGTGTCTTGAAGGGTAGCAGTATAAGGGCTCAGTTTTGATCCCCTGATATTCTGCAATACTCTTGTCCACTTCACCACTTCATTGCCAGAACAATGTGAAGAGGGAGCATTGTTTTACAGAAAAGGGCAGGAATGTTTTTCCTAATCCCTGGTCTGAAAATAGTGTATCTTTCTGTGCAAGAAGATCCACAGATATTAACAAAGTCTTCAGCCCATTTACAGCTTTGAGGGCACAACTAGGGTTTTGTGCCCTCAAAGCTTGTTTTCGATCAGAACACCCGGTCAAAAAGCGACCCTGGCTGCCCCGGTCAGCACCGCTGACTGGGCCATTAAAAGTCTGGTCAGCAGTGCTGCAGGGCTAAGGCAGGCTATTCCTTACCTGTCCTGGCTCTGCGTTATGCCCCGGAAGCAGCCAGTTCCTAGGCAGGGCGGGCCATGGGGCTCCACGTGCTGCCCCAGCCCGGAGCCCCCCCCATACCCAGAGCCCCCTCCTGCACCCAAAACCCCTCATCCCCCACCCCAGAGCCTGCACTCCCAGATGGAGCCCTCACCCTCTCTGCACCCCAACCTCCTGCCCCAGCCCAGAACCACATCCCATACCCTGAACCCCTCTGCCCCACCCCCAGCCTGGAGCCCCCTCCTGCACCCCAAACCCCTCATCTCTGGCCCCACTCCAGAGCCCACACCCCCAGCCGGAGCCCTCACCCCCTCCCACACCCTAGCCCCCTGCCTCAGCCCGGAGCACCCTCCCATAGCCTGAACTCCTCATTTCTGGCCCCACCCCAGAGCCTGCACCCCATGTTAGATCCCTCACCCCCTCCTAAACCCCCAGCCCCTGCCCCAGCCCAGCTAAAATGAGTAAGGGTGGGGGAAAGTGAGCCACCGAGGGAGGGAGAATGTAGTGAGCGGGGGGCAGGACCTCGGGGAAGGGGGTGTGGCCTCAAGGAAGGGGTAGGGCTAGGGTATTCGGTTTTGTGCGATTACAAAGTTGGCAACCCTTGGCACAATCAGGCTTGCCATTGAAAGGTATAAGGAGTGCCCTCCTAAAGTGCTCACTATTTTACTGTAGGAAAGGCTACAGGTGCTTCAGTGTAACAAGGAATAAAAATAGTTTGTGAAGCAGTGTGCCCCTTCATTTAAACTTGTTAGCTATAGTGTAGCTAAAAAACACTGTACATCCCCTGAAAATCTGACAAATCTGATTCCATATTGTAAAACTAATTAGTCCAAAGGTGGGTCAATCTGTGAAACTTTCTTAAAAAAGAAAAGAAAAATTTAGGTAAGTACAGATAAATGTTCCTGTTTTTCTGCTCAGAAAGTTACACAGATCCTAATAATTAGATTTTATCAGTAGTGTGGCTCCAGTGGGAGAAATAGAAAGGGAAACTATATAATATCAGTAGTTTACAAAGGTAACTTGTTTTTACTGAGATACTACTGTGTGCAGCACCTTTCACCTAACGTTGATGTTTGCATGTCTGACTTGTAGATTTAATGAAGGTGTTGAAAGAAGACCACATGGCCGCCTTTTAGGAGTCAAAATATCTTTACATCCATGAAGTAGAATCTCCAGCAGGGGACTTGCGGGTGGTTTCCACTTCCTTTGTGCTACCTGAGTGATGCAAATGAAGCAGAACAGGGCAGAGAATCTGCCTCAAATTATTGATTAGAGCCCCAGGCCCTTTTTGTATACATATGGTTGACTCTAAGGCTGAAAAGGCTGTACACCAGTTGGGTTAGCTGAACTGCTGAATCAGTCTATATTTATATGGAAAGCTATTGAGTTCTTGATATTTTGAGTGTGAAGATTTCACATGGAACAGAATAAGTATAATTAGGGAGGCCAAAAAGGAATTTGAAGAGCAACTAGAAAAAGACACAAAAACTAATAGGAATTTTTTTTGTAAGTACATCAGAAGCAGGAAGCCTGCCAAACAGTCAGTGGGGCCACTGGACAATTGAGGTGTTAAAGGTGCACTCAAGGAACATAAGGTCATTGCAGAGTTGCTAAATGAATTCTTTGCATCAGTCTTCACTGCAGAAGATGTGAGGGAGTTTCCCACACGTGAGCCATTCTTTTTAGATCAGAAATCTGAGGAGCAGTCCCAGATGGAGGAGTCAGTAAAGGAGGTTTTGGATCAAATTGATAAATTAAAAAAGTACTAAGTCACCAGGACCAGATGGTATTCACCAAAGTGTTCTGAAGAAACTCAAATATGAAATTGCAGAACTGCTAACTGTGGTGTGTAACCTATTGCTTAAATCAGATATATTAGATATAGAGATATATATTAGATAAGATATAGTAGAGCTGGAAAAGGTACTGAGAAGGGTATGGAGCAGCTTCTGTATGAGGAGTGATTAAAAAGACTGGGAAGATATGATAGATATCTATAAAATCATGAATGGTGTGGATAAAGTGAATAAGGAAGTGTTATTTACCCCTTCACATAACACAAAAATCAGGGCTCACCCAATTAAATTAATGGCAGCTGGTTTACAACAAACAAAAGGAAATACTTCTTCACACAATGCACAGTCAACCTGTGGAACTCATAGCCAGGAGATGTTGTGAATGCCAAAAGTATAACTGGGTTCAAAAAGAATTAGATAAGTTCCTGGAGGATAGGTCAATCAAAGGCTATTGGCCAAGATTTTCAAGGATGCAACCCCATGCTCTGGGTGTCTCTAAGCCTCTGACTGCAGGATGCTGGGACTGGATGACAGGGGATGGAAAGCATTATTCTTCATAACTTACCTTTTTCTGAAATTATGATATAACTTAAAGTGATATTGTTGTAACCTCATTCTCTTTTGATTAGACTTATCCCTCACAATACAAATAAAGACATAATGATCTGCAGAGTCATTCTTTTTGGACTGCCTCCTGTAAATGGATCCTCACTTATGGTGGAATGATGCTGTCCCCCCAAAACACATAACTAAGGCTTGATTTTGGAATTCCACAATGTGGTTCTAAGATTTCATGTGGGTGTTAAGATCTACTTTACTATATATATATATATATATACTTTTATTTATTTACAGTGCGGTACAATGGACCAGGGTCTGTACATGAATCTGACTGAGAGGAATCTTCAGGATGCCCAAAAATTTATTCTAACGCATGAGGTGGTTCAGCCAGTTATTCCAATTCCTTACTTCATGGAGGACAACAGCCGGTTTTCCCATGTGGCAGTGGATGTGGTGCAGGGCAAGGACATGCTTTTCCATATCATCTATCTGGCCACAGGTACGACTTAATGGTGCTGAAAAAACTGTAGAAAGTCAGAGATCCTTTTCAATGGTATGTGCCTCAAGTCTGAAATGCCTAAACCACCCGGGGGAACTGGGCTTGTAATTTGACAGCATTAACTGTGCCCTTCACCTATCCAAAGTGGCTAAGCTAAATACCACACATTTTGTGGTGTGTGTGTGTGTTTCTTTTGTACAAAATGTGAAAAATCAAGACTCTGTCTCCTCTGCATGAATGGGGCTAATTTTTCAAATGGAGGTTCCCCCACTCCCCATGCCTGTTCCACAAACTTGAAGGGGAAAACCCTACTTCCCCTGATGGGACAATATGCTAGAGATTCCAGGAGTGATGTCTTGCTGAGTTTCTTTGCCCCTTTCTTGGTTTTTGCAGCATAGACTATGATCTCACCCATAGGTTGTAAAGTGTTTTGGGATATTTTCATATGGAAGATGTTACACAAATGCCACATATTATTATTACTATTGGTATTTTTTATATTTCTTTTTGTCCCTCATTCCTCTACTGCTTCAGCCAGCAAGAATTGGATGATAAATCCCTTTTCAGGTCATCCCTAAATAATTTATCCTTAGAAAACTTTACCTCCTGCTTTCCTACTTAGCCTTTTGTCCTGAAGTTCAGAAATGAAAGAAAAATATTCTTCCGTTGAGAATGTCATTGTCTTTTTGTCTATAAGGACTTTAGTAGAGAATGATTTTTTTGTCTGAAACTTTTATAAGGTAGTTGAGAATGTGAGAAGTGTTTCCAATGCACAGTGCTTTACAGAATGGGTCACTGACTACATTATTCCACTGATTGAAATTCAGATGTAAAACAATTGAATTGAGTAATAGCAAGTATATAGCCTGCTCCTGTAAACCCTTCTTCATATAGTTAGTCCTCACAGAACTAGTCCTATAGACATCAGTGGGAGACTACTCAGTTTTCAACAATGGTTTTCAGGATTGGTTTTATAGTTAGTACAGTAACAAGTGTGGAAATTTTAGGGAAAGGGAAAGAACTCTTTATTAAAACAACAACAACAGCTATTTGCTTGAGTTTGCTCTCATTGAAGTCAATGGCAAAACTCCCATTGATTCCAGAGAGCAGGATCCATATTTATTTTTATAAATCTCCAAAATTACAGCTTCTTAATGAAACCATTTAATGAAAAACATCTTGTTCTTTGGAGCATTGTGGTTCAATCTACAATGTGACTTTCTCTAGATTCTTCTGAATCCAGTCAATAAATCGATCTTTTATTAGGACCCTGCTTCTTTTTGACTATTATTATGACATTATATGATCATTTGGTGTTTTCAGTTGAGACAGTGCTTCCTTGTGTACTATCATGGAATATCAACCTTATTCATTGTTGTACTGCAAATGTACTGCAAACGCCTTTAATAGGCTATAGCAGCACAAGGATTTGGACAAGTATAGTCAAAACAATTTGATAAATTATAGTATCTTTAGTGAAATCATAGCCATACAAAATATTGTTTATCCTGTGCAACCCCCCTGATAGAAATTGGATCACTGAAATGCGTTTTGAATTGTTTTTGTACTGGGTTGCTATTGCTGCATTGAGACAGATTTGATCCCATCATAATGATACTATCTAGAATTATGTAACTTCTCACAGTTCCTGATTGTGTCCAGGTTTTTAATCTGTTCACTGTGCTTTCTGTTATAACTGATTTGGTAAATGTAGGCCTCCAAGTTTTAAGGCTTTGAGGCTGGCTAACAAACAGCCCTATTCATTAAAAGGTATATGTTCTTTTTATTCACCTTTCATGCTGATAAATTAGGTCTAGATCCTCCAGTCCTTATTCAGCCAAAACCATTTCTTGAATTCAGAAGCTATTGAGGGAACGTAGCCTCTCACAGGAGCTATTTGACACCTTGTAGTTGTGACAATTATACATTGAGAGAGAGAGAGTGGGAGAGCATGCACATAACTAGAGCTAAAGATGGAGGTTCAGCTTTAATTTTAACGTTACTAAGTTTGTCGATATGAACTTTGAGCCCAAATCTTGTTTTAAACCTAATAGTTGCATTTAATTTCTTGGATTTTTTTTTAAACTATCATTTACATGAGAGGCCAGAAAGGTTTTATTTCTTGCTTGCTTTCTTGCTTTTAGAATCTCATGAAAAATCATGCTATGTACTATAGTAAGGGATTGCCACATTTTACAGTTAGGGATTTTTTTTCTGTCTAGAGACACTCCTACTTCAAGTCTACATTCCAAATTGTAGTTCACAGCAGCCTTTTCCCCATATTGAGCCTGATATCAACTTTAGCTCTGATGGCACAAACATTTCTGCAGATTGTACAATATGCATTTGAAGTGACAGAGCATTTTGGGATGTTGTATCCACTCAAATACTGGATAGACTAGTGATTCCTTGTCTTGACATTTTGCCTGTAGTAAGTGCTTCATGTTGTAAAACTAATTCTTAGGTTTTTCCATTCTAAGTTTTGGACTGTCATGTTTGTATGTGTCAAGAAAGGAAAACAATCACACTCATGAGAAGGACCATGGAATCTTTCACCACCTTAATTTACAGCTATGCAAATAGTTTTATATATACATTACAAAAATACCAGAAACCAGCCCTCCAAGTCATATACAGTTTGAGTCATGAGAGCCTGATTTAACCGGGGGTGGATAGAAATACCACAGACACTTTTAAAATTCTAAAACATTTCTCTTGTATAAACATGAGTCCTGCCATGCGGGCAGGGGACTGGACTCGATGACCTCTCGAGGTCCCTTGCAGTCCTAGAATCTATGAATCTATGATGGTGCGGTGGGGTAGTTACAGTTATATTGACACTTGTCTGGGCTAACCTTAACTCTGGAAAGGATCCAGAGGTGAGCAACAAAGATGATCAAAGGGATGGAAGGCAAGCCATATGATCAAAGGCTGAGGGAACTGGATATATTTAGTTTGGAAAAGAGGAGATTAAGGGGGGATATGATAGTGGTCTCCAGGTCTTGAAAGCCTGCCATAAAAAGATGGAGAAAAGTTGTTCTCTTTTGCCATAGAGGGCGGGACAAGAGGCAATGGGTTCAAACTACAGCATAACTGATTTAGATTAATTTCAGGAAAAACGTCCTAATTGTAAGAACAGTAGGACAATGGAACAGAGTGCCTAGGAAGGTTGTGAAAGCTTCTTCACTGGAGGTTTTCAAAACGAGGCTGGATTGCCACCAGTCTTGGATGGTTTAGACACAACAAATCCTGCATCTGGGCAGGAGGTTAGACTAGATGACCCTTGCAGTCTTTTCTAATCCTATGATTCTATAATTCACTCACTCATGACTTCAGGATTCATGGCATATGAGGCTGTATGAAACTGGTGCTCTGTGACTCTTTTACCCCATACCGTGACATGCTGTCCTTTATACTTACTACATGTTTCAAAAATTAATTTGGAGGGGAAGGCTTGGGGAGGGTTCTCTCAATATAACATACTGAAAAAACAAATGTATCATAGTTACATTCTGGGGACAAAATTGACTTATAGGGAGGAATGAAACAGAGGCAAACTGTACGACAGGATGGGAAGAAGGTGGAAAACAAGTCAAAGGGTTAGAAAATAGTGGGTTTATTTAATTTATTTATTTATTTATTTATTATATTCCCTTTCTAAAGTTTTGCATCCATATTTTTGAGTGTTTTTCCTTTTTTTCCTGTGTGTTTTGGAATTATTTTGCTTCTGTTAAAGGAGATGAGAAGCTGAGATGAAACATCTTTTTCACTGACAGCCTGAAAATTCTAAGTTTAGGCACCAAGGAGGGCAGGGGGGTTGTAATAGCTAATCAGAATTGAGAAATGTGCATGCTCACAGTAGGTTTATTGAAAAATAACTGTATAGTGATTACGCAAATAAGATACTCAGTGTCAATTAGAGGGCAAGGTGTTGTGTAAGTGGGAGAAACTGGACAGTGAGGCATTAGTAATTTTCTATTACTTATCACCATCTCATGTATGTCCTAGACAGCAGCTAAAGTTGGATTCATCCCAATTCATTTGGAATAAACTCATTTTTTATTCTTTTTCAAGAACTTGAAGGACTTTCAAAGTAGCTTGCAAATCTCTTTGGGTCAGAGAAGCAACTGACTCTCTTCATCTGAGTTTGGAAAGCACCTCTCATATTTTGGATGGTCCCCTAATATAAATAAATAATAATAACAAATGCATTTTGACATCACAACATGGTGACTTTTTTGTTACAGCTTGGATGAGTGCTAGATAGGCTACTTGTAAATTTTAATACCTTCTTGCTCACAAGAACAGAGCAGCTAAATAGACCACAGTCAAGAGGGATGGTGGGAGATACACATTCCAGCAGTCAGTGGGCATCTTTAAAAATTGTTTGTTTTTTTCAAGTGGTTGCAGACACATATTCCACTCAGGTGTGCATGTGCCCAGCATACCGAAGCTGGAGAACTTTGCCTTTTGCCTAGCAGCGTCCACAGGGGTGGCGCTCATGACCTGTGGCTCTAGTCCCTCACCAGGCTACTTAATGGCAGCACTGCCCCAACTTCCTTCAGTTCCTTCTCAGAGCCCGCAGTTAGAGTCAGAGGATGTTGTGTGGTATTGATCATATGGTTTCTTATTTAATTCTTCTGAGATTTTTGTTGTAAATCATTTACAGTTAGCTAGTAGTTAGTAGTATTCTTAATACAATTTGGGAATAGTTAAGAGCATAAGACTGGCCATACTGGGTCAGAGCAAAGGTCAATCTAGCCCAGTTTCATGTCTTCTGACAGTGGCCAATGCCAGGTGCCCCAGAAGGAATGAACAGAACAGGTAATCATCAAGTGATTCATCCCCTAGCGATCCTTGTGGGATGTCTTCACAAGGTCTCGGACACTGTCCATTGTGTAGGGTGGACATTTCCAATACCAGTCCCCCCAGAGTGTTTATTGTGCCTAGGGAAAGGGCATATTACATAAAGTTGCTCCATCTTGTAGGTGGCAAGGGACGTAAGGCTCAAGCAGCAATGTACGCAACAGGCCGTGAGGCCTGCATCAGCACTGGGGACCTGCATAGAACATCTCGCCCCTCCAGACAACTTCAGAGTCAAAGCAAGCTGATGTTCCTCTGACAGACTCTGATCTCTCTTCCTCCTGGGGGAGGCATCATTCTCTTTCCTTGTGTTTTCCACGAAAAAAATCTGACAAAATGGACCACAGCCACTCCAGAGCTCAGGAAGAGTCATCCTCCTCTTCCAGGAGAAATGTACATAGATACTATGATACTTCAAGTCCTCAGGATGGAGCTCGGCTGTCTACCTGCTCTCCAATACCAAGGCAGCATCAGTTTGACACTGTACCATTGACTCCAGTACTGACTGTGAAACACCCATTGAGTCCAGTACTGATGATATTGGTACCGTTTCCACACCAGAGGCGTACCAGCCAGTGCTGGACTTACTTTGCTTTTCTGTTCCTGATTCCCCAATTATTCGGGAGCATTCAGCTTCTGAGACCTTGTCGCGATAGGTGGTGCCACCTGGAATCATTGCAGATCTGTCCAAATCATTGACATTGTCGCTGGACTGCCTAACACTTGGAAAGCACAATGGAGATCCGCTGTCTTATCGGTACTGAAGGGTCCATTGGCACAGTTGCTATCTGCAGTACCAACGATGACATAGGCTCAGACCACATCTTTAGGATCGGTACCAACTCCCGTATGAATACCAAGCAGGAGTGCGATGAACCTGCCAGTCTTCAGGGGGCAGACCTGTATACCTGCCTTGGTGCCAGTGCAGCCAGTGGAATGGGTTTCAGATGAAGCTGGGCATTTGTTTGCCCTACCTGATGTGGCTCCCCCATTGCCATCCAATAACTTTTGAAGCTTCATCAAGATCAAGCTTCCCCTTCTTTCTCATCAAGAGAGCTTCCCCATCTGCCTCATCCTTGAGACCCTGTTCTAGGAGGTAATCCAGACCTTCTATGAACCATGATTGGCACGATTCTCATAGTAGAGACAAAAGCGCTTGACCCAGTGACTTACTGGCCATCAATGCCATATCCCTATTTTGAGTGGCCTCCATGGAATCCGTGGGATGTTCGGTGTCCTGATATGTGACCCACTCCAGGGCAAGGTAAGCCAATCCACCTGTCTTACCACCTACTCAGCTGCTTATGTTGTAAACTTGGATGGAGTCTGCTTTCTCGGAGCAGGTTCAGAGTTATCCACTTCTACAGGAACCTGTACGCAGCAGGAGATTCCAATGGCTCCTCTTTCATCATCATCATCTTCATCACCAGATGATTACACCATACTGGAGTCTTCCCCAGTTTCTTAAGATTTCAAGGCACATCAGGAGCTTCTCAGACAGCAGATGGCTTCAGCCTTGGGTGTTCAGGCTGAGTTTGTGCAAAAAAAATATACACAAGTTGATAGATATTCTTCAGTCCTTGGCTCCAGGGAAAGTACCTCTCTCCCTGTAAACGAAGCATTGTTAGAACTGGCCAAGACTTTGGAATACTCCATCTTCCTTGCCGCCTACAACAAAACATATTCACACACATTGTGTTCCTATACAAGGGTTTGAATGTTTTTATTCTCATCCTGCCCCTAACTCTGCAGTTGTAACAGCAGCTAATGAGAGGTTGCAAAAAGGAAGATTCAAATCCATTCTCAAGGACAAAGGCTAAAAGGCTGGATCTCCTGGGGAGAAAAAATTATTTGATCTCATTCTTGAAAATGCGCACTGCAAATCAGCAGGCACTTTGAATCCAATTAAAAAAAATGAGTTCTTTGTGTCCCTACTATACAATTTCAAGAGCCTTTTTTCCGACTTGAATGATTCCAGATGATTTGGCGTTTTTGTCTGTGCTCCTTAATGGATGCTTTCAAACTCAATTGGAGATTGATTCTGATGTATGCCTTCCCTCTAATCCTGCCTCATCATACAGGTCATTCTCAAACTGAAGTTGGATCATACCAAACTGATTCTTACTGCTTCAGCTTGTCTGAGGCAATGTTGGTTCTCTGACTTTCTCGGTATCAGTTAAGACTCCTGTATTTCTTCCTCTTTATCCCTACCTACTGATTTGGCACCATGGTTGAGTTTTACATCCAGCACTCAGCCCCTGTACACACAGTTTTTCAAGGACAAAGAAGCCCTACAGCAGCAACCAAATGTTTGTTGAAAGTGGTTTCACATTAACCAAATGATTTATTTACTGGTTTTCTTTCCTAAACTGCACTCCAACATGGATGAACAACAACTTTACATGTTGCTGGAGCTAGGGGGTGGGGGGCAGAGGTGAGGTGATGCTTGGCATTCTACCTGGACAGAACTAATCTTTTTTGGGCATCACATTTTGTCTCTTATACATACTGAAGAAGGGTCAGGCAGTCTTGATGCAAATGATTTCCAGATGGATAACTTCCTGCATTACATTTGCATAGGAAGTAACTCAGACAATACCTTCATTTAATCAGGGCCCAAGCGATGTCGATAGCATTCTTCAGTGGTGTTTCAGTATTGGATATTTGCAGGGGTGCTGCCTGGTCTTCTCTACATTTGCCAGGCACTATGTGATTATCACTGGATCTAGGTCAGATGCAAATTTTTGCAAAGGTGGTCCTGCTTGTTTAAGTAGACTACAAGCCCCACTTCCTACATGCTTGTGTATTCCACTCAGATGACTCACATCTGAAACCGCTCAAAGAAGTAAATATGGTCACTTACCTGTATTGTAACTGCTGTTTGCACCCACATCTGAAAAAACACGTGTTGCTCCCATGTTGTTTCTGGAGCTCTGGTGTTTCTGCACCAGGGTAGATTGTAGATTGGTGATTCAGCAGACCTCAGCGTTAATCATAAAAAAAGACCACAGGCTTGGCTTGGTGGTGAAGGCTTGGCCAGGTTTATTGTCAGCAAAGCATGGTCTCATATAGCCTACTTTGGTTCATATTTTTAGCCATGCCTAGGGCTCCAGCAAGGCCTACAACATATATTCCATGGCCCACCCTCCATCCCTTCTGCATCAGGATCTCTACTCTTGATGTTCAGTATAAAGGAACTGAGGAGGGCCAGGGTGGCACTACCCTTAACTAACCAAGAGAGGGCTAGAACCACAGGGTGCAAGCACTGTCCTTACAGGTACTGCTAGGCAAAGGTCTCTGGCTTCAGTGTGCTGGGCATGTGCACACCTGAGTGGAATACATGTCTGCAACCACATCTCAAAAAACAGCAATTATGATACAGGTAAGTAACCATCTTATCTGCTTTATAACTAAATAATGTTACTGCAGTATTCCCTGTCCTAAGTATAGGGAACTACAAAGTATATTATGGGACTGTTATCCAGATGCAGCAGCAAAATGGAAATATTTTAAAGCTGCCCCCTGTACCTTCTTGGCTTTCCAGCCTTGAGAGTGTCTTTTTAAACAGGCGTGTAAGAAGTATGTTCATTGAATATTCTGCCATCTTTATGACTCTGTGTTAGTCTCTCAGGCTACATCTTCACTACAGGGGGGCGTCGATTTAAGATACGCAAATTCAGCTACGCGAATAGCGATGTATCGCAGCTGACTTACCCCACTGTGGGGACGACGGCAAAATCGACCTCTGCGGCTTCCTGTCAACGGCGCTTACTCCCACCTCCGCTGGTGGAGTAAGAGCATCGATTCGGGGATCGATTGTCGCGTCCCAACGGGACACGATAAATCGATCCCCGAGAGGTCAATTTCTACCCGCCGATTCAAGCGGGTAGTGTAGACCCAGCCTCAGAAACAGTGCATATTGACATAATCTCATCATAAAAGTAGTTCTGAGAGTTTGCATTTTTTTCAGAAATGGAGATTGAAACCATCAGAAGTTAGTTTCCTTAATCTCTGCTCCTTTCCCAGTGGCTATTTCCACTGTTGTAGGGAAAAGTAGCTTTAGGGAATCTGAATACATTGCATTATTAAACTTGCCATCATACATTCTTTTGCAGGGTTTAAATAAATATTCCATTATTTTGGCTAAAAGTGGATAGCATTTACTCTGTGACTGTACTAATACTCCTACTAATTATATTAATGATGCCCCTCTCTTAACTTTTGGCTTTATTGAGATTATTTTCCTTTAAAATACAGAAATCAAAAGGGTAAATATTTAAATTATAATACATTTGATAGTTGGACAGCTAATATTTTCTCCCAATTACCTTTAAGATAGTATTTCAAAGTATATATACATAGCACTTTTCATGTTCAATGCATTGTAAAGACATGCATTGGTTAAAACATTAACTTTAAACATATAGGGTTGATTTATACCACTCATTGTGCAGGTGTGATAGAAGTGGGCTAGGATACAGGGAACTCTTTATGCCTTGGTACAACCATACATGATCCAGACACAATCGTGTTCCCAGCTCTGGAGAACACAAATGTGGGGGCAGGATGCCTGGCCAGCATTGCAGACAGTGTTCATATAGCATGCCGAGTTGGAGTGTTTCTGGATGGGACTGATGGGGATGGGAGGCCTGTATATGCTCCCCTCACAAACTGAGGTTGCTACACTGGAAAGAGCAATGACTATCCCTGGTATAGAAAGGGTAACCCCCACACTCACCTCAGGCCTAGGAACTAGGAGGTACCAAGCATTTCAGAAGTGTAATACATCTGATTTTTCTGACCTCCAGAAACTGAATGCTGCTCCTTACCTGCTGCTATTATAAACCTCAGTGCCCAATGTAAGCTATGTGCTATTTTTCTCACCAGTGTTGTTTATTCTACAGAATATCTTTAAATGTTTTGCCAAATATTTCAAGTGCCTCAGGTCTAAGTGCATCTCTAGATCTTGTCACATATCCATGTCAGAACATCCAAATGATCTTCTATTTGGAATACCTTTAAAAACAGGGCAGGGGGGTAATGTAAACCCATGGCTGTTGGACTGGGTAATTTAAACACAAAGAATTGATTCTTCACTGGCTTTTATCTCATGTCATCATTTCGACCTGTGCAAAGGGGTATAAAATGATACCAAATGAGAATAGTAATGTTTAAAGTTCACTTTGCACAGTCATAAATGACTCCATAAGTCACTGGAGAATAAGACCTAGAATCAAAAAGCTCCAGTAATAGTGATTTCTTGTCTTTAATCACTTATGTGGAGATCTGCCATTCTGTTAACTACAAGCAGATACTGCTAAACATGGTACTTATAAACATGGTAAATGTCAGCAATAGCTAGAACTGGTCAAATTATTCACCTGCAATAATTTTAACTGGTAATTGTAGCCCTTTATTCTGTGCATGAGTTATCTGCAATTTACCTGGAGTCATTTTTCTTTCTGAGAATTATCCATAAGGGGTTCATGATTTTTACCAATTTGTTATTGATAGGGGTTGAGGTAGTTTGTGCAGCCAAATTTCAGCCTGTTGTTAATGAACTGATCACTTTGAGTATTTGCCATTTCGTGTCACATGCAGTTATTTCTGTACTTGGATTGGATTAACCTACATTTTATAAACAAGAGAAGTATTTTTTTCCATTCAGAAATTATCCATATGTCTTCATAATTGTACAAATATATTGGGTAAATAATAAAAAGAACTTTACAAATAGGCACTGGAGCATTTACAGTGTGAATAGTAGGGTTGCCACCAACCCAGGTTTTCCCAGGGTCATCTCTTTTTTGAGGTAGCTGTCATGGAAAACCTGTAAGGGTGCTTTCAATAGCTGGCAGTGTGTACTGTTTTATGGGCTCAGGATCATCCCAGTTGTGTCCCAGTTTTTGTACTCAGAGGAAGCAACCCTAGTCAATACTGATGCAACCACTGCCAGCATTAAAATGTCAGAATACCTCAAAGATATCAGCTTGTGGATGAACAGCAGCTGACTCAGCCTGAACTCAGGCAAGACCAAGTGCTGTAAATTGGACAGGCAAAATGATTTGAAGAATTAGCCAAAATGTCTCCATCCCCGCCCCCATTCTTTAATGTAGTGCAAAGCCTCAGGGTTTTTTGACCCCACTAAGCTCGGATGACCAGCATCAGTTTCCAAAAATACCTTTTCACCTCCAACTTGCTAGGAAACATTGTCCCTTCTTACGGATGAGGACTTGGCCACACTAATCCCTGCATTTGTCATCTCCTGGCTGGATTACTAGAGTTGACTATACTTGTACCTGAAACTGAATCCAAAGATGTTGGAGATGGAGCAGAACAATTGTCTGCCTTCTTAATGGCTTAGGTCACCAAGAGCATATCAGACTGAGTTCAAGTCCTCCCGGCTCCCACTCATTCTCCAATGAGTTTAAGGCCTTGGACCTTGTCACAGGGTCCCTTTAAAGGAATATGTGCTCAGCCTCACCTATGACAGCCAATTCACCTTCCAGGTGAGGAAGATTGAGTTACATGACTATCAGGTGTCTGGGATAGATAAAGGAGAGGCCTGGGCAGGAGAAGAGGAGAGGCTTCAGCAGAGGCCTGGAGGAGACTCTGAGATACTAGGGGCAGAGGTGGATTAAGGTTTCGTGGGGCCCTGGGCCAGAGCAAATGTGGGAGGGTCCCTCCCACCCCTTCTGTCTGCAGTCCCGCCCCATTCCACCCCACACACACTGTAGTCCCAACACCGGAGAACTGGAGAAGCTCTGTCTCCTCCCTCTCCCCCTTGCCATGGCCCTGGGGCAGTGACGGAGAGTGAGAGCTCCCCCAGCCCTGAGGCTGCAGCATGGAGCTAGAGCCCCTCCTGTTCCAGGGCTGCAGCTGGGGTCTAGGCACTGGGGCTTCCCCTGTCACTCTGCTGGGGAGGGGTCGAGGTGCAAGGGCTTCCCCTACTCTGCCCTGCCCACCTGCCCAGCGCTCCTGTCAGAGTCCAGGGGTGCCCATTTTTCTGGGGCCCCCCAATTGGCCAGGGCCCCTGGGCACAGTGACTAATACGCCACTGACTAGGGGAGAAAATGTTCCACCTAAATAGGGCTGTGAGTGGCCTGCCAAAGCAGGGAAAGACGGAAGGCAAGAAGGCTTGGGAGTGGCTTCTCCAGAAGGAGAAGGAAGCAAACCAAAGGAGCCCAGGAGGGGCTGAAGGGAGAGATAGAAAGGAGCCTGGGAAGAGTGAAACCTGAGCCCAGAGAGCAAGCAGAAGAGTTTTGAGAGAGACCAGATCATGAGAAAGGAAGAGCTGGGCCCAGTTTGAAACCGGCGAGAAGACTCTTTTGTGTTTTGTTTTTGGACTTTTACGTCCCAGAAAGGCTAGACTTTCTGTTAATGTCTTAGGCGCTGGGCTAAGTCACTGAGAGGAAACTCAGAGAGGGATGCTGAAGGATCACCTAATGAGGTGAGGGTGTTCTCTGGAAGCAGAGACCCTGTTACACTCCTGACTTTCAAAGTAATACAAGGATCAAGCCCCTGCCATATCAAAGCCCAAATTATAGTAAGAATCACTGCAACAGCTGTGTGTTTTTCTGGGACAATTCAGAACACAGAGCCCAGGACAAAGCATGAGAGAGCTGGGGAAAAAGCATTCTGTGTTGAGGAGATCTGTCTATAGAGAAAACTTTCAGAAGAGATCAGGTGAATCCAGAACCTGACTTCCTGCCGTTAGGAAAGGCTGCAAAACCTTCCAGTTTGAAAAAATCTTTCCACCATAAGAATGATACCAAACACACTGACATTCCCTTCTATCCAATAACTCCTACCATCCAAAAAAAAAAAAAAAAAAAAAGGAAAGGGGGAATTAATAAAATTGAAAAAACCAAAACACCTACCCCAAGCAGAGTTTTGACCCCCAAAAGGGGAAAGTGCTAGACACTCCATGAAGTCCAAAAGGGATGTCACTGTTGCTCTTGATTTTATCTGGAAGTGCTCAAATATTATAATGTTGGGCAGAACTATAAAATACAGACAGAATACTCCTGTGAATATTTATTTGTGCTAGTATCATGATGCTTTTGCTTTCTGCAAATGTTCTTCCTAATAAAATCTTGCTCTACCCAAATGTTGAGGAATAAGTAAATAAAAGTTGTGAATGCCAACCAAATGAGTCAGTAGGGTTTATTCACAACAATATTTGTGAATAATTTTTTGCTGTATTTGCCCACCTTTAGTGATAGTATACAATAGATCTTTAAAGGAAATAAAGACCTTGTTATGACAGAACACTTCAATAAAATGTATGCTCTGTTTAAACTGCTGTGCCAAAATATGAGTTGTAAGAATTATCCCATTTTAAAGCTGTATTACTTCAAAATTTTGTGCATGAGAGTTACCGTAAATAGCTTAGCCACTGCAAGAGCATCACCGTAACATGATTCACCGTGGGTAGGACAATATAGCTATCACTGTAGTGGCAGGAGCTGAAAAAACAAATGTAAGCACTCCCTGTCCAGGCATATCTAACCAGGGTTAATATATCTCACCTATGGGAGACTGGCAATGATCCAGGGTCTGCACATCATAATAATTTTATCATTTCCAAAGCTGCTTTTATGTCGTGTGTTGTTCATTGCTGGTCTTTGTCCCATGCAAAGACCTAAATCACAAAGGCTGTATCTATCCTGCAATTCAATAATCTATCATTTATTTCTTAATATTCTGTTTTAGACTTAAGTTGCACATTTCTGTGGGCTTGCTCATTTTCCCTCTCTGAAATTCAGGCCAGGTTTACTGAACAAACTTTTTAGGGAGTCTCTGCTGAAAGGAAGCATGTTTTATTTGTGCTGTCCTCAGGGCTGTGAAGACTTTGATATTTGAGTCTATAGTAAGCTGATTTCCAAGTTTCTAGTTGTTTTACTAGAGGCTGTGGTCTCTGTAAATTTCAGTACTGACGCTATATTGGTAGCAATCTTTATGGTTCCATTTTTTTCCTTTCAAGACCCTGGAAATCAAAACTCCACATCTCTTGACAGCTGTAAGACTTCCTGTTCAGCTCTATTAAAATTCATAAAACTTCTGTCTTCTTTACCCTGGGGATTTTTTTAAACTACAATAAAGGTTGGATGTTGCCAACAAGTCTACATGTAATTACAGTAAAATGTCAAACAGGCATTCACTGGAGTATATGTGATTCTCACACAGATCTTGATACTGAATCTACTTAGTCATCATCTGACTAGCTTTAGGGAATAAAACTTTTCATGTTTGGGTAGGAAGCTAACTGAAAACAGTATTTCTGGACCTCCTGTTCTCAGGCAGGGGAGTGAAACTCTGATTCTGAATCTCAGAGCCTAATTTTCAAATGATGGCACAAAGAGTGGGTTTATTTGCCCTTGCAGGTGCAAGATGGGTGATTGTGCAAACAAACAGGTACATAAGTATGCTGCTACAACTTTTTCCACCCCAGTGCACTCAGTGTCTTCCCATTCAAACGGTAGTCCTTATATTTCAGCAGAAAATGCCAGCCTTTAACCTCATATGAGACTCGAGGCAAAACAAACCCAATCATCATCCATTTGTGCACCACAATAATATTTCTGTTCTGAAGGGAAAATACATACAGTGGGTCAGAATATGGGAGACATTTAAAATATATTTTATCTATTGGCAGTCTTATCAAAAGCAGCCTCATAGCAGGTGGGTACAGATTAATGTACATATTATGAGTCTGTTTCAAGCAGAGTTACTATTGCCAAAGACATAAGGTAGAATTAGGTGCATTTTCTCTCAATGTTAGATTTCATATGTCAACTCCAGTTCCTAGTATTTTTTTTCTGTACCGTGCATTGCTGGTATACATTCTTTTTCAAGCTGTAAGGCCATGTCCTGTGTTTTGTTTTGTTTTTCCCCACGTGTCAAGTTGTTTCTGCGTATTGTAACTGGAAACCAAATGATACTTTGTTCTGGCCTGCCACAAGTGGATTGCATTAATTTCTCCTAATGATTGTGAATTTTGTATTACTGTGTAATTTTGTAGTCATAATCTCAGGACAGTTAAAGAGCAAATAAAAAGTACTTGGTAAAATCAAAGGCTTTGTACTTGATGTTGACATGAACCTTATCTTTGCTATGTTGCCTCTATGAGACCACCTGATATCTCTGGAACAGATGAGAGTAGAGCACACACACACCCGCACACACACACACACACAAAGTGAGATATTAGATCAAAGTGTGAAATTGCTGCCAGTCAGCCATTAGCTGCTGTCTGCCAAGTTATGAGAAACAGATTCCTATTCCTCAGCTCAGCACAGCTGGAATTAAACATGTTTTCCTTTTATGCTATATGATCAAACCATATCCTCCTCATCTGAATCAACTCTTTGGGTCCAACAAAATGATTGTAGCCAAGTCATCTGTTACAAGTCTGAAGAAGTATTATCTTTGTAGTAAACCTTTTTGATATGAAGATAAATGATAAGTGATGCAGTGTAACATAATATAGTGTTAATAACTGAAGAGATCTTTGTTTTGAATACACTATTTGCTACCAAATACGTGTGATTTGATTTTTTTTTTCTTTCTTACTGGAGGCCACCCACCCTCCTGTTTTTATATATTACTGTAACATTACTTGCCCCCTGGGCTGGAGAGCGTGGGGCTAAACCAACCCTGATTATGGGATTAGCCCCACCTGAGAGGAGTCAGGTGATTCCAGTACAAAAGGAGCAGAAAAGTGCAGTGAAGGGGGGAAGCCCAGGAAATTGTAGTTCTGTTGCGAGAGTGCTGCAGGGAGCAAGAAGAACCCTGAATCACAAAAGGAAAAGCTTAAGTAGTAGAAGAGACTGAGGAAAGCTCTCTAGGTAGAGAGACTTGGGAGAGACCCTGTACAAGCAGAATAGAGGCTATAAAGACCTGTGGGGCTGTTCATAAATTACATAATGGACTGTGGGGAGAGGGGAGAATCCTTAATTTTGGGCATCTCTTTCAGTGTTACAAGAGAATGGCTGGGTCTTGAAAATCACCAAAAAATGTGTAATAGTCCCCGTGGAAAAGGATAAAAGCCAGGCGGAAGGTGCTGGGAAGCAGAGAGACAGTCCTTCAGGGAGGTAGGGCTGTGCCCTGCTGAAACTGGGATGAAATTTCTGTGAGTTTGTGTTCCATTTTTGAAAGACTGTGCTATTTTGGATTATCAGGAGAAAGTAGCTGGACTGGGGTTGGAGCCTAGAGAACAAATATGCACCTGAAGTTTAAATAAAATGGACCCCAGAAAGGGAGTGTTTGGACTACCTTTGAACTGAGTGAGTTCTTAAAAGGCCTGAAACAAAGGCTGTCTGTGCCCTTGTCTACACTGCAAGTTTACATTGGTATAACTACGTAGCTCAGGGCTGTAGAACATCCACACCCTTAAGTGATGCAGTTAAACTGACCAAACTCCTGTGAAGGTGGCGCTATGTTGATGGGAGGGCTTCTCACATCGCTATAACTACTGCTTCTTTGGGAGGTAGAATATCTATGCAGATGGAGCAGCCCTCCTGTCCACATAGGTAGCATGCTGCAGCGCTGTAAGTGTAGACAAACCCTGTGTGTGTTACCTTTTGGGTTTTGTGTGTAGGTGTTGTTGGTGGCATGTGATAAACAGAAGATCAGACTAGATGATCTATCTAGTGCTCTCTTCTGGCCTTAAACTCTGACTTCTTTTACTGCTTTTTTTCCCCTTTTCTGCTTTATGTTCTCTCTCTCTATGCTTTCCCTCACCCCAAATTATTTTTCTACAAAATACACCCACAAAGGTGTATATGTTTCTGAACATATCCCAGCGAGCAAAATGTAATTACTACCACTGATGGAATAATTATTTGGATGGTACAATTTGGCAGTGACAGTGTCAACTTAAGTTTAGCCCTGAAAATCAAAATTGTAATAAATGCCATTTTCTTGTTCTTACTACTATCTGACCCTTAATTATACTTCTCTGTCAGATAACTACTGCTACTTTGGGTAGATGATCAAGTTCCCTGCTCAGATTTCCAACTCTCACTATGTTGCTTCTGTTTGTGTATACAGCCATGCGGTGATAGCAGGGGGCATATTAATGGGTATCAACTGAGTGCCATACATGAGCATGCTGACCCCCTGTTATTTGTAGTGCGTGGAGCAGCACCAGAGGCAAGCGCTATTGAGAGCGGAAAAAGAGCCTCAGACCGGTGCCTTAACCACAAGACCATTGTCCTTCACAGGTTCAACCTTTGAGTGGCAAATCAATAGTTACTTGTCCTTACAAGTAGCATATTACCAAGAGCTTCTTGGGCCAAATTGTTAAAGGCCTGACTTTAGGGTTACCATATTTTGAGCCTCCAAAAGGAGGACACTCCACGGGGCCCCGCCCCCAGCCCCGCCCCTGCCCCAACTCCGCCCTTCCCCAAAGTCCCCGCCCCAACTTCGCCCCCTCCCCTGCTTCCCGCGAACATTTGATTCACGGGAATCCTGAAGCAGGTAAGGGGGATGTGGAAGGAGGAGGCGCGGCCCAGCACCGCCGGCCCCGCATGTCCCGATTTTCCCGGACATGTCCGGCTTTTTGGGATTTCCCCCCGGACGGGGATTTGGAGCCCAAAAAACCGGACATGTCCGGGAAAATCCGGACGTATGGTAACCCTACCTGACTTCTTTGTTCCCATTGTTCTGACTGATCTGGTATCTGTTGAAGTCAGTGGGAAGACTGTGGATTCGTCCCTAAAAAATAAACTACCGAATCAGTTGCTGTTTCAACTGAATGTGAGGTGTTTATATATACACATAGCTTTTATCCAGAAGAAGTGGCAATTTATTTTATAATATTTTAATATTGTATTTTATATATAAAATGTGTGTAAATACTGATTTTGTCTTAAACAGATGTGATGCAACTAAATAATATTTGCAGTTAGTCATGTGTAAATTCCCAGGTTTGTTTTCTTTCTTTCTTTCTTTCTTTCTTTTCTTTTCTTTTTAAAGTTCACTGGAAGAGCTCTTTTTTAGCCTTGATGCAGTGAAGACACAGATTCATGTTGAGGCCTTGTATTATCATATTGTTTAATTACTTTTTCAAAAATATATATATATATAAAAATGCAGTCTAAAGAATGGACAGTGAAGGATAATGCATCTTTCTATTTTTTCCTTTGCATGATCATCTGTTTAGAGCTGCAGTTCTTATCATAATTGTGGTTGCTTTAGTTTCCGAATTACATGATATAGAATCCTTGTCTGTCACTCTGCTTCCTCAATCTAATGAATGTTGATGACTCTTAAACTTAGGCTTCTTACAGACCTGTAATTCATGATTCATGTAGTGGATTTTTGTGTGTTTGAAGCAAGTGAGATAAGTATGTAAATCCAGTAAAATAGTCTAGTATTCATTGGAGGGAGAGGAATTGAGTCGGAAGTGGACCATGCTCACTCTATCCAACCCCAAGAAAGCTTTTGTATATGAATTTGTAATATTTGGGACTCTATGGATTTGTGTTGCAGCTGAACAGAGACGAATTGGAGCCAGAGAAGAACTAGTCTTAAAGTATCATCCCAATAAACCCTCAGGAAAAGACACTATTAATAATATTATCCTATGGACTGCCCCTCTGCACTGTCACATTTTTCAAATCCTTACCAACGTGGCTCTAGATGGAAACAGTCTGTCACAGTTGATTGGGATCTTGGTAAACATCATGGGGACTCTAGGATTCCACAAGATATCCCAGACCTACAATGTGCAGGTTGGAAGGGCCAAAACCCCTGCCAAAAAACATGATCCTGGTCCACTCTTCTCTTCTCCAGACAAAACAAACCAATTTTTTCAATCTTTCCTCATAAGTCATGTTTTGTTGTGTTTTTTAAGACCTTTAATCATTTTTGTTGCTCTCCTCTGGACTTTTTCCAGTTTGTTCATGTCTTTCCTGAAATGTGGCACTCAGAACTGTACACAATGCTCTAGTTAGGGCCTTATCAGCGTGGAGCGGAGTGGAAGAATTACCTCTTGTATCTTGCTTACAACACTCCTGCTGATACATCCCAGAATGATGTTTGCTTTCTTTGCAACAGTGTTACACTGTTGACTCATATTTAGCTTGTGATACACTATGACCCCCAGATCTTCTTCCTAGGTGGTCCTTGCACATGTTGTATGTGTGCAATTGATTGTCCTTTAATGAATTTCATCCTGTAATCAAAGAAGCCGAAGCCCTCCTGGCAACAACAGCTGTGCAGACATGCAGTCACTTCCAGGATGCATCTGTCTCTGCCTAGACCCTTACGCTGGACTGGAAGGATTGAAGAGAACACCACCTGCACTCCCAACTCCTTCACCCTTGTTCCCAGAGCCCGGTGGTCACTTCTGATCTGCTCAGAATCATACCTTGCAATATAGATGGATGAGTGGCATGGGGTAGTAGTGAGAGGGCAGGTTAATCATCAATCCTTCTGTAACGTCTTTGATATGGGCCCATGGCAGCACCACACCACCCAGGATGCCATGTCAGGCTGACAGATGGCTGCCTTTGTCCCTGTCAGAAGGGAATCTCCAACCACCACTATTCTACATTTCCTCTTGGGAGTGGTGGTATGAGCCGTGGGGGTACAGAGTGTCTCCTCCACCTTTGGGGGCAATTCCTCATCCCTCATTGCCAGGGAACCATAATGGTTCTTCATCACTGTGGTGAAGGGGTTGGGAGCCGGAGAGAAAAGCAGTGTTTTACTCTAAGTTTAGATAAAGGCTCAGCATATATAGATGTTTAAATACTTTAAGAGACAATAGGTGTAGGCTTTACACATTTTGTATTAAATCAGATTTTGTTTTAAACAAGTTTATTTATTTTTAAAAAGAGAAACTTATTTATAATTTAAATAACAAAGTTTTAAAAATCCAATTTAAATTAAAAAAAATCATTTTTTATTTTTTATAATCACCTTGTTGGAAAGGCTGTAGTGTTTTCCACCTGGATTTGACAGTCTCTGATTTTTCTGTGGGATTGAACTATCTAGTTTAAGATCTTGTACTGTTTAGGAATTAAGGGTGAGAATCACAAGGAGACTTAGGCACCTAAGTGCCCTTAAGTACCATTGGCTTTGATAAAACCCCTGCCTAGCTGTTACCTCTTCTGTAAGCACCTAAAATCTCTTAGTCCCTACATTTCTGCTGGTGGACGTGCAGACAGCCACCTCAGTCCTGACACTGGCAAGCAGCTCAGCACCTAACCCCCACCTATCTCATTTCTGGGGCACAAACTAGTAGATGAACTGCCAGCAGATCAAGGGACGTGATCATTCCCCTCTATTTCACATTGGTGAGGACTCATCTGGAGTACTGTGTCCAGTTTTGGACCCCACACTACAAGAAGGATGTGGAAAAGTTGGAGAGAGTCCAGCGGAGGGCAACAAAAATGATTAGGGGGCTGGAACACATGACTTATGAGGAGAGGCTGAGGGAACTGGGATTGTTTAGTCTGCAGAAGAGAAGAATGAGAGGGGATTTGATAGCTGCTTTCAACTACCTGAAAGGGAGTTTCAAAGAGGATGGATCTAGACTGTTCTCAGTGGTAGCAGATGACAGAACAAGGAGTAATGGTCTCAAGTTGCAGTGGGGGAGGTTTAGGTTGGATATTAGGAAAAACTTTTTCACTAGGAGGGTGGTGAAGCAGTGGTGAAGGGTTACCTAGGGAGTTGGTGGAATCTCCTTCCTTAGAGGTTTTTAAGCTCTGGCTTGACAAAGCCCTGGCTGGGATGATTTAGTTGGGTATTGGTCCTGCTTTGAGCAGGGGGTTGGAGTAGATCACCTCCTGAGGTCCCTTCCAACCCTGATATTCTGTGATTCTATGACATGCTTTGACATCTATCAGCTTGGGCACCACACACAACCCAGCTGCCCCAGACAGAGGAGGTGTCTCCTTCGTACCTAGTAGCCCAGTGTTTAGATCACCAGTAGCTGGGACACCATAGTTGAAGTCTCCAGTCTGTCTGATATGGAGCAGGGACTTGAACCTAGCTGCATGCCCTAACTATGGGGACGTGAAATATTCTGCGGTGGGGACTCTCATCTTTCCTGTTGAAGTGTTCTGTTTCTTTGTATAATTCATCAAATACTTATTGGAGCAGGGATTTCCACATTCAAGGTGGGTGCCCTAGCAGTTGAGCTACTGGGTCTGTTTCTGGTCTAGCCCATTTAGACTTCATGCTCATATGCACAGTCTTTCATAAAAAGGCTGCTAATTTTGTCAAATGTGCAGTTGTTTTGTATTTTAGTCTATAATAAATTTTAGACAAGTAATTTCCCTTTATAACCTTGAATTGATTCCTTAACGGAACGAATTTCAGTCAGACTGGTTGGCGTTAGAATTAAGTCCTGGTCCTAGAGAAGAGCCCAGGAAAGGGCACCCAAAGGAATAATCTAATTGCACTATTATTTTTAATATAATACTGTTTTCTGTTTTTATTCACAGGAAACACTAGTGGTAAAATTCTTATCAGCTACAAACTTAAGATTTATTGTATTTTAAGAGGTAGTCATTTTGTGTACTAAAACAGATGCTAGTGTTTCATTCCTTGCTCCTTGCACGGCAAATACTAAACAAAGCAGTTGCTTTTAGCAATTTCACTGTAAATTGGAGATGAGCTTGATCTCTTATTATTAAAATAATTGATGGCATAATTGATTTTAAAATATGCTGTGCTTGAAAAGGAACAGTAAGTAAACAGAAAGTTGAAATTGGGGTTGCCCCAGATACATTCAATAAAAATGTGCTATTTGTTGTGTTGGGAATTCTAAAATGTATTTCAAAAATTTAGAAACTTTAAAATATTAAGTAATAAGCAAAATCTGAGTATTTCCAGGACAATGTGACAGATCTAGACTCTCTTGTCTCTATAGTATTTCATTGCTCAGCTAAAAGTGCCTAGATCAATTCTGTTGACTTCATTCATTCACTTATTCTTGTACTCATAACAACCCGTGCTTCTGATTGAGGATAGCTACCCACTAAACTGATGCGCTTATTAAAAGCAATAATGAAAAGAAGCACTGCAGGATGAAGTGTAGGGGGAAAAATAAGCATAATTATCCCACTGGGGAAGTACTTCCAAGCAGAAGATATGACATACAATTGTTAAATACTCATCCAGTTATAGAAGATACGACTTCATTTCTCTTGGGATTGCTGAAAGGGCGTTAAAATTCTACTCTCTGTAATCACTGCAGAGGATATTCAAATGGATTATCACTAAAAGTGTGCCCTTTCAGATTCTGAACAGTTTGCAAATGAATTCAATTATCTCACCAATTTAGAAGCCCAGGTGCCTATAATGGACCATCATGCCTTCTTGTTGATAACCATTATCAACAATGTAGCACATTTCTTTCAGAAGTTTAATTTTCAGTACTGCATTCACTCAAGTAGAGCACTAACATTTACTTGAAATATAAAAGGCAAGGAGACAGTAAAAAAGGGCTGGAGCCAAAAATAATAAAGATAACTAATATTTTACAATAGTATCCTGGCTTTTTAGGGTTTATCTTTCAAAACTACTTTTACTATAATCCAGAGGGTGTTTAAAAAAAAATGGATCACAGAAATACTGACGTTTTTGAACCAAGTAAATAATATTTAAAAACAAAATTTCTTCATTCCTTATGGGCTTCTTTCAACATTCTCTGCAAAAGAAACAGCTAATTTTTACATGTTTCTGGTAATGTTGATAATGTTGAAACTAAATACTCTTTGGTGTATAGACCATTGTACACTTAGCAGGGCCCTATAAAACTATGTAGACATAACTTATCTCAGGCCTCTACTAAACTGTTACAAAAAATCATAGCCACTATTATCAAAACCAAGAACAGACTGTACTTTGTTTTTTCAATTGCCAGAAAACATTCTGTAAATATAAAGATGCTATGAAATGCAGCATTGTGAGAGTAGATGAGTTAGTGGTGAGCAGAAGACACTCATAGTTCACCTGATGGAATAACTGGAGAAGTGAGTCATCTTTACTCTTTTTCTGTCTGGTAACATTTCTCTCTCTTACAGTGGGGGTGACTTTATTTTTGCCTGGACTTTTCCCAAAAGTCTTTAAGCTTTGGAAACTTGGGTTCCAGTCCTCTCTACAAATATTAGAGATTCATAAACCAGCCTCTCACATCCAAATCCCTCTGAAGGTGAGAGCAGAGTTGGATTTAAACCCAGGTGCTTGAAATATCACTAATATTTTTGTTTCTGAAGTAGAAATAGCCTATTTCCGTTTGTGGCCAAAAGCAGTTCTTGCCAGACATCTAACATTCCAGCCTAAAGGCTCATGTGAACAACTCAAATTTTCAAGACCCTCAAAATCCCACTTACTCAGGTTCGATGCAAATAAAGTTTATCACCTGCGTGTCCCATCTATATCAAACATATTGAGCCCTGTTCTTTGCTATGCTCTGGCTTTTTATGATGCTTCAGTGACACATAGCAGCCATAAACACAATTTAACTGGTGGGTTGTATAAGTTTATGACAGCTTATAATTGCTAAAACAATGCAAAGCAGCTAGAATGTACCAGTGACTCACTCACTAATGACAATTAGGTAAAGATGACTTGTTGGTGCTTGCAAGTGCTTTCTGTATACTAGAGAAGATGCTTACTCTTTATTTTTAAACCAAGAGATTTTTGGCAGTATCTGTATTCGTGTTGAGAGCACCAACTCCGTCACTCTGGATTACATTGATATTTTTCAAAATCTTATTAAACAACTATGACAAACTACTTGTAATTTTTCTTTGACAGAAGATATTCTTCTGCAGTGTGTTACAGAAAACTGTTAGAAAACTAATGTTAGAATCTTGAAAAAGCAAGATCTTAAGTTTTTATAGCTATTTCCCTTGATTTTACAAAGAATTTCTTTTAGCAAAGCCATTTTATTTAGACTATCTAGTGTTTAAAAGTTAGTCTTTTATATTAGTAAAGTAGGATCTACAGCTTGCAACTCTTTTAAGAAAATCACAGCAAAAGTCTTTTACCTGCTGTTTTTCCTCCATTTGGTCCTCCAAATGATCCTCCATTTGGCAGGGACCTTTATTTTATGGTTGTTTGCCTTAATAACAATGTATTTGGTTTATGTCTGTACTATTGTTAATTTTGCCATTGGTTGATCTTGTTTCTGTCTTTATCATGGTAATGAGTTGTAGTAGCAAGGCAACTCCTGTTGGTGGAAGAGACAAGTTTTGAGTTTCACAGAGCTCTTCCTCAGGTCTGGAGAAAGTAACTAGAGTGTGTGAGCTACATATAAGGTGTGACTGGATTAGAAGACCTCTTGAGGGTCCTTCCAGTTCTATGATTCTATGATCATCAGAAGCAAGCTCCCCACAAACCAGGACACACCATCTCAAAGAATTGATCTCCACTGCTACAATGAGAATACCCCCACAGCACACTTATCATAAAATGTGGTATACCTCATCCAGGGCATCAAATGCCCCAACAAGAAGTATGTGGGTAAAACCAGGTGCTCACTACTCTCTTGAATGAACTCACACAGAAAAATGATGAAAGACAAAAACATCTTATCACGTGTAAGCGAATACTTTTCACAAAGTGCTCACTCAATATTTGACCTCTCAGTCCTTGTCCTCATAGGAAACCTGAACAACACCTTCAAAAGTTGAGTCTAGGAACTGAAATTCATAACTTTGCTAGACACTAAACTATGGAGTTAACAGGGACACTGGTTTTATGGTTCATACAATAATTTGTAACACACCCCACTGCCTGCCAACCTTTAATTGTCCATGTCATTTAAAGTGGTCTCCCACAGCATGTGGGAAATCTTTATGCTTAAGAACTTGCCTTCCCTCTCCCCCATATTCAGCTCAGGCATTCTGGTTACTTTCTCCAGAAATAAAGAAGAGCTCTGTGAAGCTTGAAAGCTTGTCCCTTCCACCGACAGAAGTTGGTTCAATAAAAGATTACTCACCTATCCGGTCTCTCTCAGACCCTGGGACCAACACAGCTACACCAATAGTACAAACAATTTTGGGTTTCATATTGTCTTTCAATGAAAATATAAAACATGGTCAGTTTAGAATTAAAAAGATTAATTTTTGAAATTCCAACTTTGAAAATTTAAACTGGAATTTTAAAATCAAATTCTATCATATCTGTCCCCAACATCACTGTTGCTTATAAAGTTACTGTAAGTAGAATTCAGAAAGTCTAGCTAAGGCCTGAGGCTCACTGTTTCATGGGCTGTTCAGTTCATACTGTAGTAAAAACTACTCTTGTAAGTGAAGTAAGCATGTATAACTCACATGGGATATGTTGAATATGACAGAACCATTTTTTACACACCTATATTTCCGACTACAGCCAACACTTCAAACTAAGTTCCCAAAGCAGAAGAAAAAAGTGGTAAAATAGAAGAGAATGCTGACTTTAATTATTCACACTCCAGGTGTGGCTTAAGTTACTTTTAAACTTTTTTTTTTTAATTTGAAAAGGTAAACATTTTCGTTTTAAAAAAGAAACTTTAAAATGATGTCTTACATTCAACACGTACATTCTTTCAAATGCTGCAGTGAATGGGCTCTCATTCTCTGAAAGTCACAGCCAAACTGGGGGAATCGAGAGGTTATTCGAGGACCATTGCCACAGTAGCTATTCCTCAATCCATTCTGCCTATGGATCACACAGACCATTGAGCAGGATGAGGGAGCGCACTTAGATATGGCTCATGCACCTACATTTGGGGGTATACAGTGAGATATGCTCTCTTTTCTCACACCTTTTATGCTGATTTCAGTCTGTCAGCTGATGCAGGAGAGCATGGCCATGATCTTTTTTCCACTCTCCTTTTTTAAATATGTTGTACCACTGATATTGCTAATATTCCCCTTAGTTTTATACACTGTGCGTGCAAAGGTCAAGACTTTGTGGAGTCTGAGTCTCCTTATGCTTACCCCTTACAAGAAGGGTTCTTATCCACACTCCCCTTATGCACCTAGACAGGACAGTTTACTAACTGCCCTATGTTTTGTGGGTTTTTTAACATATCAGATTAGAGAAGGCCAAGTGCAGAAGATTATAAGATCTTTGGGGGAGAGACCATCTTGTTCTGGGTTTTTACAGTGTCTGCTGCAGCGAGGTTCTGGTCCATGACAAGGGATCTTAAGTACTACCACAACACTGTTTTTTTCATAATTTGTTCAGAGGGCTAGATCAAATTCAAAAGCAAATATTTTTCTTAAAGCAATATTCCAATCATAAATCCAAAATTTGATAAATGAGTGCTGGGCCTTCTTACAACTGATCTTTTTCTCTTTATAGGGTATGTTTAAACTCCAGGAATATAATCGTGGCCCATGTGAACATAATGGGAGTTTTGCCATTGATTTCAGTGGGGCCAGAAGTTGACCAAAGGTCTTTACAAACATATGTGAGCCTCCCAAAGTCTAATAATAGAATCATAGAATTGTAGAACTGGAAGGGATCTTGAGAGGTTTTCTAGTCCAGTCCCCTGCACTCATGGCAGGACTATTATCTAGACCATCCCTGAGAGGTGTTTGTTTAACATGCTCTTAAAAATCTCCAATTATGGAGATTCCACAACCGCCATAGGTAATTTATTCCTAATATTCTCTCCTAACAGAATAATTTTCTCCTGCTAACCAAAGTCATGTTCTCCCCAATTGCTGGATTTCCTATCAATCCCTGCAGTGAGGGAAGACATCTTTGTTTATATTCTTGCTCAGGAACATAATGTTAATTTGACAAGATCTGTACATGTCACCAGATATATAAAAGGAAACACTCTACCTTAAAACCTTGAAGACCATAATACTATCATATTTTGCTTTAATTGTAATATGGTTATATTGTAAAATTAATATAAATATTACTTCTGACACATGTAAACACTGAATTTCTTTGGAAAAAGTATAGATGCTTTTAAGCAAATTTGACATTCATGCAGTTTTTCCTTTCGAGGGAGCATTTTTCATGTTGAATCAATCTTTCCTTTGTCATTTTACACCTTTTATAAGTACATCTGGAATATTGCTACTAGTGCACTATGAAAACTAGATTATAATGAACTGCAAGATAAAATAATTTGTTAGGAAATATTGCATTTTGGAAGCATTCAGATTATACCCGTGGGAAAAAAAAAGCTTAGTGGGTTTTGCTGATGTAGAGGAAGCTATCATCTGCACAAGCAGGGGTCAATGTGCAAAAAGTATATGCACAATTGTAAACCCACACATGCAGACTGCAAGTGGCGAGTAGCCTAAGGACACATTTGGAAATCAGTCCCCAAATGTCTGCTGCTGACCCTTCACATAGTTTTAACTGCAACTATGTTTTTCACTCAAATGTTACTAAAATATAATACCAGAAGTATGACGTGAACAGGAGCTCCTAGGTCCTCGGCACTTTAGAAAATTAGGCCACTTATTTAGATGCCTGATTATGTACTTAGAAATCTACCGTTAGACACATGTATTTGGAAAAAGTTGACTTACTTATTTACCAGTTTGAATAAAATATGTTGATTTCACAAAATGAGGCCACTCTCTAGGATCCTGGGCAAAATGGCATTTTAAAAAATGGATATTAAATGAAATGACTGTTTGTTTGATAAAATGTGGCAGAACTCAAAACTCATCTGAGATTTTAAGCGTTTTCCCCCAAACAGATAGGTAGAGTTTTTTTCCTCTTCTTTAAATAAATAAATGAAGAAATATAGCCTTACAACTGCTTTTTTATGGCTTGTGAAAAACTATTTTTTTCCCAAGGATTCAGTAAGCTTTCACAAACATGAGCTGAAATATAAATGTTTGCCTTCTTTTTCTCTTCAAGAATTTGTAAATGCTTCATTGTGTGCCCCTGTTCCTGGCTGAAATCTTTCAGGAAGTAGGAGTTCTGTTAGTTTGCTTGCAGGCTTATTTCTTGTTGTCTTTTACAAGTTTCAGCCCATGCTTGGTAGTCATTTAAATATTTCTTCCTCTACAAGCCATCACATTTTAATTTGTGTGGCATTTTCTATTGCTTGTGATGTGTTTTGACTCCATCAGACCATTTTCATCTCAAACTTTGCTTCCTTTTCTTACTTCATCATTCATTTTTTGTTCACTGTAGACTAGGTTGTCTCCAAATTTGCTCTCCACAACCTTGTCTCAAGTTTTCCGTTCAATTATTAACAAAATGTCTAGTGTCATTATAGACTTACTGAACCCACCATATGCTGTTTCAGCCAGAAGCCTTCTTTGATTTTTCATCATCCTCATTCACAGTACATTAGATATCCACTATACAATTGCTAAATTAGCAAGTCTCTTTATGCAAACATTGTTGTACTACTTACATAGCACTTCAGTGAGTTGGTTCTATCTTGCCAATATGGTTATCTTTTTCTCCTCCCCCACATATCCAGTCATTCTCACCGGAAAACAAAACTGTCAGTTGTCTGGATCCATTCCTGCTTGTCTTGCATAATCCCAGAATGTGAACTTGCTATTCATCCATATTCTGAAATAACTGTGGGAGTGCTGTCAATATTTGTGATGATGCTAGAATTTTTATTGTATCCATGGAAAGGAAAGTTATGGCTATTTCCTGGCATAGGAAGAGTCACTATGGTTCTGAAGTAAATATTTATGTGAGGAATTGTGACAGAGTGACCCAAAATGTTTCTTTCCCCAGAGAACTTTGAGCAATATTCTAGTTTTGTTCTTCTCCCCTGCCCCCACGCCCACCCATTGCTTTTCTTTTAATTTTAGAATGGACAAGGATGCATGGTTGATCCTGTCCAAATACCTGATATCTGTCTTCCCCATTCTATAACTTATACATTTTGAGTTTCTATTTGTCTTATTTGGGTTAAATGCACAGTGCTGCTCTGCATCTGCACCAGGAACTGTTTGTTTTGTTAGGCCCTGTCTCTGCAGGATACATTAGCAGGCTTCTAACTTTAAACAGAGGGAGCAGACTGAGACCCTATTTACACAACTTTTGCCCTGATGGCAAGCAGTGTGAGCTCTTGGTACCATGGGGTTTGCAAAGCCTTTTTTATTGTAGGCTCTTGAGAGCAGAACTGTCTTTACTTTGGGGCACTTCAAAATAATTTTTCTTTGTGGATATATTTCCTTTATATATAATGTCGTTTATTGTCTCAATGATTACTTCTATACTTTCTAACTTACATTCTGTAACCAAATTATGTAATAAATAATGATAACAATAATTCTGTGTTACACTAAAAATCTGCCTACAGGACTGTTAATTATCACTCAAATCACATAAAGCAGTTTTTGGTCAAGAGTAAATTTTCCAGTTGTCATGCAGGATTTTAGCTGTGTGAGTCACTTTAAAATCCCAAAGTCACACAACTATGACCCCCTACAACACTTTTTAAACAAAAAACGTACTGTCGCATATGTACATTTCAAAGAAATACTGTTTGATAAGGCATTCACTTTTTCAGTGGCACATTTCAATGTAATTACATATTTTCATGCATCTGACGAAGTGGGCATTCACCCACGAAAGCTTATGTTCCAATACATCTGTTAGTCTTAAAGGTACCACAGGACTCTCTGTTGCTTTTTACAGATCCAGACTAACAAGGCTACCCCTCTGATACATATTTTCAATAACTTTAGGGGCAGTTTTTCAAAATTTGGGCCCTAATTGGAGTTGATAAATGCTTGTTCTTACATTTGCACTGGCAACTTAGATAATTGTGCTCAAATGGGGATGAATGCATGCAAAAATTAATAAAGTGCACAGTTAAGGTTACCCAAACAACATCCTCTTCTATCTCATGCACATTGTGTGTAAGATAAAACCTTTTGAGAAAAGACTGAGGAAGGAAGCTTTTATAATATTGTTAAGGAATATGCAACCCATGGTAGATGTCAAATATCCTAAATTGTATAGGAGGCTTGTAGAACCACAGAACATGGGCATACAGTCACTGGCTTTGGCTTTGAAAGTAAGTTTCCATAATACTTGATCTCCGACCATCATACAACCCTGGCATGTAAAGTATCTACATTTTGGTATAGCTTTTATGAGGTTCATAGCTAAGTAACCTGCTAAGTATTTGTACATACAAAAGTATATATTTTTGGGAAGACCCACCAAATATGTGTCTTGTATATGATCACTTTTGGTAAAGAGAAGTAAAGGTTTACCATTTTCTTGTCAACCATATATAATCAGGTGTAGTTTATGGTGAGAATGTGAAGTCAGGTGCACTAAAGTTTTAAATGCATCGGTATTAGGCAATCATCCCATCAACGGCAGTGAGATATTTCAGGTAGGTCTCATTAACTTTCAGAGTAGCTCATACAGTGATATGTATTTTTTGAGGATAGGACTAGCTCTTGGTTTGTGGTTATTCTGCAGCTGATTATACAGGGGCAGAGTTAAGTTTGTTTAGATGACTTTAATTGCCAGTTTACATACTGACCAATAATTTTAGTGGAGTTATTTCTGGATTACACTAACCTAAAGGAGATTAATTGAGTCTATGAGTTTGCACAGATATATACACGTCTACATGTGTATAGATCAGTGGTGTCATAGAGAGAGAGAGAGAGAGAGTCTGTTGGCTATGTGTGACCCACAGAACAAGTTCAAATTTCTAAGATATCATCTAAAAGAAAAGTAAGTTTGTAGCCCACATGAATGTGAAGAAAACTTTCCGGATGTAAATCAAACATAAACCGATGCAGTATTGTCTACCTGCATCTGCAGAATCCCTGAAAAAAATGTCTGTGAGATGTGGGAAGTCCTCTGTCCTTTTTTAATCTCGTTCATGATCCCATTTCAGTGTCAACAGTAACTGTATAATAGCTGATCATTTTAACAGATATAATGGGGAAGGGTTGGGAGTGAAGACCATGGAGATATGGGAATTGGAAGATACTGCAGGAAAAGAAAGGCAGAGGGAAGAACAAAGAATATACACAAAGATAAGAAAAAGGGGCAAAAAACAGAGAAAGCAGAATGGGGTGAGGGAGGCACTAGTAACAGTGGTCTAAAGGTGAGCATATTTTCCATGGATTGGAGTAATATGCAGTCCTAAATTTATAGCCCAGGCCATGGAGCATAATTAATAATGGAATTCTGGCCTTTTCACCAAATGAGTTTGATATCCTTGATGTATATAGACACATGCAGTAGCTTTTGTTTTCTCTTTAAGTTTCATGTAATTCATATCACACACTGAAATTAATAATGGTATCTAGAAAGTAGCTCAATAATCTTTATTTATGACACAGTCCAACCTTATCATTCTTACTCTGTTGTTACCATAACATTCTACTGCTCTTTTCGTACAGAAAAAAGAAACAAAATCCTAAACAAACAAAACGTTCCTTTTTCTTCTGCTGTCCAAACGGCACTTCACATCCAAAGCACTCTTACTTTGTCTAATCTAGAATCTACTTTAATGTTTGGGTTGGTGTGTGGGTAGCGACAGAGAAGTACATTATGTATGTGTGTACAAGTTAATTATATATATTATACCAAAACACATCCGTGTAGACAATCTGCTATTTGCTTAGTTGAAGAAATGCAGTTTTCATAGTAGGTATAAATATCCCCCCAATTCTTTTCTTCCTCCCAGTTTATTCTTCTGATGTTGGCTTCACATAGGGTTACCATACGTCCGTTTTTTCCCGGACATGTCTGGCTTTTTGGTAATCAAATCCCCGTCCGGGGGGAATTGCCAAAAAGCCGAACATGTCCGGGAAAAATACCGGCCGGGCACTTCCCCTCCCGGGCTCTAGCTGCTCGGCTCCGCTTGACTCTTCGGCTCTGTTTAAGAGCCAAGCTGCCCGAGCGCTCCGGCTTCGGGCAGTCCCCTTGCCTTCAGACCCCGAGCCGCTGGCCAGGCACTTCCCCTCCCGGGCTCCAGCTGCTCTGCTCCGGCAGCGCAGGGTCCGGAGGCAAGGGGACTGCCCGAAGCCGGTAGCGCTCGGGCAGCTTGGCTCTTAAACAGAGCCGAAGAGTCAGGGGAGGAACACAGCAGACGGAGCCCAGGAGGGGAAGTGCCCGGCCGGGGGCGCAGGGTTCGGAGGCATGGGGGCTGCCCGAAACCCAAGCGCTACCAGCTTCACGGTTTGCCGGGCAGCCTCCATACCCTGCGCCCCCAGCTGGGCGCTTCTCCTCCCGGGCTCCAGCTGCGCTGGGGAAGCACCAGCCGGGGGCGCAGGGTCTGTGGGCTGCCCGGCAAACCGTGAAGCCGATAGCGCTCGGGCAGCCCTTTTCGCATGGCTGGGAGTGAGGAGGGGAGTTAGGGCGGGGACTTTGGGGAAGGGGCGGGGAATAGGTGGAGTTGGGGCGGGGCCAGGGGTGGGAAAGGGGCGGGGCCAGGGCCCGTGGAATGTCCTCTTTTTTTATTTTTTAAATATGGTAACCCTAGCTTCACATCCCATTTCCAGCAGGGATGATGGACCACAGTATAATTTCAAGCTTATCCACAAAGCAACTCAGCTAATGACTTTTTTTTTTTTGCGGTATTCAAACAGCATGCACTGACCTTGAAACTTGATGCAACTGCAGTTAAGATTCTGGATCCAGTCACCAGTACTCGGAACAGTCTTTTACTGTCATGCCTTCTGCCTACTGTGCTACTTCACACTCACCTGTAATGCAGAATCACAGTCTGCTAAGGGTTTAAGTAATTTTAAATGTAATTATACTTTAGGTGGATTGAGCGAAAGGGACAGTCAATTGCAATTTGACTGGTTATATTTGGGAGGGGAGGGGGTAAAATTATAATAAAAATAAAAATTGTAGTTCAGAAGGTAGTTTTAAACAAATATTCTTTTCTACAGTAAATCCTTCCAAATATGTTTATTCCAAGAAAGGAGAGAGATACAGAGAATGGTGTTAAATAATTTTATTTTCTGTGAAATCCAAGTGTAATCTGAAGGCCTAAGCAAGACGTATTCAGAGGTCATGACTCTGACCATGCAAGTGTAACCCATGTGCCTAATAGGGAAATATTTCTTTAAGAGACCCATTGTGGGGAGGTAGGAGTGAGCTGTGTCTGGGTCACTGTTGCTAGGCAGATTAAGCACTCCACATCCAGATGCTTCTGGAATTGGGTGTGGTAGTTTTGGGTATGCTCCAGTAGGTTCCCTGTTGCTAGGGTCAGACTCCACGAGGGCAAGCAGGCAGGGCAGCTGCTTTGCCGCAGGCCAGGTGCCCTGGGTGAGTTGGGAAGCTGAGCCCAGGCGAAGAAAGCAGGCTGTTGTCCCTAACTGTGAAGCGTTTTGCAGCAGGTTAATGATATTGTTAAGCCTCTAACAGGGAAGCCTGAGCAATGCTGATTATAACAAGGGGAAACTGGGAGGGAAAAATAACTTCTATTTTAATTGTATGCTTTGAATGTTGTTCTGATTTTAGCCAAACTGTTCTAGTTAAATTGTCTCAATAGTCTGATTCACCAACTTTTCTTTAAATGCAGTAATGGGGAAAGAGTCATTTCTGTTTTGCTATTGTCAGTTTTGTATTTTCTTGTAACAGGGTTGTCTTTAAATCTATACACTTAACGGAGTGGTTGGTTGATCAGTTAGCCGACTGGCTAGCAGTGATTTTAGCAGAGGAAGAGTCTGCATGGATTCCATCTGAAGATTCCTACAAGCAAATGGAGCAGGGGCAGGCAAACTTTTTGGCCTGAGGGCCGCACTGGGTTTTGTAAATTGTATGGAGGGCCGGTTAGGGGAGGGGGTTGTGGCCCGTCCCTAGGGTTACCATATCTGAACTTTCAAAAAAGTGGACACTCCATTGGGGGGTAGCCCTGCCCCCTAGCGACTCCCTCCCACTTCCCACCCCCTGACACCCCCCCAGAACCTCCGACCCATCTAACCCCCCCGCTCCCTGTCCCTGACTGTCCCAACACCTCTTCACACCCCTGCCCCCCTGACAGCCCCCCCGAACTCCCAACCCATCCAACTCCCCGCGGTCCCTGTTCCCTGACAGTCCCCCTTCTCCAACTCCCCGACCCCCTTACCGTGCCGCTCGGCTTAGAGCAGGTGTCTGGCTCTGTGCCCCAAGGAGCGCCCTGCCCCGCCCGAGCGCTGCCGAGCGGCGTGCTGAGGCTGTGGAGGAGGGGGGGGAGCCGGGAAGGGGCTTTGGCTGCCGAGGCCCCAATGCGAGCGGCACTCGGCCACCCTGTCAGCCGCTTTTCGGTCGATAAATAGCCAACCGGGGAGAAATGCTGGATATTTTTAGAAATCTCCCCCTCCCCGCCAGATGGCTATTTAAAGAGCGAAAAGCCGGACATGTCCGGGGAAATCTGGACGTGTGGTAGCCCTACCGTCCCCCACCTCCTATCTGCCCCCCTGGGACCCCTGCCCCATCCAACCCCTCCTCTCATTCCTGACTGCCCCCTGGGACCCCTGCCCCCATTCCACCCCCCCGTCCCTCCCCGACCCCTATCCACACCCCTGCCCCTGACCACCACCCTGAACTCCTCTGCCCTCTATCCAACCCCCCCTACTCTGTGCCCCCTTACCGCGCTGCCTGGAGCACTGGTGCCTGGCAGCGCTACAGCCGCGCCGCCGGCTAGTGCCGGGTTATGCTGCCACTGTAGCCACCACCACGCAGCTCAGAGCACCGGGTCAGGCCTGGCTCTGCAGCTGTACTGCCCCAGGAGCTCACAGTCCTGCTGCCCGGAGCATTGCACTGTCGGAGCGAGCCAGCTGAGGCTGCGGGGGAGGAGGGACAGCAGGGGAGTGGCCGGGGGCTAGCCTCCTGGGCCAGGAGCTCAGGCACTGGACAGGACGGTCCCGCGGGCCGGATGTGGCCCACGGGTTGTAGTTTGCCCACCTCTGAATTGGAGGGAAGATGTTGTTTTAGACTCCGCAGACTGTATAGATTTGGTGATCAAAGCCTCTAACGAAGACTTATGTGAACTAAGTTTTTGGGGACTTTCAGTTTCTTATCACTGTATTTCTGTGGGGATTGAACTGTTAAGATTTTAATTTTTCTTTATTTGTATAACTGTGAAGGTAATGTCTGTGGATTATAAAATAGCCATGTCATGCTGTAACAATTAGATTATTATTTGTTTCTTTATCATAAGATTTTATAAAGTTATTTCATTAAATTAATTTATTTAGTTCCTTTTGGGACTTGACTGTGGGGAGGTTGACCCTGTGCAATCCTTGCTGAAAATCCTTAGAAACTGAACTCAGGGGCTCCAGCTACTTTCTATGGGAGGTTTTTTTGTTTGTTTGTTTGTTTGTTTTTTTTTTAAGGCACTGGAGACGGGAAATGAAGTGAACTCTAGCCCACTCAAAGGTTACACAAGCTTTTACTCCCATGAGCATTCCTCATTCACATAGGTTGCCCTATTTGCCTGAAAAGGGCAACTTGTATGGATAAAGATTATTTGTGTAAGTAAGGGTTTGCATGACTGAACCCTTAATGTTCACCATTTGCAGCACACAGAGAATCACATACACCTCTACCTCGATATAACGCTGTCTTTGGGAGCCAAAAAATCTTACCATGTTATAGGTGAAACTGCGTTATATTGAACTTGCTTTGATCCACCGGAGTGCGCAGCCCCGCTCCCCCGGAGCTTTACCGCATTATATCCGAATTCGTGTTATATCGAGTCACGTTATATCGAGGTAGTGGTGTAGTACGCTCTTTCGGCCAGACCCTTGTCTGGTGTTTACACCAGATGAGAATTTGGTCCTTTTTTTTCATATTAAATATTTTTAAATGTTGAGAATACTTAATTATATTCAGAAATCTCATAAATGGTCTGGCATCGAGTTGGCGTGATTAACAGTTTTTGCTCAGAAGTGACCAATCGGAAGGTAGCATGCAGAGTGAATCACTGTATTTCTCAGTCAGAGGAAAGGTGATTACTTTTTCTAAAAAGGATCAAAATGATTAGACAATCTGTATGAAGCACTTGTATTTTGTAGTGTCATACACCCTTACCAAATAAACAAATATACAGCTCTTCATACTTTGTGCACTTCCTTAAAGAGATTAATAATAGCTATTCTATTTGTTCGTAGTCTGTAGGTAAATTCATTCATTTACAAAAGCAGATCAAGTGAGGCAACAGTGTACTTTCTTAATTTTTGTTGAGTCCTTTAAAAATAGGTATACTGTAGTCTTGTAAATTAGAAATGATGGGACTGTCTATACACTCTCTGGTCATAGTTCTTGCTATAAATGGATTCTGCAGATGTGTGCCCATAATAGCTGAGCTTTGAATGTGGATCTTCCAGTATGCACTGTTTTAAGGTGTTTGTCTGATGCTCCTAAACTGCTTTGCCATTGTTTGTTTTATAAAATATTTATAGCTGTTCAGTTTCCTTTCACTTGTATAGTGTGCAGTTAAACTTTACACTAATAGAAAAACCAGCTGAATCCTCCAAATTAAATGGCCTCTTACAAAACCTCCCAATGTGTGAGAAGAATAGTTTCTGTGACTGCTGAGTGGCATTGAGTAGGTAGTGTTCCCTATATGATTTCCAGTTTGTAATTTTCCCCTTTGCCTTTACAGACTATGGCACTATTAAGAAAGTACTCGCTCCAATGAATCAGACTTCAAGCAGCTGCTTACTTGAAGAAATTGAGCTCTTTCCACGGAGGCAGAAAGAACCTATCAGGAGCCTGCAGATTCTGCATAGCCAGAGTGTTCTGTTTGTGGGGCTTCAGGAACATGTAGTAAAGATTCCCCTGAAGAGGTGCCTGTTTTACAAAACACACAGGTACAAAAGATCAGCTGGCTTTATCTGTTTGAAGAGAAGCACATAATGAAAGGGTTTCATGGAAGGAAAAGGGAGATTTGTAGGAATCAAAATTAACATATGTTTATAACTAGTGATCTAAACCTCTTGTTTACATTGCTTAAAAGAGTACTGTTGGGGTACTTTTTGATATTAATTTATTTGTTATGATTAGAAGAAACTCCCAAGAGATAGTGATGTTTTAATGTTAAGGTATGTGATTTGAACTGTATGAATTAATCAATAAGAAATTACTTATATTACAAATAAGTCTCCAATATCATGTGGCATAGAAAATGATATTTGAAGATCTAGCAGAGGTAGCCACCCTGGGATGGAAGCCAAATGTATCTGAATACAGTAATTCATCACTTATGTTTCTTCACTGTCTGAAAAGGAGTGACGTCTCCCCTTTCCCCCCTAAAATATATTATAAAATTATGTTGCCAAAATGTAGTTTAGTAAATATGCTTCACGGTCACATGGTGGTTTGGTTAGCATTTGATTTTGTGTTTTTAATTCATAACATTCAGGGACAACTTTAAGATAATGGTAGGTCTTTTTCTTCCTTTTAAACTCCACTGTAATGCATCAAATTGAATGTCTCTGGGGATTCAGAAATAAAGTTTCAGAACAACAATGAGTTAAGGAAAACCTAGCTGGGGAAATTGTTGTTTAGGTACTTTGCTGTGTTGGAAAAACGTAATAATGTTAACTACAACTGTGGCAGTGACTGAATAGCTGACTACTACTCTTGTTACAAAAAAAGGAAATTAAATACTTAAAAATTGTCACCTAAATTCAGATAGAATCTTATAACAAAGAGATTCATTTTTCAATGTGCAACTCTTTCCATGTTTCACCCCATGGTGCTTCTCTCTTCTGGCACACGTGCTGTTGACAGAAATGCTTTGGCATGGGAACTAGACCATAGCTGGATGCAGTGGGTCAGATCTTCAGCTGATGTAAGACAACATAGAGCCATTTACTTCAATAGTGCTATGCTGATTTACATCAGCTGAGGATGGAGAAACAACTTCTTGATTTAGCCAGTTGAAGCTAGAATATTATTGTTATTGTAGTTGTTTTTATTTTGTATTCTGCTGTTGCTTGAATGAAGGATCCACACATCTGGAAAAGGAAAATGTCCATCAATATATCCTCATGTTTCTTCTGTTCACTAGACTGCTGAACCATCATCACAGCATTCTCCCTCTGTTAAAGAGATTTGAAAATATATTCTTCAAGATCCCTGTTTATTTCAGACAGAGAGAGAAGTGTTATGGAGTGACTGGTACCCTGACTTGTGTCAGAGGCCATGTGTATCCCCTGCTTTTATTCTCCATCACACCCACCCACATCTTCTTTAACTGTTATGTTTAAGCATTAGAACATAAGAATGGCCATACTGTGTCACACCAAAGGTCCATCTAGCCCAGTATCCTGTCCAACAGTGGCCAATGCCAGATGCCTCAGAGGGAATGAACAGAAAAGGTAATCATCAAGTGATCCATCTCCTGTCACCGATTCCCAGCTTCTGGCAAACAGAGGCTAGGGACACCATCCCTGCCCATTCTGGCTTATAGCCATTGATGGACCTATCCTCCATGAATTTATCTAGTTCTTTTTTGAACCCTGTTATAGTCTTGGCCTTCACAACATCTGCTGACAACAAGTTCCACAGGTTGACTGTACATTGGGTGAAGAAATATTTCCTTTTGTTTATTTTAAATCTGCTGCCTATTAATTTCATTTGGTGATCCCTAGTTTTTGTGTTATGAGACAGAGTAAATAACGCTTCCTTATTTACTTTCTCCCCACCTGTCATGATTTTATAGACCTCTATCATATCCCCCCTTAGTAGTCTCTTTCCCAAGCTGAAAAGTCCCAGTCTTATTAATCTCTCTTCATATGGAAGTCGTTCCATACCCCTAATAATTCGTGTTGCCCTTTTCTGAACCTTTTCCAATTCCAATATATCTTTTTTTTGAGTTGGGGCGACCACATCTGCATGCAGTATTCAAGATATGGGTGTACCATGGATTTATATAGAGGCAATATGATATTTTCTGTCTTATTATTTATCCCTTTCTTAATGATTCCCAACATTCTGTTCACTTTATTGACTGCTGCTGCACACTGAGTGGATGTTTTCAGAGTTCTCTCCACAATGACTCCAAGATCTCTTTCTTGATTGGTAACAGCTAATTTAGACCCCATCATTTTATTGTATGGATGGGATTATGTTTTCCAATGTGCATTACTTCGCATTTATCAACAGCAATTGATAAATGCAAAGTAAAATTTCATCTGCCATTTTGTTGCCCAGTCACCCAGTTTTGTGAGATCCCTCTTCACAGTCTGCTTTGGACTTAATCATCTTGAGTAGTTTTGTATCATCTGCAAATTTTGCCACCTCACTGTTTACCCCTTTTTCTAGATCATTTAGTGCCCAAGCAGTCTGCTTGCATGAAAATTGCAGTATCATTACTGTACTATGAGCAGAGATTTACAGAGGTGTATGGATTAAATCACAAACCAAAACAGATGTCACAAATTTGGCTGCGGTACTGGACTCCATGACTTACAGCAAAATTCTTGGATTTGGTACCTCAAATACCATCACATTACCTTACTCTCCCTTTTCTCCTATTTTCTCTCTGCTACAGCTGTTCATTGCACATAGCTTCATATTGTACTCTTGTATTCAACAATATTCTTTTTTCTTATAAAATAAACTACCTTGTTCTGTAGTAAATGTCCAAAACATTACAGTTTAGAATAGTTACTACTTACCATTATATAATATAATCAGTAATGTGCTTTAAGACATTTTAGTAGACACTATTCTTGTATTTTTATAAGGGCTTGTCTTCACTTGGAAATTCACCAAAATTGTGATTCTGCAATAATTATTCCAGAATAGTTATCTTGGTATAAAATCTCATGAGGACATTCTTATTCTAGAAGAAGAGTGTCCAGAGACTTATACTAAAATAACTAAATACTTATTTTGATAAATTTTCAACTATAGACAAGCCCTAAGACTGGTAGGAAGACTGGATGTTGAGCACTGTTTTCCTATGTTATACTATACCATTGTAAGATAGCTGCTAGATATACTGAGGACAGTATTGACTTCAGTGGAGCTATGACAATTTACACTAGCTGAAGATCTGCTCTATTGAAGGGAAGAATGTTATTAGTGTTAGGTTGATTTTACAGAGAATGGAATGAACTAAAACTATGGAGGGAGGGGTCTGAATTCACCTATATTTTGGATCCTGTCCCAGAGTTTCAAGATCCTTTCCGAATGATTTGTTGTCCTACCTGATCCCAGCAGCTTGAGTCATGTACTCTTCTGCTCCTCTGCCCAGCTGCCAGTCTTCTTCTCAGACTCCCTTACTACCAGGCCCAAACTATCAGGCAGAGGCAAACTGCAATTATCTTCTGCTCGGCCCAAAATATTCTATCATACCTCTTCCATATATCTAGATTGTTTGTGTATGAAATAGACATGTATGTATTCTGCTCTAAACAAATGGTTGTGGTAAACAAAGAAGAATTCTGATAAACTGATAGAATTTTAAGGGCTGCTCAGAAGATATTTATTGCAATAGCCTCTTGGGGACAGAAATATGTTTTTTCCCCTTAGCATGGCAAAATGTTATGTGAAACAGATGATCTCAACTACATATGTTTGGTTCAGAGTACTATGGTAGTGTATTATTTTAAACAAAAAGTGATTTGAAAAAGAAGAAAATAAAATAGCCATGTGGTTTTCGTAAATTCAGATCTATGACGTAGTTAGCTTATTTGCTTTAAGTTGTACAAGGAAATGGGATTTTTTTTAAAGTGCCCCTAAATTGTAGAGCTTGAAATACAGCTAAAACATCTTTAGATCAGCCCATTTTCCATTAGATCCTTTCACTAATAATTTGATGTTTGGCAATTGTGTTTTCTAAAATAAAGTTTTGAGAATCATCTGAAATCAGAGGTTAAAAAGACTGTACGGAGGGAAAAAATCTGGAAGAATACTCTTTTTAACCTTGTTCCCAAAGTTTTAAAATGTTTTACATTCCATACACCAATGCTAATTTAAGCATCCCAGAAAGTGTAGAGTGAATTCTTCTCAGTTTCCCTTGCTTTGCAGAAAATGCCAGTTGTATTGTCATCAAAATTATTTACAAAAGGTTTGAGCTTCGGTGGACTTCTTTTGGGAAAACATATTTTCCGAAAGGCTTGCAGCAAAATAGTTTTGATCATACAGCTGACAAAGCATGTCATGGTCTAAAATCTACTGTAGATCTAAATGGATGAGAATTATGGTAGTCTTGGTTCTAACTATGGCTAAGATTCTCAAAAGTGGTTGTAGATGCTCTAATTTTGGGTGCCCAACTTGAAACATCCTAATAGCTCAAAGGGTTTCCAGTGACACCCAAAATCACTCATCACTTTTGAAAATGTTGGCCTATGATTTTTATAATTAAATGCTTTGCATTCAAAATAGTGATTCTAAATTAACTTGAAAATATTGTTGCAACAAATATTAAAATCACTGCTTGCTGAAGGATGATGAATGTTTTGTAGTATATCTGCTTTCATGTTAGCGTCTGCTAAAGATGTGCATGTCCACTGATCACATGTAGCCTGCTTTATGTCTTTGAAATGAAACTGTGACAAAGTTGTTGCATAAGGAAATGAAGCATTTCCTGAAGTAATTTAATTTGTATTTACAAAATAGAACTAGTTCAAATTAATTGCAGTATTCATTTATCCAATGTCACAGAATTGTTTAAAACAAATGTAATTAAGTCCTGTCTCTCTTTGTCAAATTTCAGTTTTATGTAGTCTGGCTCTCTCAACAAGAAAACATCAAGCCTCCAGTCCACACTTGCTATCAATATTTCTCTCTGTGGATCTCTCCTTATTTGCTTATTTGTAGAGCTATACAGGAGAACCTTCAGTCAAAATCTACATATTTGACAAGCACATTATACGCACCCAGTGTGTTGTCTGGGTGCCAGTGTTTGTTCCTAGAAAAGAAGAAATTATAAAACTAGCATGTTTTGTTTCATTATCAGGCCTGTGGCATCTGACAGGTTCTGATGTTCTCACTGAGCAACATACAGTTCATTCTAAGTCATTTTCTCCTAATGCCTAGTGCAGGGGTGGCTAACCTGTGGCTCCGGAGCCACATGCGGCTCTTCAGAAGTTAACATGCGGCTCCTTGTATAGGCACAGACTCCGGGGCTGGAGCTACAGGCGCCAACTTTCCAACGTGCTGGGGGGTGCTCACTGCTCAAGTCTGGCTCTGCCACAGGCCCTGCCCCCACTCCATCCCCTCCCCTGAGCCTGCCGTGCCCTCGCTTCTCCCTCCCCCTCCCCCCGAGCTTCCTGCATGCCAGGGAACAGCTGATCGGGAGGTGCTTGGGGTGTGGGAGCTGATAGGAGGCTGCTGATGTATTACTGTGGCTCTTTGGCAATGTACACTGGTAAATTCTGGCTCCTTCGCAGGCTTAGGTTGGCCACTCCTGGCCTAGTGTCACAACCATTTGTAGGATGTGTCTGATGTGGGTTCTCTGGTTTAATGCTTAACATGTATAATTTGGATGCAGACTTTATTTGGCAATTGTGTTAGTAGTAGCAGTCAGGTACAATGAATTGATTCAGTCAGTTAATGAATCCCCATCATCATGGGATCTAATGGAGATGAATTTGTGATCATTTTCACCAATGAGAATCAAGGAGAGAACCAAGGGAGGTTTGGCAGGCAGTTATTCTGTCCCTCATGATATCATATTTAAAAGTTAAGTTTGCAGGAGAGATGGATATGTAGTTGTAAAATAAAAAGTAAACACTAAGAAAAGTAAGGTGATTATACTGCATGGTTTAGATATGGTCAGTTCTGTGCCTTGCTCCTTTTCTCAACTTAGAAATGTGACCTGAGCAAACGTCCGGGGTGATGTTTTCTCCTAAAGACATGTAGAGATGAACTTTTAAAAGTATCCCCTAACTTTAGATAGATTAGCTTTTGGGTGCTGGTCTTTGAAAACCAGAACAGCAGTGTCTCAAGAAGGGCTAGCCGAAAAACAAGAATTCAATTTTGTGAAAAAATTTAAAGGGTTTGCATTTTGTTTTCATTCTGCATCGGAATGAAACCAGGACTTTCAAAATTTTTCACAAGGTGAGTAAGTGTCTGTCTGGTGATTAGGGCATTCTCCTATGTGGGAGACCCAGGTTCACATCCCTGCTCTGCTTGATTTGGAGCATAGGCTTGAACTCAGGTCTTTGATATCCCAAGTGAATGCTCTATCCATTTGGCTATTGGCTATCCTGCATTGTGTCTTTTTCAGTGTGACTAGAAATTTCATCCTGAAGCTGAGGAAAATTGAATCAATATGATACATTTCCACACAAAAATGGAATGGTCAAGAAGACTGAAAGACAAGATCTTTTTCACCACTGGTTATCTTGACCATTTAACTCTTTCTCCTGACTTAGCCATACATATATGTGACCATTACGATGTTAACTTGTCCATTAAGAACAGGACTGAGATCATCAATTTATGTCAGAGACCAAATACTCCTTACTGCCAAGTTGGGGCAAAACTGAACCAGTCTGCCAGAGACAAAAGACTTTGTGTTACATTACAAAACACTGTGCTGCCCAGATGCTCCTTATGGATCAGGGCAGAGGCATATTAACAGATCAATATGGGGAAATGTGCACTGCTGTATCTGCTCTTTGGATGAAGGACTACAGTCCATAAGGATATATGTTTGGTATGTACCACAAACAGTAAATTCATTCAGGGCAGAATCCTAGCCCCATTGAAGTAAATTGTAAAAGTCTCTTAAGTCAGTGGGACAGGATTTGGTCTTTAATGTTAAGATAAAAACAAGAAACACCCACTCGATAGCTCTGACTGTATATGTGTAATGTATTCTTTTTTAAGGCTAAAATTGAATGCTTCCTTATGCATTTTGCTCTGCAGCACTGGTCATTTCTGCCTTTCTTTCTGAATACATCACAGACCTCAGGTATTGTTGAAGTAGAGCAGTTTTGTTAGGCTGTTCAGAGCTAATTATAAAATAGCCAGGGAAATTAAACCACTTTAAAATTGATTTGTTTGTTATTTTTACTAATCAATAACAAATCAGTGTTTAAACTTTGGGTGGTTGTCAGTAGATGTACTGGGCATCACAGCTAGTGAATAACTTACAAAAAGGATACTCAACCAGCCATCATTTACTTTTGCTAATTAAATGGAAAAGCAAGGAAGCAGGTATGGTAATTTGAAGCAAGCACTAGAAGTCCAGCATTACAGTACATTTTGCAGAGATGCTAGAGCCATAGTTTAGTCACCTCAGTAGACTAGAAGTAGTGCTTTGTAATGAACTGATTCGTGATCAGTTCTGTTGGTCTTGGACTTCCTTTGTGATTTTTGTCTCTCTGAGGATTCAAAGAAAAGAAATGGCAAGGGAAGCCAGCACAGTAAGTATGAGAAGTAGAACACTTATAAGGCTGATATTGGAAGCCTAGGTCCAGAGTCTGATGATGGCTACTCGAGTGTAAATGCAGCATAACCATTGAAATATACTGTGTTCTATTAGATTCCCTCCAGTGTACCTGAGAGAAGAATCTGCCCCATGCGCTTTCCTTTCCTTTTTTAGTAATTCAAATGAGCCATTTGTTTTTACGTATTAATTGAAACATATTTTATGTTTGTTCTCATATTAGTTGGCTGACATAGGTCATTTTTAGTGTTTCTATAAGGAAGGTACTTATTTGGGTCAGGCATAATGTGAACAGGTGCTATATATGTTTCCTCGCTCATTTTTGCTAGTGCATCTCAATTTTGACCCATGGTCCTGACCATTTCACTTTTATTCCTGAGCCTGTTTCCTGGTAGTAGCAGACTTAGGCCAAATTGTGTAATGCTTTTGATATGTGAACAGATATCCACTGGGGATTAAGTTGAAGTAACTCATTTTCACCTCTGATAAAATTCAAATGTAACCCAATTTTCCAGAGGTTGAAGGGGGCTAATGTATTATCCAATTCTGCCAGTTAGTCTGTTCTGTTTAAAAGGGCACTGTCAACTTAAAAATCATACATGGTAATTTTTTTTCCAGACAGAAATATTCCTGCAGTAGTACCCAAGATAAATTTAACTGAAAGAGGTTAGAGGGGGAAAATCTATATTAGCTTCCAGTTTGCTTACACCATATGCATTTGACAGCTCTTCATGTCTAGTTAGTTTTATTGTTTCCTCTGTACAATGTCAGTTTCTCCATTGGTTGCATGTGTGTGAAACACAGTGACATGAGAGTAAGAAGCATTAAAAGGTAGAGGGAAAGGAAAATGTGATTCTAAAACAACAAAAATTGGTTTGAAGACTTAGATGCAGGTGTAATTTCTAAAACTACTTTTAACACATTTGAAAAGAACCAGTTCTCAAACTGACCATGCCCCTTTGAACATTATTCCATCTTCAGTGGGTACTAGCCAGTTAAATCAGCTGATAGCAGTATCACACAAAATAACTTAATATTTGGCCTATTTGGTGTAATAGTGACTGAAGAATAAAAGGAAAAAGCAAGCTTGAAAGGGAGCCCGAGGCTAAAGTGAAGTTAAAGACGACTTTGTAAAGTTTAACATATATTTGGAGGGCAGAGGATGAAAAATATAACTGGCCAATCAGTAGGAAGAATAAAAGTAATTCAGTCATTTTGGCAAATTTCTCATATTTTTGCATTATTTCAGCCACAGTTCTCCCTACTTCCTCCAATAGAACTAAATTCTGCCTTTCAGTGTGTATGCCTCTCCCATTAGTGTCAGTGGGAGTTATATACTCACAACAGAAGATAGAGTTTGGCCTCTCCCTTTGTGAACAGCTGTCATTGATCTCTGATATACCAATTTTGGGGGAGATTTGGCTCCCATTGGCTTTCAGTAGGACTTGTGCTCCTAAATTTTGTAGGCACTTCTGAAAATCTCCCCCTCCATTCGTACCCAATCAATGGGAATTATATGCAATCAGGCTGGGACTATATTGAGGTTCTTTTGAAAAATCTTCCCACCTTTTCTTTAGCACGAATGTAGCTCCACCAGTCTGTCAGTGTCATCTGGTTGCTGGCATTTTTACCACAGTATTATATAGTCCTGTTTACACTGTTAGCAGATAGTCTATACTAGCAGTGCCCATTGTTGCTAGCACTGGTGGAGCTGCAATGATGTTACAACAACAATGGCAGATTTTCCCAAAAAAACACTTCAGACACGGCCATAGGGAGAATTTAACTGACCTCTTGTGTCTGTTTATCCGTTTGTATGCAAGAAATTTCCTCTTAAGGATTATGCTATTCATGTGAAGTGAAAAAGAAACACACAATACCTCTGAATTTAAGAACAGGTATTTCTGTTTCATTGAGGAAAGTAATGACACATTGTGTGTTATCACTTGCATCTTTCATTTTAGCATCAGACGAAAGCTCTATAAACTTCTAGCCGCAAGGTTTGCTCCCCATTCACTCTGTATAAAGTATTTATCTTGTAAAAACAACAAGGAGTATGGTGGCACCTTAAAGACTAACAGATTTATTTGGGCATAAGCTTTCGTGGGTAAAAACCTCACTTCTTCAGATGCATAGACTGAAAGTTACAGATGCAGGCATTATATACTGACACATGGAGAGTAGGGAGTTACTTCGCAAGTGGAGAACCAGTGTTGACAGGGCCAATTCAATCAGGGTGGATGTAGTCCACTCCCAATATTGGATGAGGAGGTCTCAATTCCAGGAGAGGAAAAGCTGCTTCTATAATGAGCCAGCCACTCCCAGTCCCTATTCAAGCCCAGATTAATGGTGTTAAATTTGCAAATGAATTTTAGTTCTGCTGTTTCTCTTTCAAGTCTGTTTCTGAAGTTTTTTTGTTCAATGATTGTGACTTTTAAATCTGTACTAGAATGACCAGGGAGATTGAAGTGTTCACTTACTGGCTTATGTATGTTACCATTCCTGATGTCCGATTTGTGTCCATTTAGTTTTTTGCGGAGGGACTGTCCAGTTTGGCCAATGTACATGGCAGAGGGGCACTGCTGGCACATGATGGCATATATAACATTAGTGGATGTGCTGGTGAATGAGCCCTTGATGGTGTACCTGATGTGGTTGGGTCCTCTGATGGTGTCGCCAGAGTAGATATGGGGACAGAGTAGGCAACCAGGTTTGCTACAGGGATTGGTTCTTGGGTTGGTGTTTCTGTGGTGTGGTGTGTAGTTGCTGGTGAGTATTTGCTTCAGGTTGTGGGGTTGTCTGTAAGCGAGAACTGGCCTGCCTCCCACGGTCTGTGAGAGTGAGGGATCATTTTCCAGGATAGGTTGTAGATCGTGGATAATGCGCTGGAGAGGTTTTAGCTGGGGGCTGTATGTGATGGCCAGTGGTGTTCTGTTATTGTCCTTGTTGGGCCTGTCCTGTAGTAGGTGATTTCTGGGTACCCGTCTTGCTCTATCAATCTGTTTCCTCACTTCCCCAGGTGGGTATTGTAGTTTTACGAATGCTTGATAAAGATCTTGTAGGTGTTTGTCTCTGTCTGAGGGGTTGGAGCAAATTCAGTTGTATCTTAAGGCTTGGCTGTAGACAATGGATTGTGTGATGTGTCTTGGATGGAAGCTGGAGGCATGTAGGTACGTATAGCGGTCAGTAGGTTTCCGGTATAGGGTGGTGTTTATGTGACCATCACTTATTTGCACTGTAGTGTCCAGGAAGTGGATCTCTTGTGTGGACTGGTCCAGGCTGAGGTTGATAGTGGGGTGGAAATTGTTGAAGTCCAGGTGAAATTCTTCAAGGGCCTCCTTTCCGTGGGTCCATATGATGATGATGTCATCAATCTAGCGCAAGTAGAGGAGGGGCATTAGGGGAATAGAGCTGAGGAAGCGTTGTTCTAAGTCAGCCATAAAAATGTTGGCATACTGTGGGGCCATGCGGGTACCCATAGCAGTGCCACTGACTTGAAGGTATAAGTTGTCCCCAAATCTGAAGTGGTTGTGGGTGAGGACAAAGTCACAAAGCTCAGCCACCAGGCGTGTTGTGGTGTCATCAGGGATACTGTTCCTGACAGCTTGTAGTCCATCCTCATGTGGAATATTGGTTTAAAGTGCTTCTACACCCATGGTGGCCAGGATGGTGTTTTCAGGAAGAACACCAATGCATTGTAGTTTCCTCAGGAAGTCGGTGGTGTCTCGAAGATAACTGGGAGTGCTGGTAGCATAGGGTCTGAGGAGAGAGTCTAAATAGCCAGATAATCCTGCTGTAAGAGTGCCAATGCCTGAGATGATGGGGCGTCCAGGGTTTCCGGGTTTATGGATCTTGGGTAGCAGATAGAATACCCCTGGTCGGGGTTCTGGGGGTGTGTCCATGTAGATTTGTTGCCGTACTGTAGCTGGGAATTTCTTGAGCAGATGGTATAGTTTCTTTTGGTATTCCTCAGTGGGATCAGAGGATAGTGGCCTGTAGAATGTGGTCTTGGAGAGTTGCCTGGCAGCCTCCTGTTCATAATCCGACCTGTTCATTATGACTACAGCACCTCCTTTGTCAGCCCCTTTGATGATAATGTCAGAGTTGTTTCTGAGGCTGTGGATGGCATTGCATTCTGTACGGCTGAGGTTATGGGACAAGTGATGTTTGTCCACAATTTCAGCCTGTGTACATCTGCGGAAGCTCTCTATGTAGAGGTCCAGTCTGTCATTTGGACCGTCAGGAGGAGTCCACGCAGAGTTCTTCTTCTTGTAGTGTTGGTAGGAGGGTTCCTATGGGTCAGTGCACTGTTCAGTGGTGCTTTGAAAATATTCCTTTAGTCGGAGACGATGAAAGTAGGCTTCCAGATCACCTCAGCCGTACAGAACGCAATGATCCCTCACTCTCACAGACCTTGGGAGACAGGCCAGTCCTCGCTTACAGACAACCCCACAACCTGAAGCAAATACTCACCAGCAACTACACACCACACCACAGAAACACCAACCCAAGAACCAATCCCTGTAGCAAACCTGGTTGCCTACTCTGTCCCCATATCTACTCTGGCGACACCATCAGAGGACCCAACCACATCAGGTACACCATCAAGGGCTCATTCACCAGCACATCCACTAATGTTATATATGCCATCATGTGCCAGCAGTGCCCCTCTGCCATGTACATTGGCCAAACTGGACAGTCCCTCCGCAAAAAACTAAATGGACACAAATCGGACATCAGGAATGGTAACATACATAAGCCAGTAAGTGAACACTTCTATCTCCCTGGTCATTCTAGTACAGATTTAAAAGTCACAATCATTGAACAAAAAAACTTCAGAAACAGACTTGAAAGAGAAACAGCAGAACTAAAATTCATTTGCAAATTTAACACCATTAATCTGGGCTTGAATAGGGACTGGGAGTGGCTGGCTCATTATAGAAGCAGCTTTTCCTCTCCTGGAATTGAGACCTCCTCATCCAATATTGGGAGTGGACTACATCCACCCTGATTGAATTGGCCCTGTCAACACTGGTTCTCCACTTGCGAAGTAACTCCCTACTCTCCATGTGTCAGTATATAATGCCTGCATCTGTAACTTTCAGTCTATGCATCTGAAGAAGTGAGGTTTTTACCCACGAAAGCTTATGCCCAAATAAATCTGTTAGTCTTTAAGGTGCCACGAGACTCCTTGTTGTTTTTTTAGATACAGACAAACACGGCTACTCCCTGATATTTATCTTGTGTGGCTAACTGGTTTTCAGTTGGGAGCAGCAACACAAAATAATGAGATACCTGGAGAACATAAATGGAACTTTATTATCCCCAACAAGAGAAGAAAAGGGGCTTTAGAACTTGGGACAGTTAATCAAAAATAGGCACCACAAAAATAAATATAAACTTAGATAGAAGATACCCTCTTCCATTCCCAATTTGGGAGCAAGTATAACAATGTATAAATTTCCCAGAAACTTGCAAATCAGTGGTAGAAAGAATAAGATGTAAAAAGCCATACTGTGTCTTAGACAGATTGCCTCCCTGAGCTCTGTGGAGAAAAGCAGAACAAGAGAGATGCCCTTGTGTTATGCTCCATGTGGTAAGAACATCCCCACTGTGTCATGTATCATTAATGGTATTTGACTGATGAACTTTTATCATGACAGAACATATTCTACCACTTCATCTACAGGAATAGCTATCAGCAAAAGAAAGCTGTTATCTGGGAAAAGTGATGAACTGCTAGCTTTATGTGCTGGGACTCAGAGTGGTTGACCTGGTGCTTTCTCTCTTCCCCTTTTCCTTTCTCACGTGGTTCCCCAAGAGGGTGAACAGGATTCCTAGGACCATGTGTTCATTCTGAGGGGCATGGTGCGGGGTGGGGTGGAAGGTTTATCTCCTCCTGCCATACCTTAGTTCTGTCCCTGCTCCCACACTGCTACAGTGTGCTCTGACAGTTCCCATGCATTCCCGGTGCGGCGTTTGCTGCTGCTACTGTTCTGCTGCTGCTTTGGCAGCAGCATGGGCCTAGCTCTTTAGAATGTTCCATTTAGTAATTATTTTTGTATGCGCTAAGACATTGCAGATCGATGCAAGTCAGATAAGGGAAATGGGGATTTTTAGCAGTTTAGAACTCAGCTAAACCTGAACACATTTTATGGAATAAAGAATAAACACTTGTCTAGCCTGAGGGCTCTCTCACTTGCCAAATTTCAAAGGCTTCCTGCAGACTATGGAGGTGTAGGAACTTCTTAAAAAAAGTTGCAAGAATTTTTTACAACTGAAAATGAGGGGTCAATACAGCCTGAATAGCGGGGTTACTACAAGCTTCCCCTGTCATACATATGTACATGTACTAGGAAAGTATGAGTATTTTGATGCGAGGATCTAATGGCCAGTCCCCGATGATGGATTTAAAGAGACAGGTAACAACAAATACATAAAGAAAATGTGGGATTATTCCTTTAAGCATAGATATTATTTACTTAATTTGCATGGACTCCCCTATTTCATACCACGTAGCAAGGGCAGAATAAGCCATTTTTTGGTACTTATTTCAAAGGGTTCTATACCACACTGTAAAAGAAATAGCTGCTATTAATGAAGTTTTGTTGTGTTCTGTTTCAAAGGAGCAGCTATTATCTCCTTCCTCTCAAAAGGTGATAACTGTGGTTTCAAAATAGACAAAATCACGCCTCCTGAAATCATCTGAGAGCAGACAATTTAATTTTTTAATTACTTTCTGCTATACTGCAAATGATTAAGTATTATTACAACTTGACTACATACTATGCACACAACTAGAAATTTACCAGACTACCTATAACAGATTCTAGGCCTGTATACCAGATGTTTATTAATTCCCATTAGTTTTCCACAGTTCAGTCACCTTGATGCTCCACCTGAACTCCATTACAACAATTACATGTTTGTTTTTACTTTATTGATCTATATAATATGAGGAAATGCTAAGTAGCATCTCAGGGAGCCTTGGCATGTATAGGCAAATACAAGTGTTCATATTATCTAATCTTTTGGGTTTGTATTTGCAGTGCATGTATTGGATCCCAGGATCCTTACTGTGGATGGGACATGGTGATGAAGAAATGCACAACACTGGAAGAAAGTCTAAGCATGAGTCAGTGGGAACAAAGCATCACTGTGTGTCCAGTAAGTCCAAGAAAATTAATTGACCTCTTAAAGTTCTTGAGTTCATGTGGATCTCATGTAAACTAGTCACTGTAAGATTTCTCAGGCTGAGAACATAATTATACACAAAGCACGTTGCTTCAGGCCTTTCTACTCAGATGTGGACTGTAAACATATTTGTTTTTCAGTTCGTAGCCGACTAAATTGCAGTATGTACAAGAAGTTGTTTGCAGTTTTATACGGCACAGTCAGCTTTCTTCCCCCACTGTACACATTCCCACTTTGAAGATGAATATTCAGAGACAAATTACAGCAAAGTGTTTTTCCTTCCAGAATTCCCCCCCGCACACACACTTTGTACTGTAAAACCAGATTTTAATTGCTAAAGATGGAATCTTGCCCCCTGAGGTTGTTATTGCTAATTTAAAAAGTCACATAACATTTCACAAAGTTCACTAATTGAGAAAGTGCTGTCCTTCCGGAGACAGAAAGGGGATTGTTTGGATGCAGAAAACCCACACACGAACACTGATTATAGCAAGTATAATATTTATGACTGCTCACTTTTTTATATATATATAGATATAATTTCATGTGGGATGAGTTGATATGCTCTCTCCTGTTTAGTCTGGCCTCACTCAAAATATGTAATGAAATAAACAATACATACAATAATAATAAATATTTTATTATTTAATGTACGAGTACAGATGGTCTTTTATAAACAAAGAAGAAAATTCCCTTCCCCAAGGAGTTTGCAAACTAATGGCCAGATTCTGCTTCCCCTATTCATGTTGAATAGTACCTTGGTCTATTGAAACAGTTGCATTGCATTCAGTGGGATTATTCTAGAAGTAAGGTACCACTCAGCATCAGAGTGTTCGAATGTATCTCTATAGCATAATTGGAGTAGACACCCAACCAAAGTGGAAGGGAAGGAGGGTAGTCAACAGAAACCTCAGGAAAAGGAAATACTGCTCTTTGCAGAGTATGATTTACAAAGAATTCAGAGAATGCTATTTTAGATGCACTCAAGAGCAAGAGTAGACAATATGGAGGTGAGAATAATAAAGGAAATCAAGCAAAAGACAGATTAGAAGAATGTGGAGACACCTTCCACTGAAGAAGAGGGAGGTTGTTTAAGGCACAGAAGTGGCTACGACTGGTACTGATTCTTGAGTAGGGAGAAGAAAACAAAAGGAGCAGTGAAGCAAGATGATTATACAGACCATATGGAACAAGAGAAGGAATAGAAGGAAATGAGAACTAAGATATAAGCAAGGAAAGAGCTATATGAATGCCTGAAGGTGAGAAAGATGAGGCCAAACTTGATGTGTAGTCAAGGAGCCAGTGGAGAGAGGGGCAGAGAGAGATGATGATTTTTAGCTGCAGTGTTTTGGATAGACTAGAAATGGGAGAAGAAAGGAAGCCAGAAAGAAAGGGAAGTTATGATAGTAGAGATTAAAAATAACTGGTGCATGAGGCAGGGGGTTAGCAGTCAGGATACAGAGGATTTTAGGCACGTTACAAAGGAAGAATGGCAGGATTTTTTCAAGATCCTGGATGCTCTAAGATTCAAACAGGGCACAAGCCTGGGTGGCAGGGAATATAAAGCAGTTATCATTGAAAAGGTTGGGGAGAGGAGAATGACTTGAGGGATAGGTGATGAATATAGGAATAAAATGTCATCCTTGAACTTAGATAAAAAATACCTTTTGCCTGTCTGAACTGTCTCCCCCAACCTGGCTATCTTCCAGGGCTGCCCAAACGTGTTTGAGCGCTCTGTGACGGGGGCTTCTACAAAGCACTCGGTTTTGACCTGACACTGCTCCCGCTGAAGTCAATGGCTAACTTCAGCAGAAAAAGTTAAGCTAGTATTGAGCATACCACTGTCTACCTTCCAAAATTGACAGTGACCACTAATCGGGGGTAAAACCCACTTGGAGACTTGCTCTTTTATAATGAAAAACTGCTTGTACGCTTATACTTTTCTAGTAACCAACAGTTAGTGCTTTAGCATCAAGTTCACAAATCCCTCTCAATATTTTTCTATTAGATACATTCTAAAGGAAAGAGGGTTTTGTTTTGTTTTGTTTTTTCCTTTGGGAATATTTGAGATCTGTGGTGTACAAATAGAAATGTGTATTCTAAACACTACTCTCAAATGCATTTTGAAGCTAAATCCACCTCTCAAGTCTTTTAGGCTTTTCCTCATCATGTTTTGTTGTTATTTATTTGTTTGTTTGTTTGTTGTTGTTTCCCGCCAGTCTCACATTTTGCTAAATCTTTTCAAACCAGCAAAGAACTCTGTCTAATGACTGACAGACTAATAGAGGTTCAAGACAAGGAGTACAGCCCATTCACAAGAGTGAATAAAGTGATGTTTTGGTCACATCTTGTTAATACATGATTACATTAACACAGTTTCCCCCCCCACCCCCGCCATCTCCTAAGATTATTCCAAAGGTTTATTAGTATAAATCAGGTAGTTTCTTCACAGGCATCATGACAGAAGTGGATCTTCAGGAGGATAAAGAGAGAATAATGGCCTTAAAGGTGAACTCAGGAACGACTTTCCCTGCAGTATGTCCAGAAGGTTACAAAATCCAGAGTTCAGTCGAGTGAAAAAAAATGCAAGTTCCAAGACTCAAGTTTTCTTCACTAAAAATGCCCTGCCAGCAGTGCCATTCTGATCATATTGCAAGTGAGCTGCTAGCTCAAGTGCCTCAGATGACCTCAACTTCCACAATACTAATTAGGAGAAAAGCAGTCTGTCAGATAGTCGGGCCTCAAATCAAGGTCAGAACTAACACCTAAAAACTTAATTCTGAAATAGACCTGCAGCCAGTGTAACTCACAGATTGCAGGTATAACTGCTACACGACCAGACTTGCAGAGCAGGCAGGCTGATGCTTTCTTCATTAGTTACGATTTTTGATGGTATTACCCAAAATGGAGTTGATTGCTGTGATCCAGTCTTCAGGGGACAAAGGCATGAGTGGGCCCTGAAGCATAAATTCAAAGTGGATCTTCTACATACTACTTTGAAGTGTTTCTCTTGTGTCCTGCCACTTTGTCCACCAAACTGTGAATTGTCTCCTCACCAGCCCCTATAAGCCCATACTTGTGAAACTACCACAGCCCAAAAATGGGACACAATATGTGACAACTAACCAAAATGAGGGGCACACACAATTATTCGTGAAGGAAGCTTAAAATGCTCTCATCTTTGTTGCTTTAGTATAAATTACTTTTTCTTTTACTTTTTTCCCCATGATTCTTTAGGTCTGATGTAAGTAATTGCAAACAATATAACTGAGGGGACACCAAATTTGTGTGGAACTTGGATAACTAGACAACAATGGGGCTAAAATGGGAATGTCGCTTGAAATATATGCCAAGTATCAGAGGGGTAGCTGAGTTAGTCTGCATCCACAAAAACAACGAGCAGTCCATTGGCACCTTAAAGACTAACAGATTTATTTGGGCATAAGCTTTCGTGGATAAAAAAATCCACTTCTTCAGATGCATGGAGTGAAAATTACAGATGCAGACATAAATATACTGACATACAAAGAGAAGGGAGTTACCTTACAAGTGGAGAACCAGTGTTAACAAGGCCAATTCAGTAAGGATGGATGTGGTCCACTCCCAATAATTAATGAGGAGGTGTCAATACCAAGAGAGGGAAAATTGCTTTTGTAGTGAGCCAGCCATTCTCAGTCCCTATTCAAGCCCAAAATAATGGTTTTATATTTGCAGATGAATTGTAGCTCTTCACTTTCTCTTTGAAGTCTGTTTTTGAACTTTTTTGCTGAAGGATTATTGACTTTGCTGAAGTGATTGACTCTCCAGGGAGACTGAAGAGTTCTCCTATTGGCTTTTGTATGTTACCATTCCTGATGGCTGACTTGTGTCCATTTATCCTTTTACATAGAGACTGTCTGGTTTGGCCAATGTACATGGCAGAGGGCCATTTCTAGAATATATCACATTAGTAGACGTGCAGGTGAATGAGCCCCTGATGATGTGGCTGATGTGGTTGGGTCCTCTGATGGTGTCACTAGAGTAGATATGGGGACAGTAGGTAGCAGGGTTTGTTACAGGGATTGGTTCCTGGGTTAGTGTTTCTGTGGTGTGGTGCGTAGTTGCTAGTGAGTATTTGCTTCAGGTTGAGGGGCTGTCTGTAAGCGAAGACTGGCCTGCCTCGCAAGGTCTGTGAGAGTGAGGGATTGTTTTCCAGTGGTGTTCTGTTATTTTCCTTGTTGGGCCTGTCCTGTGGTAGTTGAGTTTTGGGTACCCGTCTCGCTCTGTCAACCTCACTTCTCCAGGTGGGTATTGTAGTTTTTAAGAATGCTTGATAAAGATTTTGTAGGTGTTTGTCTCTGTCAGACATCAGGAATGGTAACATATAAAGGCCAGTAGGAGAACACTTCAGTCTCCCTGGACATTCAATAAGAGATTTGAAAGTAGCCATCCTTCAACAAAAAAAACTTAAAAAACAGACTTCAAAGAGAAACTGCAGAGCTACAATTTATTTGCAAACTTAACACTATTAATTTGGGCTTGAATAGGGACTGGCGGGCTCACTCACTACAAAAGCAATTTTCCCTCTCTGGGTGTTGACACCTCCTCATCAATTATTGGGAGTGGACCACATCCACCCTGATTGAATTTGCCTTTTTAACACTGGTTCTCCACTTGTAAGATAACTCCCTTCTCTTTGTGTGTCAGTATATTTATGCCTGCATCTGTAATTTTCACTCCATGCATCTGAAGTGGGTTTTTTTTACCCACAAAAGCTTATGCCCAAATAAATCTGTTAGTCTTTAAGGTGCCACCGGACTCCTCATTGTTATCTTGAAAAGTATCTTAGTTGTATGGCTCTGGCCAAGATTACTCTACTTCTTTCCTTAGTGCCCCTCTCCCCCAATGTCTCTTCACACTTCTACAAAAGAGGCTTCTTCAGGGGTCATTGTTGGAGTTGGTGGCAATAGGCTGATGAAGGGGTAGGGGAGTGGTGGCAAAAGAAATTCCAGATTCTGTTCCTGCTTCCTAGCGGGATGGCACTTTCCTCATACAGGAGCAAAAATGATTTCTTCACCTCTGCTGAGCTTCTGTTATTCCTTCTGAAGCCCCTGATGCTTTTCCTCTGCCCCTTCCCCTCTCCAAGCCAGTTGAGATGGAGAGAAGGGGCAGCCCTTACAGCTCAGTTCCTCTACCTTTAACAGCAAGGGCTCCCGGAAGGCCCCTGAACTTCTGAGTCCCTGAGTGCTGGGGAGCTGTTGAGGTGAGAGCAGGAGGGCTGGATTTATGCCCATGTGACATTTGTGTATGCTATAAGCTCATCCTAGCAGGAGCCTCTCACATTCCAGGATACAGTCCGCACCAGTGAGGGCTGTGTCACCACCTGCCCTGCAACCTGGGGTATCTCACAATGCTTTGCTGCTGTACCTTCCACCTTGGCCTCTCACAAACAGCATGCAGCTCACACCCTGCGTGTCTGTGTGTAGCTGCAGCTCTGTCCTGCAACTCTGACCACAGCAGTCTGTCAGAAAACATAAGCCACACGCTAGCGTCCAGCAGCCGTGGTTACTACTTGCAGGGTGACCACAACACACTCCCAGTCCCAAATTTTCCTCCCAAAAAATGTGTTCTCCACTATCCAGCCCTCTCCTGGACAGTTCAGATATTTTGGGTCCATTGCCTCTGTAATGGAACAATATCGAAGTTTGCTAGTTTAAATTGAGCTACCACAGAGCCCAGTTTAACCACAACACTAGATTAGTTTTGATTAAAGAATAAAACAAGTATATTTACCTACAAAGAGAGATTTTAAGTGAGTACAAATACAAGGCATTAACGTTAGAAATGGTCAGAAGGAATAAAGATGAAATACTTTCCAGTGCTAAAACTTAACAAGCTAGACTTGGTTCAAGGTAAAATCCTTACCACATGTTCCCAACAACAGGGCTGACCAAACTTCAGGTCAGGATCCCTCCCAAAGTCAAGCGGTTTCCTTTGTCGTCTTAGGTGAAAAAGAGATGTCTCTCTCAATTAATACCTTGGGGTGTTCTTGCCCCTCACTTTTATAGTCTAGTCACCCTTTGAAATTGAATCTTCAGAGAATTACTCCTCAAAGCAAAGTTTATTCCAGCAGTGAAGAAGGCAAAGTGTAGTCGGGGGGTGAAGGTGCCCCGTGCCCTTTCTTCTCTCCTGTGTATGCTGAAATACAGATTTGCCTTGTCTCGCTCTTGCTGTCTCTGCTATATATAAATTGCAGCACACACATAATCCTTTGTTTAAGATCGTCCTGATTAGGGCAGGAGTGGTTAAATGGGTCTATGTGGGTTTGAACATGTTCTATAAACACTGTACAGGGAGAATTCATAACTTACCTATAATGTTGCCATATACATGTCACTGTGATATTATTGACCAGTGCGTTATTAGTTTTCAAATGATACCTCACAAGGCATACTTTGTACAAAGATTATCACAACAGTGTGTAGGGTGTGAATACAGGGCGCATTTGGTCACAGAGTCCTAGCTTTATTCTCCACTGCCCTGCACCTTGTGTCAAGATTTACACCTGTGCAAAATGGCCAGTTCACATTGGTAGTCATTTACACCTTTTTGAACTTAGTACCAGAATAAATCACTATACAAAATGCAACGCATTGGAGAATAAACCCTTTTGTGTTCTGACTTTTTCTGCATTATTAAATAATAATTTCTAAAAAAACAAAAACATTTTGCATGAAGCTTTACAACCACAGTCTGATCTGATGACCCTACCTTTGAAAAGCACTGCACTAGGGTGTGACCCAGTACTGGGTCACAGAATGCAAGGCACTGGTTTGCCTTGCTCAGCACCCAGGGACCCTGGCGGCTGGCAAGAAAAAACTAGTAGTAAAACTAGTAGTCCCTACCCGGAAGCAGCCAGCAGCAGGGCTGGCTCGTAGGCGAGGGGGGGCCGCCACAGGGCTCCACACGCTGCCTCTCCCCGAGCACTGGGGTTCCCATCCAATGGGAGCTGGGAGTGTGTGCGCGCGCACCTGCGGGCAAGAGCCACATGGAGCCGCTTGCGCACCTTTGCCTAGGAGCTGGACCTGCTGGCCACTTCCATGGAGCAGTGCGGTCCGCGGTGCCAGGCAGACGGGAAGCCTGCCTCTGCACCCTGGCTGCGCTGCTGACTGGGAGCCACCAAAGGTAAACCCATGCCCCAACCCCTGCCCTGAGCACCCCCAAACCCAGAGCCCATTCCTGCACCCCAACCCCATCATCCCAGGGCCCACACCCCCAGCCCAGAGCCGTGCCCCCCTCCCGTACCCCTGCCCTGAGCCCCTAAAACCCAGAACCCCTTTCAACAACCCAAACTCCTCATCCCCAGCCCCACACCAGAGCCTGCACCCCCAGCCCAGAGCCCTATCCCACACCCTGAATCCCTCATTCCCAGCCCCACCCCGCAGCCCTCACTCCCCACATGCCAACCCTCTGCCCCAGCTCTGAGTCCCCTCCTACCCCCCAAACCCCTCATCCCCAGCTCCATTGGGTCACAGGCATCAACATTTTCTTCAACTGGGTTGCCAGAAAAAAAGTTTGAAAACCATTGCCCTAGAGGAAGAGTCCATTGCTGTCACACAGGAAAGCTGTTTTCAGTTCCTAAACCCAGCTCCTTGCTGCTTGGTCAGCCGGAACTAGGAGTACAGTATAGTGTATTCAATTCCTGGTGTATGAAGTGCATCATATTTTACAACAGTTCCTCCGAATAAATAGTGATTATGCAGATTGTACTGAGGGGATTGTTGGTGCGTTATTTATTATTAGTGGGAAGGTTGGTTTTATTGCTATTTATATGGGCAATCCACTAAGAGTGTAGTCTCTGAATTTTTGTATAAACCAGTGGAAACCCACCAGAAGCATTTTCAGCTTGAGGAGATGTTGGCATAGGTGTAGCATCCAAACTGAAACTCAGTGATTCCACCCAGAGAATAGGCAACACAAGAAGTTGCTGGCTGACTGAAGATATAGAGTTCCTCTCCTCAGCGTGCAAGCTAGCACAAAAGAGCCATTTGGAGGGTTGCAGAGAGCATCAAGAGACGTGTAGATAGAGAAAAGAAGAGCCTTTTGAATGGGCAGGGACAGAGAGAAACAAGTAGAGGGAAGACAGGGATAAGAAGAAACTTTGGGTAGGAATGAGAGATAAGGAAAGTAAGGCACTGGAGGAAAGAAGGATGGAAGAGAAAATGTAACCAAATCAGAGAAAAAGTAAATATCTCCTTGTTTTGTGCTGGCCTGCACTCTGAGGTAGGTGAGAAGGTTTAGTGCAACACAACTTTATGGGTAAAGGGCATTGCAGCGGTGCTGGTGAGAGCTGAATTTGGCACTCAGGTTAGTAAATTTTCATTTAAACTACTCATAGTTCCACATTTGACTTTATTTCTCTCTAGACAACTGGGGATCTAGCTGATCATATGAGTGTTGTCTTGGGAAAAGTGTAGGTGAGACAGCAGTGAAGGTGCTCTGATACGTTGTGGAAAAGTAAGCAGTAGAGATGGTTTCACAGCTCTGACACTAATTGGACTGGGGACATGTTATCTGTGTTTATAGAATACAGACTCTTCCAACTCTCAGTGTTGAGAATGAGCACAACTGACATTTAACAAGAAATAATTATTTGCTGTTTGTGAAAAATAACAGCATACACACTGTGTTATAGTGTGTTATTTTCAATAAACATGTGTCAGCAGTATGCTGAGTTGATAGATTGTAGCTCTTATCAGTCTCAGCTCCCAGAAAATAAACTTGTCTGTTCTATGGGGTAGTACTGTATGTGAATGATTGATCTTGAAAAGTGTTATTAATAGTTAAATTATGGAACCTTTTAGCAGAGTGGCTGGAGATCAGCCAGAGATGCAGTGAAAACATGCTGCCAGCTGTAATTAAGTCTCTTGTATCTTCTAATTAGCTATGGAATTTATACATCCTTTATCTCCCTTCCCTACTCTGTTTAGAATTAAGTGATATCTATTGTTCATGCCAGGTAGCGAAGTGAGTCACCTTTCCACATCTTTCATAGCAGTTCTGCCAGTTTTGTTTATAGTTTAGTGTAGAAACAGATGTTAGGGCATTAAGTACTGGTACTTTTCCTCCCTGCTTCCCCACTTAAAACATGCTAAACTGCTTCAGGCTCCTCCTCTCCCCTATTTCTTGGGTGGGGGGAGTGTAGCAGATTGCTGACTCACAGCTGTGGCACCTCCTGCTGGTCATCCAGGAATTAGCTCAATTTCAGCATTCAGAGCACCTCCTGGTGGCCAGTGTCTCTCCTTCCTCACCCCCCCTCCATGATCCTCCCCCTCACCCAGTGCCCTTTACATTGGGGTTCTGCCCATAGCAGTACCCCCACAATCTGGGTCTCCCTTCCCAGAGGAACTCCCCTCCCCCTATGCCCACCTTGCCCCAGTGGCTACTGCCACTCATCATCTAGCCCCTTTTTCCTGGGGCAGACTTCAGTCTGTAATAGCCATTCATCACTGGCAAGGGGGTTGGACCAGCTGCCTCTGCAGCCCCAGTACCTCCTTAAACCTTAATCAGGTCTCAGCAGGGGCGGAGGAGGGGGAGAGTTGCCAGGCTGGAACACCCCAGCTCCTCTTGCCCTTCCTCAGCACTGCTCTGCTTCAGGTACCCTGTGCTCCCAGGCAGGCTAGTCCTTCCTACTCCAAGGCTGAGTGAGTGTCTCCCTTAGCCCTTATATCAGGGCTAGCTGTGGCCTGATTGGGTGTGTCCACAGCTGTGGCTGCCTCCGCAATCAGCCTTTTCCCCAGGAGTGGGGTAATTACCCAGCTACAGGGAGGACCTATGTACTATTTAGCTATATCATTATTATTTATTTGTATTACTGTAGCACTATGGGGCCCTACTCATAGACCAGAATCCCAGTATGCTAGGTGTTATACAAACACAGAACAAAAAGTTGGTTTCTTGAGTCTATAATGCAAGTTTTCTAATCTTTTAATCATTCTCTACTAAAGAGTGCCTTCATCTAGAGAGCTAAATTCCTGATATCCATCACCAATTTCATGAAAGGTTCCAGTAGCAATGAAGTCTGATGAAATCCAGAGTTAGCACTGTTTCTTTTAATTAGACAATTCCTGGTTAAATATATAATTATAGAGATCTTATTCACATAGCTTTTAAACTGCATTTTGGAAGAATTATTCAACATTGTAAAAGAGCCTGATCCTCCTCCAGGTGAAGACAGTGGGAATAGACCTTAAGGGAAAAGGCGAGGGTTCTAAAAGTAAAGTTTTATGCTTTTTCATTTGTATTGTTTTTTACAGCTGTGTTTTTTCCTGTATATAATGTATATATTTAAATTCACATTCTGCTTCCCCAGGGAGTGGAATTTTAGTGATGGCTCTTTTATTAAAATGTTTTTTATAAATATCAAAGAAAACTACTAATCATTAAGATTTAGCATAGGCTTAACTAGAATCTATACCTTGACCATTATCCTCTACTACTTCCTCCTTTCAATCTAAAGTCATGTTTCTGCAAACATTCTTGCATATTCTGTTTTGCAATCAGTGTCTTAGATCAGATGACAGCAGAGTTTGGGAGAAATGGGAAATAATTTCAGTCAGAAGATGATTGAGAGAACGGGGCTCTAATTCCTGTTGAATTTCTGTAGGAATTCTTTCCAACGGAGCCAGTGATATTGGTTGTAGTTAGGGGTGATGATGATAGATTGAATTTTATTATTTATTATGTATAGTGTCCAAAGGCTCCAGTCAGATTGAGGTTCCATTCCCCAGGAACTATACAAACACAAAAAAGAGAATTCCTGCTCTAAAGGATTTACAGTCTAAAAGGGTGTGATCCTTTTGAGAATGACTCCAGTAGTGGCTCTAAATTTTGAATAGTTGAAGTTTAGACTTCACTATGTTGTGCAATTAAAAAGTTACATCAAAAGGGACCTCTGATCAGTTTTCTGCTGTCATATCTAGACTTTCTGTTTTTTTATCTTCTAGACCAGGAATTTGACTGTGGACGGGAATTTTGGAATGTGGTCTCAATGGAAACCCTGCACCCACACTGATGGTACCAGTGTTGGCTCCTGCCTCTGCAGAACTCGCTTGTGTGACAGTCCAGCGCCTCAGTGTGGAGGCTGGCAGTGCGAAGGACCAAGTATGGAGATTGCCAACTGCTCCAGGTACGTCAGACAATCACAAGACCCAAACAGATCCTATAGGATATCTTGTTTTAAAGTATTAAAAATAAAACACATTTTAAGTAATATTTCTTTTAAACCTTATTCACAGCCTTCCTATTCCTTCTTGAATATGAAACTGCTTATGATGATAGTCACAGTAGCATGGGACATAAGCCTCTCAGACTTTGCTGGGAGAGAGAACTGGCCAAGTGGGAAAAATTAACTTCAGGTTTTGTGAAACTATTTAAGTTGACTACAGTTAACATTAACAACAGAAATATGGGGGGGGAAATCAATGCATTCGGTGACACCCACAATTTAAAGCCCCGGAGTTTAGTAATTTATTGGGGCACAGAGAGACTTTTGCAGGACCAGTAAGCTTTTTTTAAACATTAGTTCTGGCCCAGTTATCAAAAAGAACACATTTTGAGGGCCAAGTCCTGGAAGTCACCATCCTTTAGCACCACCTCCGTTGGACCAGCTCTCAGGATTTGTGAATGCTTGCACTAGGGATGGGGAGGAAAAGGAGGATGCTTGTCTCTCTGCACTGGAGTCTCCGGAGGCAGGTCCACTGTAGCCTGTGCTGATATCATAATATCCTGGTCTGTGGCCCACTAAGTCTGGTCTTGCAGCCACTTTTCCATCCCAGACCACTCACCTGACCCCATAGACAGAATACTAGAGCAGATCATTTTTCAGTCTAAGCTTAGAAACAAAGTGTTTGTTCTGAACAGTCATGGCCAAGTTAGAGGGTGTAGGATTAGCAGACTTGTCCTGACAACTGGTGATAGTGAAGGAAGTGGGGAAAATTTGATCTGGAGCTCATGTTTCAAACATTTTTTGCACCTAACTCTCAAGTTGAAATTTGTTAAATGGTCTGTTCTGTTCATTTCCAGTAGTCTGTTCTTTTATCACTTTCTCTAGTCCATTACTTATGCTACACCAGTAGCAAATACTTTAACTTCCAAATCACCGCATGATATTTTTGCATGAATCAGAACAGTTATTATCCTGCATGTAATGGTAAACAAATAATATTAATAATTAATGGAGATGTCCCATCTCCTAGAACTGGAAGGGACCTTGAAAGGTCATAGAGTTCAGCCCCCTGCCTTCACTAGCAGGACCAATTCCAGCTGATATAAGATGCAATAATGAATGGGTGTAAATAGATAAGAAGAATCAATATGGTGCTTACAGTTGACTGTAGAGTAGAGAATTATGAGCAGAAGAGAGGATAAGGATACTATATGAAGCTAAACAATTGAACAAGAGTTATTAGGTATCTGTTGTTCCCGAAGTATAGACTTTGATCCCACATTTTTAAAGGTATTTAGAGGTGTTTAGGCATTGCTGCACTCACTTCTGCAATGTCTCACTGATTGAGGAGACTAAATTTCATTTTAAAAAGAGATTTAGGCACTTAGATAGTCAATTGTATTTTGGCTTCTCAGTGCCTAAATAGGCTTTTAAAATGAGACTTAGGCTCCTAAATCAAATGGGCTTTGCAACACTGAGTGCAGCAATGCATAAACACCTTTAAAAATCTGGGCCTGAAGGCTTAGATGGAAATAGAGAAATGCTCGGAGGCTCACCACAGATATTATCATCGTCATTCCCCTGCTAACATTGCATCATCTCATTTGCATAACCACTCATACTAATAATTGATTTTCAGAGGTACTGTACTGGGCACCCAAAGCTCCCATTGATTTTAATACATCTGAAAATCATGCCATTGATACTAATCCTTACAGTAATTAACCCTGTTTTTCTGTCCAAAGTCAGTAGCTGTGAACTATGATATTTTTCAGGCAGCCATTTTCTGTAGTGTCAAATTCTGGGTCCATTAAAACAAGGGACGATTCATGCACTGCTCAAATAGCAATAAATCATTAGTAAACAGTTAAAATTGCACTTTTTTGGCCAACTATTAAAATGATCTGACAAGTTAAACATTTTTATCCTCTTGTATTATTGAACCAGTTGAGCTTTTTAATTTTTGAATCATTTCCCAATAGAGTAAGACAATTTGTATTATATTAACCTTAGTATTCGTTTAAAATGTTTATAATGAAATCTCAAGAGCATAACATTGTTGAGTTTGATTTTTGTTGAATTTCTTATCTTTACTAGCAATTTTCAGGTGTGAAAAAACCCAATGTGAACTGCTATAATTCATTGATTTCTTTAGGGTTTAAAATTTCTTTCCAGACATTTGGCATGATACTGTTCATATTAAAGTCAATAGGAGTTAGCCACTGACTTTAATGGGAACATGACTGTGCCTTCTAGGGATTTACAAGTATAAGAAATATGTATTGATTCTGTTAGCTCTATCAGCAACTTTTGGTACTCTTACCATAAGGCATTGTTATTGTATTTGAGGATTTTCATAGAATCATAGAATATCAGAGTTGGAAGGGACCTCAAGAGGTCATCTAGTCCAACCCCCTGCTCAAAGCAGGACCAATTCCCAGCTAAATCATCCCAGCCAGGGCTTTGTCAAGCCGGGCCTTAAAAACCTCCAAGGAAGGAGACTCCACCACCTCCCTAGGTAACCCATTCCAGTGCTTCACCACCCTCCTAGTGAAATAGTTTTTCCTGATATCCAACCTGGACCTCCCCCACTGCAACTTGAGACCATTGCTCCTTGTTCTGTCATCTGCCACCACTGAGAACAGCCGAGCTCCATCCTCTTTGGAACCCCCCTTCAGGTAGTTGAAGGCTGCTATCAAATCCCCCCTCATTCTTCTCTTCTGGAGACTAAACAATCCCAGTTCCCTCAGCCTCTCCTCATAAGTCATGTGCTCCAGACCCCTAATCATTTTTGTTGCCCTCCGCTGGACTCTTTCCAATTTTTCCACATCCTTCTTGTAGTGTGGGGCCCAAAACTGGACACAGTATTCCAGATGAGGCCTCACCAATGTCGAATAAAGGGGAACAATCACGTTCCTCGATCTGCTGGCAATGCCCCTACTTATACAGCCCAAAATGCCGTTAGCCTTCTTGGCAACAAGAGCACACTGTTGACTCATATCCAGCTTCTCGTCCACTGTGACCCCTAGGTATTTTTCTGCAGAACTGCTACCTAGCCATTCGGTCCCTAGTCTGTAGCAGTGCATGGGATTCTTCCGTCCTAAGTGCAGGACTCTGCACTTGTCCTTGTTGAACCTCATCAGGTTTTTTTTGGCCCAATACTCTAATTTGTCTAGGTCCCTCTGTATCCGATCCCTACCCTCTAGTGTATCTACCACGCCTCCTAGTTTAGTGTCATCTGCAAACTTGCTGAGAGTGCAGTCCACACCATCCTCCAGATCATTAATAAAGATATTAAACAGAACCGACCCTTGAAACCGGCTGCCAACTAGACATGGAGCCATTGATCACTATCCGTTGAGCCCGACGATCTAGCCAGTTTTCTATCCACCTTACAGTCCATTCATCCAGCCCATACTTCTTTAACTTGGCGGCAAGAATACTGTGGGAGACCGTATCAAAAGCTTTGCTAAAGTCAAGGAATAACACATCCACTGCTTTCCCCTCATCCACAGAGCCAGTTATCTTATCATAGAAGGCAATTAGGTTAGTCAGGCACGACTTCCCCTTGGTGAATCCATGCTGACTGTTCCTGATCACTTTCCTCTCCTCTAAATGTTTCATAATTGATTCCTTGAGGACCTGCTCCATGATTTTTCCAGGGACTGAGGTGAGGCTGACTGGCCTGTAGTTCCCCGGATCCTCCTTCTTCCCTTTTTTAAAGATGGGCACTACATTAGCCTTTTTCCAGTCATCTGGGACCTCCCCCGATCGCCATGAGTTTTCAAAAATAATGGCTAATGGCTCTGCAATCTCACCCGCCAACTCCTTTAGCACCCTCGGATGCAGCGCATCCGGCCCCATGGACTTGTGCACGTCCAGTTTTTCTAAATAGTCCCGAACCACTTCTTTCTCCACAGAGGGTTGGTCACCTTCTCCCCATGCTGTACTGCCCAGTGCAGCAATCTGGGAGCTGACCTTGTGCGTGAAGACAGAGGCAAAAAAATCATTGAGTACATTAGCTTTTTCCACATCCTCGGTCACTAGGTTGCCTCCCTCATTCAGTAAGGGGCCCACACTTTCCTTGATTTTCTTCTTGTTGCTAACATACCTGAAGAAACCCTTCTTGTTACTCTTAACATCTCTTGCTAACTGCAACTCCAAGTGTGATTTGGCCTTCCTGATTTCACTCCTGCACGCCTGAGCAATATTTTTATATTCCTCCCTGGTCATTTTGTGGAATTGTGAGCTCATGTAATTGTCTCCTCTTGAAATTTTACTTCTCCTGGAACTTGATTTTTTTTTTTTCTTTTTCTTGTTTTAAATTTTTGTCTTTTTTTTTTTTTTTTACAGAAAAGGAAGGGTATGAACTTGAAGTTTTTAATCTTCCTTAAAAGACATGATATAAATAATATGGACTCTCTAACCCAGCAGGTCTTAAACTTCATTGCACTGCAGCCCCCTTCTGACAACAAAAATTACTACATGACCCCAGGAGAGGGGACCGAAGCCTGAGCCTGCCCCAGCCCCACCACCCATGGTGGGGAGGAGGGCAAAGCCAAAGCTCAAGGGCTTCAGCCCCAGACAGAAGGCCGGTAACCTGAGCCCTGTTGTCCAGGGCTGGAGCCCTTCGGCCTTGGTCCTGGGCAGTGGAGCTTGAGCTTGGGCGTTGGCCCCGGGCAGTGGGGCTCGAGCTTTGACTTCGGCCCCAGGCCTCAGCAATTCTAAGGTTAACCCTGGCAACCCCATTAAAATAGGGTTGCGACCCACTTTGGGGTCCCGACCCACAGCTTGAGAACTGCTGCTTTAACCTACTTGAGCAATATGTAATTCAAAATTCTCTCCAAAAGATTGATGTGGGAATTTAAATATTAAATGTATCCAGAATAAATTAACTGAGGAAAATTAAATTCCATTTTCTGTTACTAGTGTTTTGGATTCTGAAATAATACAGGAGAATGTCAGATTGTCTTCCTGCCCTATAACGTGTATTATCAAACAACATATGTAATTTAATTTTATAAAAACTAAAGTAAACATTTGTGATTGTGGCAATGAATTTGGTTAAAAGTTAGAAGTGTGAGGTTTTAAAATAAAATCCTTTATTGAGCTTTGAACAGAGTAATACATGTCATTAGCCTAAATAATTATCGGTGTATACATGGATTTGCTCTGATGTGGACTATTAATAAGAATGTTAGCAGAAAAAGGATGCATCACTGTTATTTTTAAAATATATAATACAACTTGGAGAGGTTAAACAAAATATATATGTTAAACCCATTGGGAATAGTAATATTACATAGACCCAGTTTAGGGGAGATTCATCTCTAGAAGTATTTGCAGTGAAATTCAAATATCCTGTGGTCAATTATCAGAATTGTCCAAGGCATAATAACAGCATTTATAGTTTTCTGATGGGTTGATGCGGTTGCATGTGATGGTTGGGGGAAGCCCAGGGTCTCATTTCTGGTTTATGTCTTATGTTCCTAAAAACTCATGCTTCAGGGTTTCAGCCAGTCACCTGCAGGGATCAGGAAGGGTTTGTCCCTCCCCCCATGTATTTTGTTTTGTTCTTTTAATCTCCTTACTTTGAACCACCAGGGATGCCCTCAGTTGGAGATTCAGTGGCGTGGGCAAAGGCTCTGAGGTAGCATTGAGCATTTTGTCTCAGGTGCTTGGCTGTCTAGCTCTTGCTTATATGCTGAGGGTCTAACTGATCACCATATGTGCAGTGGGAAGGAATTTTTCCCCAGGTCAGATTGGCAGCAACCTTGAGAGGTTTTTGCCTTCCTCTGCAGTGGGTGGGTCACTTGCCAGGATTATCTGGGTATATCTCACTTAATCATTTCCCTGCTATAATGAAGTCTCGGGCACTGGTGCACCTTGGTTCCTCCCATTTTCGGCCTGTGGCACATAATAGTCTAGTCTCTTGTAGCCTATAATATTTTGGTCTGTTTTCAGTTGTGTCAGGAGCTGAATGGTGTTGGAGACTTGTCAGATACAGGAGATCAGACTAGATGATCTGGTGGTCCCTTCTGGCCTTAAATTCTATGTTTTATACCTTCTTACATAGTCAGATTACAAGGCCTTGTATGGATTTTATATTTGTTTGGTCATTGGGCCCATTTTAACAGTAATATATCATATAGACCAGGTCGAAACAATGGCAAAAACAAGTATCTTTTTTCCACCAAGTGTTCTTCTGGAAGTTTAACTTGATGCAGAATTAACTATCTCTGCAGATATTAATGGGCCAAATTCTGTTCTCAGTTACACCCATGTAGCTGCTCACTGTATATTATAACAGATGACAGAGCCAAGGCTTCTTATTCTACTAGAAATGGGGGCTGGACTCCATGGACTTCCTGGTCACCCTGCAGTACCACCTGTGGAATTGGTTTTCAAGTCCGCCAGCGTTCGTGCAGCAATCCAACTCCTCGGCATGGGGGCCGTGTGTGTGTGGGACAGAACCGTGAGGAGAGGTGAGGCATCTTTTCTCCACTGCCTGTTTTAATTTTTTCCATTCAGGTTCATTTTCGTGTTACATTTTTCTCTTTTATCTGCTCTCTCTTTCTTTTTTTTTTTTTTAATTTCCACTACAATCTCTTACCACAATTACTATTAATAAGGATATGGACTTCACCAGTGCATTTCACTTAGCTGAGTTTTTCCTGAACAAGCTGAGCTCCCAGCAATGCCAGTCAGCTGACGGTGTTGAGGCACTCCTCTCTACTATCCCTTCAGACTCTGAAAATTGATTGTACTGTGTTTGAATTGCAACTTGACCAGACACAAAATCTGTAGTAAAGTGTTGTTAGATCACAGCACCTCATTACTGGTGGACTAAGTTCAATTTTCAAATCTTAAATAAAATTAAACATCAATAAAGCAAGTGGGAAAGTTTTAAGGGTTTTGTTTGTATCTAATAAATACACACCATACTGGAATAAAATATGTTCTTTAGTAAGTACAGCTGAAATGGTTTGTGTGTATATTAACCTCTCAACAGTTCAAGTCAGCTTTTAACTTGGTCTTTTATTTCACAGTTCGTTGCTTCCCCCAGTACTAGATGTTTTGTCATACCACCTCAAAATATACAGTTTGGTCTTTGATTCCATCACTCACACATCTAAGAGACTCCAATTTATTATTACCTTCCATGAATCTCAACAAAGAAATGAAACATTCATTATATATATGTATATATATGTTTAGACAGACTACTGCATTGAGATGTATTATCTTGTTTCCAGGGGCATCCTGTCAGCTTCAGAAGAAGTAGCAAGCTGCGATACAATCATGTAATAGTGTTTAAAATTCTAAGTACATGAGCCATCAGTTCCAAAAAATGTATAAGAATCTATTTTTTCTAGGATGCACATTTAAAATTTTCATTAGTGTTCATGGAACCAGGGGAAAAAAGGTCACTTTTCTTTTCAGTGATGAAGATAATGAGAAAAATTAGATTAACAACTTTACTATTTCTTGTTAACAAGTCATTCCAATGGGCCAATGTTGCACGGCACACTGCTGTTTTCATAGAAATTCTAGGACTCTGCTCATGTAACACAAAATTTAAAGGGCGAGTGTCGTAGAAAATGTGCACGCTTCTGGCTGTTTCAGAGCAATGCATATCTACCATTCTCTGGTCAAAAGACCAAGATTTTGATATGCTGTAATATACTCTCAGCAGATAGGTTATCCAAGTAAAAAACTGCCCCCAGCAAATATGGAACTTTAACTAAAATCTCATAGCTCTCTCCCAGCCTTAACACCAGTTATAAGTTTTGTTGAGATGACTGGTCAGTACAGTGCAAAAGAGAATCTGAGTGAGTTTATATTCAAAAGGAGTTGAGATTTGAGTAAAATCCGCAGGGTGAGTTTTGGTTAAGTATTGTGTCATTTTTTGTATTATAATTGTAAAATGGATTAAAGGATAAATAGACATTTTAAAGAACAAATATTACCAGGTATATATCACGGGGGCTCAGCATGTCCAGCATGGGCCGCCCTCATTTACGTAGTGAAGGGTTGATACACCTCATCACAGAGTCATCGAGAATCCCTGCTCAGTCAAGCTATCACAATCAGGAACTCAGGACCCATAGGTAGGGCAGAGAAAACAGTCAGTCTATGGTCCCTGGGCCTTCTGGCTGTGAAAATCAATAGCAATTTGGGAGCCCTAATCCTCTGGGCGGGGCAGAGCAAATAGACCGTGTATATCAAGAGTCCCTGGTAGTCACATCTAGTGGCAAGTACAGGGCAGTGGGAGGGGAACCCGGACCCACCCTACTCCACCGGGTTCTGACCCAGGGCCCCATGAAGCTGGTAAACTTCCTATTAAGGATAGAGGCATCAGCTCATAACATGTTCCCTATTAGACAACTGGTGCCTCCCCTTGTGTCTCCTCCCCCCTTGTTCTCCCTGCCCCTTCCTCAACCCACATTACCTGCATGGGGGAGAGGGGCTCTATCCTCCCACTGCACTGGCTCCCCCTGCCCCCCCATGTTCAGCTGCTCTCCCTGGAAACCAGGCCCGGGTGGGGAGTGGGATGGAGCCGCTCCCAGTTGCTGCTCTTTGCAGCATATCCAGCTTCCTGGGAGAGAGCCTGGCTTGGGAGGGACGGCAGTGGCAGCCCACTCCCTGCCCAGGCTCAGCTTCCAGGGACAAGGGCCGAGCATACAGCGGGGAGGAGGCTCCAGCTCGTTAGACTGCTGTCCTCAGAGGCCAAGCCCAGGACGGGGGTTAGTCCGCTGCTGCTGCAGCCAGGTGCTCTCCCAGGTAGCTGCTGTGCTGTATCGGGCAGCATCCCAACGTGGCTGGAAGAGGTTCTGACCTTGCCCCTTCCACTCCCCGCCTGGGAATACTGTTGGGTGGGGGGCACTTGACCCTGCATGCACCCCCAACACATCGCTTCTTCCTACCATAAAGCCCATTTTGGGCATCTCCTCGGCTGGCAGCGTCTTGGCATTTCCATCAGTTTCCTCAGTTGGCTGTTCCTCCACAGCGTTGTCCAGGTCCATGGCCTTAGTAGTCTGGAGAGTCGATGGTGCCTCTGCATGAGCCTGCAGCACATGTCCTCCCTCCTCCTCAGCCAGTCCCTACTGAGCTGAGTTTTCTCCTTTTATCTGTCCCTTCCACCTACAGCACACACAACAGGAGAGAGGGGGCATGGTCTCCTGAGCCCACAATGATTGGTCAACCCCACTGGTCCAGTGTGCGGTCCATAAACCCCGTCACAGTATAGAAAATAAGAAATTATTTCAGTGAATCAGAAATCAAATACTATTGAGACAGTGGGTACCCTAGAAAAGCAAGTTGTAAAAAGGACAATGATATATGGAATAACTTTGGAAAATAAATAATAATAAATCTCAAGGACCAGATGGTGGTATTGAAGAGCTGTGAAGGTTCAAAAGATTGAAATAGTTGAGTTACTTAAAAATAAAGTGTAATATCATTATAAAGCTGCTTTTCCAGACGACTGAAGTACAACAACCTCACTTCATTCCCCAGGACCACCTTGGTACCAGAAAAGTAATTGAGGAAATCATTTTAGAGCTATAATGCATCTTAAAGAGCAAAGTATACTAAGGGCAAACCAGTGTTAAGTTTTGTAAAAGTAAAACTGCTTTTTTTGTATCTTTTTGAATTTGTTGAGCTGGCAAAGGAGTGAATACAGGAGAACCAGTGGATATAATGGGCTGGATTTACCACTGCTTAACTCCAGTACCAAATGAGTTACACCTGTATACAACTGGAGTAATGCATTGTTAAATCAGGCCCATATATTTAGTAGTGCTGAGCCAATAATTCACAACTAACAATTTACTAAGAAAGTGTAACTTCTTTTCCTGCTTCCAGAACAACAGCAAGGAGATTGTGATTTCCTCAGGTTTATTCACTGAAATTATTTAACAAATTTTCGATGCATTTTTAACTATATTGCTTCATTATGACCAGTTGCATGTCTGAATTCAATATCCAAGATGTGTTAGCTAGTTGTAGTTCATCAGATATTTCACACAGTATTGTTTCTGTATCCTGGCTGTACAAATACACACTCACTTCAGCTTCAAATACTTATGCATGTAAATACAAAACTCAGTTTCCACAAGTATTTGCAAACAACTTTGAAGCAGGTTTTCTATGTACTTTTGTGCCCATAAAATTCCATTGTGTGGAAAATTCCATACAAAGTAAACACAAAAGTGACATGAACATGGCTGATGCTAAATTACTTACAAATCTGAGTGAATATTCATTTAAAAAAAATATGTATCCTGCTCAAGTATAACAAAGAGTCTGGTGGCACCTAAAAGACTAACAGATTTATTTGGGCATAAGCTTTCGTGAGTAAAAACCTCACTTCTTCGGATGCATCCGAAGAAGTGAGGTTTTTACTCAC